>NC_061510.1:36238588-36582059 GCF_022539505.1 Lolium rigidum
AGATATTCTTGTAGCCAATTTTCATGTTAATTCAGGAATAGTGTTCTATTAATGCTCTGGTTAACATCAGCTTTGGCAAATTTGTATGTCAGAAGTCTTTTACTCTTCCAAAGTCTATATTGCTAAGGACAGCCCACTTCTGTCTTAAATGACCACCTAAGGAGAACTTGTACTTTTAAGGGCAGACTGTTTGTTTTGTGTCAGTCTGCTATTGCTCTTTATAGTGCCATAATGATATGTATTCTCATAAGTGTTGACCTAACTTGTTTGTAGATGATGGGGGAGATATTTCTTTACTTCTCTGGACCAACTTCTGCTCTGCCAGCCATGTTACAGATACTTGCAGATTTCGCATCCGCTGAAGGTTAAACACATTTTTTAGTTTACTTTCCACCTTAATTGTTGGACCACTGAATTTGCAACTTGTTATTGTTTATTTGAAGCCTTGCAGTTCACTCCACGATTAAAGGATGTACTTCTGCGCGTTTTACCTATCCTAGGAAGTGTACGAGATGGCCAACGACCTGTGTTTGCAAATGGTACTCCTTTTGCAATATCTTCCAATCATCAGCCTATGTTCTGTTTTTTACTCATATATTTCTGGAAATTTAAAAGGGTACACATCCTGGCTGTATTTATTGATACCATGTTTTCCTTCTGCTCGCAGCATTTAAGTGCTGGTGTCAGGCTGCATGGTTGTATATAGGAGATGCCTCGTCAGGGCTTCCTTTTGACGACGATGTTATGTAAGTTCTCAATTTGAGAAAGATCATTTTCTATCTATTTTAGTTGAGGTAATAGAAGCTGGTTTGTCATCTGTGCAATATTACATCGTCAGGTCCTTCATGAATTCAGTATTTGAATTACTTCTAAAAGTATGGACAGGCTCCCGTGATCTAAAGGTACACATGTTTGTTGTTTGTTGCTATTTACACCCCTTTCAATAGTATAGTGTGTCAACCTGATAAGAGTGTGTTCAGTAGAAAAACTAGACCTACAGAAATGACTTTGTTACAGTTTTCAGAAAGTCTACCTGCCAATAAAACTGGTACATAATAATATTTTGTAATGGCTCAATAAGTTCTGATCCACCATCATAAAGGCTATTGGGTTATTAACGGTATGTTCTAATTAGCACCACAATGCACTCAGATTAAACGGTCGGACAGAATAGCATGCCAAATCATATGGTGACTGTTTGGTAACACCTGCTAATGCATCAAGTGAGAACTTTCCTTGCGGAGAGATTATCATTCGTCGCCTGCAAGGAAGACAGTCAACAAATTGTGCCCATAGGTGCAGACCAGATGGTTGCTATGCATTCTGTATCAATCAGATGGTTGGCGTTGTGAGTTAATTGTCTCCTATTTCATGTGAGAGTTCTTACCAGATAAGGGCACCGACACCAAATTTCTATGATCAATCTTTGGAGTCCCTTGCACAATGGACCTTTTCCGATCTGTCTCTCTTTCTCTCTAGAATATTGCAATTTTGCTATGGTAAGCCGGGATCTTAGTGGCTTACAGACACTGCTGTTGTAGCAATGAAGTATATGTAGCTTTTATATGAATAAACAACATTTCCTTACTGTTCTAGTGAATGCCCCTGCAAACACAAGTGAATCTTTTATACTTGTGACCTGGCGAGCCTGGTATGCTCGTAATGAAGTGACTCATTCTAAACCCCTCCCCACGATCGAAGGATCAAAACGCTTCCTTACTGCTTATGTGAAGTTGTTCCATGATGTTAAAAAGATATCGACTGATGATATCATCAAAGGGAAGTCGGCCGTGGTGGTGGACCCATCTGCTTCTCATACTGTAAGATTGAAAAAACCCTGCTAAAGTCGATGGAAAAGGCCCTCTCCAGGCTGGGTTAAACTGAACTTTGATGGCTCAGTTAAGATGGAGAACGGCTCAGCGGGAGCTTGCATGATTCTCCGCAATGAAAATGGTGGAATCGTTTTTTCGGCATGTTGTCAGCTTGTTAACTGCTTGGTTCCCCTTGAGGCTGAAGCGAGGGCGTGTGAAGAAGGGTTGAAGCTGGCCCTACAATTATCCGATAAGCAGATCATCATGGAGTCTGATTGTGCAGGTTTAGTGACGGCAGTGCTGGAGAAAGGCCAAGATCGCTCTTACTTAACGCAGATTATCTCTGAGATCAAGTTTTTAATGCAGGGTACTAGAGTTATTTCCTTTGTAAAAGTAGATCGGACGCAAAATAGGGTTAGTCACTGCCTTGCTAATTTGGCAAGAGCACATTCTAGAACTATGGTTTGGCTAGGTGCAGGACCTGAATGTGTTCATCGGGCTCTTGACTTAGACCTTCTTGTAAGCCCCGATGCGTAATATATCTTCTTTTACCTGCAAAAAAAAAAGAATAAACAACATTTCCTGATCAATTTAATTTCTAAGAACTGTCCACTGTGTTGTCAACATTTCTATCAGGTCCGGTTGTCTTCTGTGGAAGCTTTGGGAGAAATGGTTGGCCTGGTCACTAGGTCACAGTTGAAATCAGCTCTGCCAAGGATTATACCAGCAATGTTGGACCTGTATGTTTTTTTTCTCATATATTTAGTGAACAAGTCGCAGAATTCTCTCAGATATTTATTTACTTTGAACTTTTGCCCATGTAGATGTAAGAAAGACCAAGAAGTTGCTTTTACCGCAGCTCACAGTCTTCATAACCTTCTCAATGTGTCATTACTGTCAGAAAGTGGCCCTCCTTTACTTGAGTTTGAGGTAACTTAAGATTATTCTTAAAGCATTATATGTTTACTCAAAATACATAGATATGCATATGCTGTATGTTTCTTATTAGAATTCAGAATTATGATTAGTTGATAACAATCGTGCAAATTTTATCCGACACTTCAGTGTGTCATTTTTTTCTGTATAAACCATGTTCCATGAGGAAACATCTGGCACATAAGTTGTCAACTTCTTTTAGGACATTATTTGATATGAATCGGCATTATATATACATAAAAACACATGCATCATGTACTCCTATCATATATGAGTTGAGACAATAGATGTGGTAGACAGGACACATTGTTGTTTTTCTGACATCTTACATATATGTGATGCCAAAGCATGATAACTCGCAGTCTGTTATTTATTGTGTTGCAGGAGCTAAATGTTGTCCTAATTACTCTTCTTCCTTTAGCATCTTTCAACAACAGCAAAGATGAACGCTTGTATGTTTCAAAGGGATTGAAGGTGCATCTTATCTTAAAATCTTTTCCTTTACAATCACTTTGGTTGCATCGAGATATCTGTTAATTCTGCACCCTCTAGGGGATCATTCCAAATCCATGCTGCCACAGTGCGACTTGGCAAATAGAAGTAATGACCAAGCCGCTCATGCAGTCGAGTTTTTTCACTCAAGTAAAGAACCTAAGAAAAGTTGCCGTTTCTTAGGCTTATAGTTTTGGATAGACCACTAACATTTAATAAAAAAAATTCTGGAAGATCCCTGTGCTATTTATTACCTCTGAAGCAAAGTTGTTTTTTGATTTCTGTTGCTCTATACTGGAAGAATGCATACAAATATTTACTGCACATGTGCTAATGTTTACATGCTTGTAGACATACAATGAACTCCAGCATTGTTTCTTGGTAATTGGATTGGCATATCCTGAGGATCTGTGCTTGTTCCTGCTAAGTGTAAGTATGGAGTTGACCAATTTCTACTTCCTACACATCCCAATAACTCAAAATTCATTCTGAAAGAGTTCACATAGGTAGCTTATATAGACCATTTCTGTTGTCTTCCTTTGCCTTATAGAAATGCAGGTCAAAAGATGAAGCATCCATTGTTGGGGCACTTGGAACAATAAAACATCTACTGCCTAGGTCCCCTCCCCCCCCCCCTCTGTTTGGTTGAGAACTATTTGCAACAAGGTCTATAACCTATCCGTACAGGTTATTGGAATCATGGCATACTAAGCAAACATTATTGGTTGAAATAGTCAAATCACTTTTAGAGGAGCAGAGCTTGGGTATTCGGATGGCACTAGCTGAGGTATTCCATATTAACTTTAGTCTTAGTTATGTCAATATTTAATACATATAGCAGTTTATTTTGTTTAATGCATCATACATGCATTAAACATTTTTTTGCCTGTACAGATAATAATACTAGTTCAATCATGTACAGCTGATTGTTGTTATGGCTTCACATTGCTACTTGAGTGGGCATCCTGCTGAGCTTGCGGTTGAGTTTTTGGTGCGGCATAGTGCTATAACTGACGATGATCTAAATGATCTCAACACTCTGAAAAATGAGTACTTCAAGGACAAAAGATTTGAGGTTTAACTAATCCTAGACTATGCACAGTTTACTAACAGGATGCCAACTACTTCAGGATGATTTATCTTATAATTTCATGTATCAGATGAAAATGAGTCTTGCTGGTCTATCTGATCTAAGAGCTGTATGTGAAAAGGGTCTACTTTTACTAGCAATTACCATTCCTGAAATGGAGGTAAAGTAGAAACATGATGTTGTTCTTTAATCTTTACTTTGTGTCCATCTAATTAGCTTTAGCTTATGTAACTAGAATAACAAATATTTTTTCCGTTTTGTGAGTAATGCATTTTACATTTTATTATTTCCAGCTTGTTCTATGGCCATTTCTCTTGCAGCTGATAATCCCAAAGAAGTATACAGGTGCAGTAGCTACGGTGAGCGCTCTTAAGTTATTCTCTACACCATTGATATTTGTCAAAGCAATGGATCTAGTTGGTTATATTTGTAGTATGTTTTTAAATTGAATTCTCACTTTTAATCAGGTTTATGATATTAGTATATTACTTACTGATTACGATGGGGATATTGCAGGTCTGCAAATGCATAACTGAATTGTGTAGGCATAAATTGTCGCAGACAAACCCACTATATACTGAATTTAATGCCTCAAATGAAATGCCAAGTCCCGAGGTAGTTTTTGCTTGATATCAGATGTCATTTAATTTCTCATCCGTAGGTACTTATTTCTCATAGCTATATCGATTATGCAGGATCTGTTTGCTCGTTTGCTGGTGCTTCTGCATAATCCACTTGCTAGGGGGCAACTTGCTACTCAGATCCTGACGGTTTGTCTTTAACTAATTAAATTTTCACTGCTTGTTTTGAGCTAGTCTTTTTTGGTTATCTGATCTGACTTTATGCTCATCTATTTATCCCTTGTTTGGTCTAGCTATCCCAGAAACGTGAATACTTTTCATCTTAGAGATCATGTGTCACATTGAGATTCTTCTATCTTTTGATGGTGAATTATCATAAACTTTATGTTGTAATGGATTAATTATACATGGAATATTAGACATTGACTTGCTTAATATTTTTTAAAAGGTTATATCATACTAGTTCTCTTTGTTGTCAACTGGGATATCTTTCATCATCCCATGCCAATAGGCTGCCTGATACTATTTAGGCTGTCTGATACTGTTTGCTTTCTTTTGGTATCTAGATTTGTTCCGCAGCATTGGGTACCTTATTTTCATTACAACTGAAGTACTGTACTGTTGCAGTGACTGATTACCTTGTTTTCATTACAAGTGAAGTACTGTACCATATCAATAACTGATTATAGCTTTGTTTATTCTCATATCGTGCTATTGAAGCTGTCACTGGTTAAGAACTAAACTCTTTGGGGTCTCTTTCGATCATTGTTTGATGTTTGAATTTTAGAAAAACGTCAAACGTTGTTTATTTGAAGTCGCCATTGTCCTCATTACCTTTGGTTTATGTAGGTGCTGTGCTACTTAGGTTCACTTTTCCCGAGGAACCTTTCTTTATTTTGGGAAGATGAGGTACAGCCCCTTCATCTAGTGTTATTAGTAGTTGAAAATTGCATTCCCATTCCAGTTTTTTGTTAGTAAACCAGCTTTGTATTTTTTGTTCTAAATTAAGAATTAATTATGTAGGACTAGGAGTAAGTTATATATTTTCTGCTCATCTTTCTGCATTATTAATGCCTCAGAGCTGTTCTTAATTTTTATGTTAATCCCCATTTAGAAAATGTGCCACTGTCCATCCTGGCTGTTTCCTAGATCAGTGTGATGCTTGTCCTGTGCGTGGTTTCTTTGTACAATGCACTGAACCATGTAACTTTTGTGATGATTCACTTAACATCGAGAGGTTTGGTAGTGAAATTTCTGCTTGTCATGTTGAAGTGGCTTACAAAATGCATATTTTGGCAAGTATTAGGTCCCTAAGATGAAAGCTTACATCAGTGACCCTGAAGATCTTAAGCAAGATAGCACATACCAGGAAATATGGGATGACATGATACTCAATGTAAGTATGTTATTCTTGCTGTTTGAAGATTATAATCATGTCAGAAAGCAACTGAAATGATGGTTGGTGTGGGATTTTTTTTTCTAACTAGTTGCATTAAAACAGATGTTGGTAAAAGAAGGATTGCTTCTTTGTACCTTTTAGACCTTTTTTATGCGATGCTTCAGATTCTGCTTGCTTCTCTCAAAAGTAATCTTGCTATATCTTCCAGTTTTTCGCTGAATCCTTGGATGTTGTGAATGATAATGTGTGGGTCATATCTCTGGGCGATGCATTTGCTAGACAATATGATCTTTATGCTACATCTGATGGACATTCAGCTTTGCTGCACAGGTAAGTTTATGTTACTCCGCTATGCCTTCCTTTTATCTGGTAATTCTTGGTATAGCTCGGAATGTGGTAACTAATTCTTTTAGTTGGTACGATCTCATTAAGATGAACGTTATGTTTTTGGCTCGTGTGCATAAAATATATTGTCGACATGCCCTTCCAATCAATTTGCTGGAAGTGATTTTTTTAAATGTTTTATCTGCAGATGTTTAGGGATGCTTCTTCAGAAGGTTGATGACAGGATTTATGTCCGTGAAAAAATTGATTGGATGTGTAGACATTCAAGTATGTCTATTCCTGTTAATCGCCTTGGACTTGCCCAAGGCATCGGTTTGGTAAGTTGGAATTAATATGGCGTCTTTTTATTTGATTTTTTTGGGATATTTTCTACTGAAGTTACACTTACAGGTTGCAGCTTCTCATTTGGACACAGTTTTGGAGAAGCTGAAAAACATATTAGAAAATGCAGGGCAAAGTGCTCTCCAGAGGTATTTATATGAAATTTTTGGTAGGAGAATCTATTTTATATTGCTAATCTCTATGAATAATGTTGATGTAGCAGCTCATAAGCTAAGTTGGAAGTAGATACTGCCTTAGTTCACATATACATCTATATGATCAATTTTGTGCCCAAAGCAAATGCTATGTTTTCCCTTCTAAATTAGCCACCAATGATTCTGCCAATATTTGTAATAGGCACTTCATTTCGTTTGTTAAACAATGGTTTTCTTCCATTTCCTCGTTGTCCTACTTGGCCCCATAATTTATTTGACAAAAGAGAAATCGAGATTTGAATGTAAAGTAAATTTAATGGCATCATTGTTTTTGTTTCTTAGTTCATGTTCCAGGCAATATATGTAGCTGATTCATTATATCAATAAATATATGACATTGAGTTCTGCAGGTTGCTCTCATTTTTCTCATTCAGAGAAAAAGTGGAGGATGTTGATGATACATATGCAGCTCTGGCTTTGATGTATGGCTATGCTGCAAGATATGCTCCATCGACAGTCATTGAAGCCAGAATAAATGCGCTTGTGGTATGTATCCAATTTATGAACATGATTGTTTTTATTTCTGCTTCATGGGGGTGACCACTATGATAAATGATAATACATGCAACATGCATTTTGGTGTACTCACCTTTGGGTCATATAAATGTACCTTTTTTTCTATTTTTTGGAGGGTGCACATATGATCATAAATTTGTGCAAGTTCTTACATCCACACTTACTCTGACATGTCCTTGTACCATGTTTGTGAATTGCCCGGTGCGTGTGAACATAGGTGCACCAGATCCACTTCCCGACCATTCTTGTACTGCATTATGTTTGATGACACTTTAATCAGATCACATTAGATATTATCTTGATTTCTCAGTCTGAAGATGTTTGTTGTTTTGGTTTCTAGCTTCATTCTTGTTGAAGTGCATAAGTAGATTGCCTAGCCCTTTCCATCAGTTCGGACTTTTGGTTGCGTTGGCTAGTGCATGAAGCTTAACATTTCTATTTACTTTGTTCTCAGGGTACCAATATGCTTGGAAGATTCCTCTATGTTCAACATCCTACTGCAAAGCAAGCTGTCATTACTGCAATCGACCTTCTAGGTAATTTTCTTAATGTGAAGGTTGCATGCCTTTTCTTGTTTTTAGAGCTAGCCTTTTTTGCTATTTTCTTACAGCCATACAGCAATTGACTTGTTAGTCACAACTCAGAAACATGAGGATGCTATTCACAGTTAGTCAGTTACCGATGTGACCTAGTAGGCGTTGTGGAGGTGGTACCCTAGACACATGAGGATGCTATTCACAGTTAGTCAGTTACCGATGCATACGTCCCTTATGTCTCCTAGATGTTGTCCATCTTATTTTCGCAGTTTCTCATGATTAATTTCTTAATGGTTCAAAGTGTGGCATTGATATTTTGCTTAGTTGCACCTAGATATTATGAATGCATACAACATGATTTACTCCCTCCGTTCTTTATTAATCGACGCGGCGTAGTACACTTCATGCAACTAGTTTAGCGCGAGGGCCGCGTCGATTAATACGGACCTGAGGTAGTAATAGTTCTATGTATTTAAGCCAGCAGTTAAGTTTCTGAGTTTCAGCTTACATGATACACTTTTTGGGGATCTACTATCTTATATGATTACTATAAATGTGTAGGCCGGGCTGTTATTAGCGCCGCTGAAATGGGAATTTCGTTCCCACTGAAACGGAGAGATCAGTTGCTTGAGTATGTGCTAACTCTAATGGGAAGGGATCAAAGTGATGACCTTGTCGATTTCAGCATTGAGCTTTTGCAAACACAAGTACGAACTCAAGTTTTAACCCTTATTTTTGTCACCATTGGTAGATTAAATTCTTCATTCCAGCTGAATTTTATTTATCTTACACAAGCTTTATATCCAACTTCCATTAGACCGAAGTTCTATTCACTGTGATGTATACACTTAGCGCTTGAGTTCGACGGATTTATTCCTGTAAATTCTTCTTACATATGCAGAGTGTTGCTTTAAGTGCTTGTACTACTCTGGTGTCAATAGAGCCAAGGTTACCTTTGGAAACAAGAAACCGTGTCATGAAGGTCTGTTGCAGTGGCCAACGTCACTGAATCATGGCAATAATTTTCAATTTTAGTTTCTATTACTTGTATAATACTATGGTTTTGAGTTCTCTAGGTTCCATTTTCAGGCAACCTTAGGTTTTTTTGCTTTGCCAACTGAGCCCTCAAACATTGTGGAGAGTCTGATAACAAACCTCATTATTCTGTTAGGTGCCATTCTGCTAACTAGGTAATGCTTTAAACTCACTTTTTAAATTTCTGAATTTTATTTTTGGATAAGCTTGCCTGCTATGCTTTCTTCTGATAGTGATGCAAGTGGGGTCACCATTAGGGTACCCTTTACCCTCTTTAGTTCAAAAAAACAACTAACTTTTTCAAGATGATGATGTCATTGTAAAAGTTAGTTAATTTTTGTTGAAGTAAAGAGGGTAGAGGGTACCTAATGTTGACCCACTTGCATCTCTATCTTCTGTTCTTTCCCTTATGCCACTTGCTTGATGTACACTTTTGTTTTATTGTGTTATGGCCATTTTCTTTGTCAGTGGTGAAGATGGCCGAAGCAGAGCAGAGCAGCTGTTGCATATTCTTAGACAACTCGATCCATATGTTTCATCATCTGCAGAACACCAGAGGAGAAGGGGATGTATTGCTGTGCATGAGGTGTTAATAAAGTTCCGCAATCTTTGTTCTGGTGGATTTGGTGCGTTGGGCTCCTATCCAACTTTGACCCTAAAACAAATTGATCAGGGAGGGTCTAGGAGCTTGTCAAGTTTGCCATGTATGTTGAATATTTTCTTAGATTGCTACTGCAATTGTATGATTTATGAACCCAGTAGGTCAAGAATGCTTTTCTATTTTGTACCAGCTGCATTCGTGTTGCCGAACAGAGATTCATTAAGCTTGGGAGAGAGGGTAATGGCATATCTACCTCGTTGCGCTGATACAGATGATGAAGTTAGAAAAGTTGCGATTCAGGTTCGTGCAGAAAGTAGCCGATTTGTGTTCCTTGACCTACCATAACTTTTTGTTCGTGCGACGTGCCTTTTTCTGGGCATTCTGGTTTCAGTGTGGCACACACAGAGATTAAGAGAGTAGTTTCCTAACAATTTTTATTGTTCAGCATAACATATGTTATATAGTTATGCTGAAAATAGCCATGTTTCGCAGAAGATAACACAAGGACCTACAGCATATAGCATAGCTGTTAACTTATTTCTTTTATGTTTTGAAATTGAGCTCATAAATTTACCTTCATCATGTGTTTTTCCTGTATCAGATCATTGCACTTTTCTTCAATATATCTCTGTCACTTCCAAAGCAGAAGGCTGCTAATGACATAGATCTAGAATCTTCATACGGGGCTTTGTCCTCCCTAGAGGACATAGTCTCTGTTATCAGAAGGGTG
The DNA here is from genome assembly GCF_022539505.1 of Lolium rigidum. Classification (NCBI taxonomy): domain Eukaryota; kingdom Viridiplantae; phylum Streptophyta; class Magnoliopsida; order Poales; family Poaceae; genus Lolium; species Lolium rigidum. The sequence goes on from NC_061510.1 coordinate 36,249,197, forward strand.
GGTGTCCTGTGTTACTTTACTCTCCATTAAGTCCTCTTCTGTGAGCAAATGTTAACCTTCTTTCTATTGTCTCAGAAGGCATCTGTTGACCAGATCGAAGTATTTCATAGGGTTGTCTCCTCCGTGTGTATTCTACTATCTAGGGAAGAGGTAAATAATATTAGCTGAAATCTTACTGTAATTGGAGAATGCCATCATAGTTATTGACATATTTTCGCTGTACTTTTACAGTTGGTTGTCTTGCTACACTCTTGCACATTAGCGACATGTGATAAAGTAAAGCAATCAGCAGATGGTTCCATTCAAGCTATTATAGTATTTATTATCAGAAGAGGCAAGGATCTACGTGAAGCTGATGTATTGAGGTTAGTTTATGGAACTGTGGCAATTAGCTCAGAAAGCATCCTAAAATGTTGCACTTAATTAGGAAAACATTGAGATATATACGTTCTCTTCTAGATGACACTACAAAATACATGTATCCTTGGAAAATAACAATCATAGCAGAACCAAAATATCCTCCATCTCAGTTGAGGACATAGAGGGTGCAAACTGTATGGTTACTTCAGGATGTGATGCGTGATGTTGGCCTGAGTGGGGCTGTGGGCAACAAATCTTTGGAGATGCCTCAGTAAGCACCATATTTGAAAAAAGACAATTAAAAAGGACATCACATAAGGAGATTTTGGTTAGTTCGAAAAGGTGACATAGCATAGTGTAATTCCCTGAGACAACAGCCACTGTCATCCAGCAATGACCATCTGTTAGGAAATAATTTTGTTAACTATACATCTTTCAGAGTGTAAAGTGTTACTCACCTGATTTTCTCAAAAAGAAACACAGTGTATTACCTTTTTAGTTTATTTTCTGATTCAAATATTGCTAAGATCTCATTTGTGATGCTACAGGACAACACAATCTCTGCTCTCGTCAGCTATTACTCTTACCGACAAGCACTCACGCCAAGAAGTTCTCAATGCAGTATCCATTATCAGCCTTTTGTCTATAGTTTTCAGTACCAATATTCTTGTCAAGGATTATTCCCACAATCAGTTTTTACCTTTGACTTTAAGATAGATATCATGCTTAGCAGAAAATACCAACCACATTGTGGTTTTTGATGAGGTTCTATTTGTGGCTGGGCGAGATATTTGTACAAAGGACATATCAAGAATTCGTGGCGGTTGGGCTATACAAGATGTTTTTTATGTAAGTATTTGTGCCGAGCCTGGGCATCTTATTATGCAAGTTTTCATATGCATTTACGACTTGTATCTTCATTGCATTAAGTTATACAGTATATTAAAAGGCACATGTATGTGGTACTTTGTACAAATAGAGTGTGCATTCAATGACAGACCAGAACCTCCCTTATTTAAAATGTATATTCCTATTCGTAAATGACTTCTGACATTCATATATTTATAGACTGTTGTAATTAGGACTCTCAAGGCATAGTAGACTTTAAAAATCTTCATTCAGATTGTTAAGTTCCTAGGAAATCGATAGGTATTCTTTGCACTTAATTTCTTCTAAGAAATGCATGCTCTATCCTTCCTGATTTGAGATATTTCAAATATGTGGTAGGAAAGAAAAACCCCATAAAATATTATCCCAAAACTCTAGACATATAGTGAGAGCCTAATTTTCTATTGTTTGTTTAGTTGAAAAGTTTGTAATTCTGTAAGTGTCAGGTTCCTTCTGCATTTCCCCTTTCTAAAGAATACTTCTTGTGGTACTAGTTTAGGTGCACCTGATCTCAGATAACAAGGTTTATGATGATACTGATTTAGATTATGTTCACATTCCTTACATTCACCTTGATATACAGCAATGCCGTGCATAATTAATTCACAATGGTAATTTACTTGGACTTTTGAACCGAAACTTAGTGTAGACCCTGACAGTAATGGTTTACTTGGATGATAATTCCAGGTTAAAATAGCAACCATAATTAAGCAGCAATTGGATAGGTGAATTCTACAGATATACTTCTAATTATGTGCTTCATGTTTTCCCTGGTTTTAGGCCTTTTCCCAGCATAAGGTGTTAGCTACTCGTTTTTTGGAGTACATTTTATTTATACTTCACAAAGAACCCGTTGCAACAAATGATTCAGAAAAAGGAGAAAATAACTCAGAATCATCAGCCGATGACTCTATTCTACAAGCAACTATGTTTGCTCTCAATGCATTCCTGAGGTATGTATCTCCATCTGATGACTAACTGCTGATGTTGACTAATGGTGGACAATGGGACACCTTTCATCTGCTCATTTCATGTACTTGAAAGTTAAAATGTTTAAACTTCACAGAGGTGGTGGGAAGATTGGGAAACAAGCAGTTGAGCAAAGTTACCCTTCTGTTCTTTCTGCGCTTATACTGAAGCTGGGAGGTCTTCATAGTCTTGCTGAATTAGGCCGAAATGAGCTTCTACGGTGAGATCTGTAGCTTTCTTGAATCTTTATTTGATGTATGAAGGCTAATGAGAAATGATGTATGGAAGTTTGTGACCTCATGTTCTGCAGATCGTTGTTAATTGCATTCCGGTCATTCTGTGATTGTGTTGGCGATGTCGAGATGGGAAAGGTGCTTTGCTTAATGGCTCTTGCCTGTCAACTGTGCAACAATTATTGACTGTAAAATTCTTGTCATTTCATAGATATTAGCTCGTGATGGTGAACAAACTGAGAAGGAGAAAATGATTGATCTTGTTCAAGAGGTTGCATGCAGTTCCTCAGTAAAGAGGCCCAAAGAGGTAACTTCTAGAGTGTTTTATGTGAGTCTTTCTGAGTTAATAGATTAGTGACCTTTTGGTGAAAAGAACATCTGCTGACAGGAGCTGAACCCTCACTCAGGATGCAGATGGACACCTCCGTGCCATCCGCCACGTTTACCGACAAAGCCGCGTAGCTATTTTTCCGTTTCCGCGGAGTCCGTATAATCGTTTTTAACTTTCCGCGGAGTCCGTCGGACAACACGGACAGAGCAAGAACTCTTTCCTCTTCCTTCTCTGCTAGATTCTTCCCCACCTCTGCCGGATTCTGTTCATCCTCCGCCCCTACGCCCATACTTTCTCCGTCTCCCACAGGATTTTGCCCTTCTCCACCGTTGCATCCATCTTGCTCCGCAAACGGCGACGGCAAGGGAGCCAGGCCCCAGACTGGCGCAGGTGTAGAGGGGAAGGTGCTGGTCACGACGAGTGGGGCGTCCTCCCAGGCTCAGCGGTGGCGAGTGGAATCACGGCTTGCCCTTCCTCAGTTCTTTCTTCGACTTGCCGATCTGTTTTTTCTAAGCACGATAGACGGAAGTGGTGGACTAAACAGGCACTGTCCGTGAGTCCGTTTAGTTTAGGCGGCCCGTCCAGGACGTCATTTAGCCAATTTACACGGCCCGGACACACGGAATTCACGGACGTCCGTGTCCATTTACATCCTGAACCCTCACTTTCAAACTATAAATAAAATACATCCTTTTCCATCTTTTTATGCGTTTGAATGTCATCACCAACGTCCTTTGAAGCCATAGCTGCCAGAAACTCTAGGAAGTATGTAATCCCTTGCAAAAAAACATTTAGGAATAGCCACCATGTTTATTTTATTTGCAGTCTATGGAACTATGGAAGTTGCCCATGAAGGTTTAATTGATTGATCTTCACCACTCTGAACCAATTTCACAAGAAAACAAGATATGTTCACAGTTCTCTTTACACCTTACTTAATGTTTTGGTTTCGCCATGTAGCCTATCTGATATATGGTCAGCCAATGAGTCCCACTAAGTTGTAATACCTTTACGCGATGTATAAAAGCACATAAAATTTCCAGATTCAACATTAAATTGCAGTCTTCTAGAGCCTAAGCTGTTAGGAACTATTTCATGATAATAGGGATGATATGCTAGAGCTAAAATAAAGATGATACTCTTTGAATGTGAAATTTGCTTGTCTCAGCTCTTCTGAAACTCTTATAAGCTTTCATTCAAAACTGGGGGTGCTCATTGTCATAATTACAACTGTTTTTACGTATTCAATCAAAAAACATGTTTGACAGTCACTGTTCAATAGGTTTGATGCATATATTATTATATTGTGTGGTGAAATCACTGTACCAAAATAACTGGTTAATATTACCACAGGTTCTGCCAACCTGCGCTATCTTAAGCAAATCTCTCAACAGAAATCAGAGGGCTGAAAGGGAGGCTGCTGCTGCTGCACTATCGGAGTTTATTCGTCACAGGTATTTAATGCCATTCTTCAAAATACAAGTCTGGAAATGTTCACTGTACCTCCAGAAAACAAAGGAAGAATCAAAATGATTAGTTTCTGGATGCTTAGACTGAAACAGAGCTCAATCTCCTATGTGATTAGTTTCTGACTGGTTACCTGCGGTTACCACTCAGTGGTCCTCATTGCTAAGGCAGGTACCAACTGGTATATTGATCTGTTTTGAAACAATATAAACATAAGTAGCTCAAGAAGCTCAAATTGCAAAAGCTTGAGAAAGCACTAACTGGTTAATCTGGTGTTCCCTTGAAAACAGGAAAAGACTTGACTATGCATACATTTTTACAATGTGACATCTGACATGGTCCGTATATTTTCTCAAGAAAAATCATGCCCTGTCACTAAAAAGTATATTAAAACAATACTTAATTTCATGCATTATGTATGTTGCAAATTTATTGTAGTATTGTTAGCAAATATGTCCATGATTTTTTCTGTGGTTTATGGACACAAATCACACTGATCTATTTCACTTGTATGCCGTACACAGTAAAACTTGCCAATTACCTAATACAGCTGCTTTTTCTGAAGTGAAAAGGAACCTGCATTGCTTGAACAAATAGTCGAGGAATTGTGTCAACATGTTACCGATGACTCACCAACTGTCAGGAGTCTCTGCTTGCGAGGACTTGTACAGGTCATCAATCTAAACAGAGCAACTTTTTAAGGATATTCATGTTTGGCACTTGAGTAACATAGGTTGTGTGATATTGTTTGCGTACAAAGGTTGACAGGAAGGGGATGTATGTGTTTCTCTTTATTTGATGTCTGAAGTGATCTCGCCTTTCCTTTGTTTTCTGAATCTTATAATTCCTACATAATACCTTCTGCTGAGTAAATCATGATTTAGTTGATGGCTTCTGTGTCATTTTGTAGCATTCTAAATCTTATGCTTAATGTTTCTGGTCACCTCTTTCAGATACCTGAGAGCCACATGCTTAAGTATATCCAGCAAGTCCTAGGAGTAATATTAGCATTACTTGAAGATGCCAACGAATCTGTTCAACTAACTGCTGTCCAGTGCTTGTTGACTGTGAGTTCCTTAATGTATTACAAGATAAAAATTGGCTTAAATTCCATTTTCGTTCAATTTAATAGAACATAGAAACATCATGCACTGGTTTCAGGTTCTTAATGTGTCAGAACAAGATGCTGTTGAGCCCATTTTAATAAGTCTCTTAGTAAGGCTAAGGAATCTCCAGGTAACCATTCAGAACAATCGTACCTTAATGCATTACCATTTTTATTGGCATGATGTGGGTATTTTGTAAATTTGTGATGGTTAGTATGGACCTGTTAAGTGCAATTGATGACAAAAAACATTATGTGGAATTTATTGTGCACATGGAATCTAGAACAAGTATAATGTCTTCTCAAAATAGCTAGTCACACTTACTGCGGGTTTTGGGGCGCCATGGACAGCCCATTCCCACTTGCACCCTGAGGCACAACCAGCCTAAGTGCTTTCTTGAACAATACCTGAATTTAATGATGTAGTTGGTTTACCCTGTTTCAAAGGAAATTACATTTTTTTGCAGCTATTTCTTAGCACTAGTTTTTGGTAATTCTGGTATAACTATTTTGCTTCGAAACTTGGCATTTACATGCCACTGAGCGAATCCTCTTTTGTCTTTTTGGTGCTTTCGGGTTATCTCATGAGATTGTATTAGATGCATCTCCCTTTTCACTCTGATAGTTCGGTTCTTTACTTATAAATGATGACTGTAAACAACCTAGGGCTGTGACCTATTCTGTAACTTCTCTTCTACAGATTTCCATGAATACAAAAATGAGGTCCAATGCATTTGCAGCTTATGGTGCTCTAAGTTCCTATGGTGTTGGTTCACAGCATCATGCTTTTCTTGAGCAGGTAACACCCAGATTCTACTCCGGTTGTTTTACTAGTATACCATTAGCAGGGAGCTGTTATCATGTAAGCCTTCTTATAGGATGCTGTGTAATGGTCACAGGAAGTGTTAAGGAAGTTTTATGGATTGTTAATGTAATTATAAGGATTGTTTTACTTATGCTTCTCAAGCTACCAATTTCTTTGCCGGCTTCTGCAGATTCATGCCACCCTTCCACGTTTGATCCTCCATCTTCATGATAAGGACCTAAGTGTTCGCCTTGCCTGCCGGGTATGCAGTCCTTGCTTTGTTTTCCCTTACTAAACATTTCCTTTAAATTGCATATCTTGATATTTGTGAGTTTTTGGAAACAGAACACTTTTCAGCTCCTAGCGCCTTCCATGGAAGTAGAGGGTTTGTCTTCGCTCCTCAATAAACAATATTTCACTTCTGATCGCCGGTCTGTGTTGAACCTTCCTAGCTATTTCTCTTTTATTTTTCAATTTTATTTTAAATGACATGTTTAATGTGATGTGCGCTCAGATCTGATTACGAAGACTTCATTAGGGACTTAACAAGACAACTTTGTCGACTATCTCCTGCCAGAGTTGACAGCTACCTAGAATCTGCTATCCAGGTACCCCTTTTTCTAGTATTCAGGAGAGCTGCATGTATATATATTAAAAAAGAGAGATAGTTCTACTGTTCAAACAAAGGCACGAAGTGTATTCTGCTTTGAGATCTTCTTTTGTTTCTTTCCATGCACACTGTCCATGCAACCAGCATGACCAAACTAGAATGTGAGTAATTTCATTTTTCTTGATTTAGGCATTTGATGCCCCTTGGCCGGTCATTCAAGCAAATGCAGTTTGCTTGGTTAGTTGCATGCTATCCTTTTTAGACGATCAACGCTTCCTTGCTCCTTACTTCTCCCAGGTGCCTACACTCACTGCCTACACTGTTTTCGTACTGTACTTGCTTCAACCATATCATAGGGAGCCGCTAATAGCCTAACGCTCTTTTGTGTCAAGGTGTTCGCTATGTTGGTTGGTAGAATGAGCCAATCACCAGAGGCCGTTGTTCGGGCATCAGCATCTTCTGCAATGGGCCTCCTGATAAAGAGGTCTAACATGCTTAAGCCATCGAGTTCACAATTTGATCGAGTTGATCCTTCACAAAGTTCTCAACATGGAGATCCTCATGCTAAAACATCGTCCGAGCATCAAGAAGAGAACACAGTGAAGCCAGATGGCGCGCCGCAGGGAGAGCAATAGAAGCGATCGAAGCCGATCTTGCTTAGATGTAAAATCTATTGTACATGTACATAGTTTAATGTGTGAACGCTGCCTGCCAGTACATTTTGTGCCGCCTTCATGAGCATAGAGATGTAATTATGTAGCCATGTCCATAGGTCTTTAATGCTTCTGTACAGCAGACTGTTGCAGTTCGTTGATTACTTGTAGAATTTGTTGTGTTCTGTAACCATGCAATATGATGATGTGCCTTCGGTGATGCCATATTTAGCTGGTTTCAGCTTATTAAATAGGGCTCTGGGAAAGTGCTCACATCAACAACAAGGAAGGAGCTTCCTGAGAGACAACACAAGATTCGGGAAATGGTCAAATGATTTGTAACTTGTGTACTTAACAAGTCCTGAGGATTTGGACCCTAAAAAAAGTGTCCGGAGGATTCAGCATTGAGGGATAGCTGGAACGAGGTGAACTTCTTCGGCTTGGGCAGTGTATGGCGTGCATGGATTCAACGAGGTTTCACCAGTTAGAACTATAGGGCCTCAATCTTATTCGCAACTGGTAAAAGCAGCAGATGTTTTTCAGCAGGCAACTTGTTGGGTTCTGTAGCATTTGGGATTGTGTACAAAGAAGAGTTAGATGGCCAAAAACGTGCATGAGGAAACTTATGCTGTGAAGGTACTCAAACTTCAAACTCCCAAGACACCCAGGAGCTTCACTGCTGAACATGAAGCAACAAAGAAATATGCGGCACAGGAATCTTGTCAAGATAGTTATGATCTCCTCAAGCATTTATAACAGATGGGGTGATCTCAAAGCAATTGTGTATGAGTTCATGTCTGATGGTACCCTGGATGGGTGGCTGCATCCAGACACAGATGGCCAAACAGGACACAAGCAACTGAATCTGTGTGAGTGACCATACTACTTTTTTTTTGAGGTAGAGTGACCATACTACTTGACGTGGCTTGTGGTGTAAAATTAGACGTGTATACCTCCATATACACATCCATATACACCTTGCTAAATTTACACCTAATTTTTCAGTGGAACGTGTATATTCTCCATCCTATATTTTACACCTTGCTAAATTAGTAGTATTTTTGTAACTACCAGTTTACCAATTGGACTTGCTCTTCAACATATGTACTACAAACAGATCCTTAATTCTTACAAATAAGTCCTTGATCGAAAATAAACAAAAGCAATTAGACCCGAATCGTTCACGTTCCAGCTAGCTAGCTCTATCTCACGTTCCAGCTAGCTAGCTCTTATCTCCAATTCTCCATTGGCGTCACCAGGCGGACGCGGAGGCGGCCGGCGGCCAGCAGCGACCTGCGGGAGGGCGGCGACGGACGTGGAGGAGGGCGACCTGCCGTGACTGACGCGGACACGGAGGCGGCCGACGGCGCGATACCTACACGAGGGCGGCGACAGTCTATTCCGGCGACCTTCTGATGGGCTCCGGACGGGGGCGGGAGCGAGCGGTTGCACGCCCATGAGTGTGGCCAGGCACGGCCGGATACACCATCCACTAGAGATGCTCTCATTACCATGGTCCAGCACCTGTTGTACATTGTTATGTTTAACACTGAGTAATGTGCTCTTAGATGCTGATATGGTGGCCCATGTTGGAGACTTTGGACTTGCAAGGATTTCTTGTTGAGAAAAACTCATTTCTCCAATGGTCAATGAGCTCCGAGGGACTTGCGAAAACAATTGGTTATGCTGCTCTAGGTTAGCCGTCCTTCCATGAAACATAATATGGTGGTCCTTCCATGAAACATAATATGGTGCTTTTGTGCTGATGATGCAATTGTTTGATGATATCTTCAGTTGGCATTCTGATCGATGGTGTTTAGTACATGTTGAAAGAGATTCCCTTGTAGCTTAGTATGTTGAAGACTCAATTGAACACAGATTTTAAAAAATGCACCAGCCGGGAATCGAACCCGGGTCTGTACCGTGGCAGGGTACTATTCTACCACTAGACCACTGGTGCTTGCTGAAATTACGAGTAACTAGATATTATATTACCTATCGTCAGGGTCGTACTTTTCAGTTGACACATTACAAGTTCGTATTCACAATCAATAGAGGTGAAACGCAACGGGTATTTACGGACCATTCGTCGAAGCAAAAGCCTATGGATTAGATAAATAGCTATATGTTACCACTGTTTCGAAAAATCGATCGAGACACCGGTTTATTGACCGATTTATCGTGAATCGGGTGGTACCGATACGATTTCAGCATATCGGCCAGTTTACCATAACACTGATATTTCGCCGATTTTCTTCATGAGAGCCGATATTTCGCCCGATTTTCACTCTCATGGCCGATATTCTGATTCTTAGTGAAATTTCAATACAATTTGGTATGACAGTCAATATTTTCGTTCTATGATTTTGTAGAATTGTGCAGTAGCTCAAATTTTTCATTATTATTTATTCAAATACAAGGAATCAAGGTAATACTTATGTGCAGTGGTCCAATATTATTTTTTGCATAGAATATTATAGAAAATTTAGTGTCAAAAATTAGGATTCACAAAAAATAAGCCGATAAATGGCGGACCGATAAAATCGATTAATAGACCGATAAGCGATTAATCTTTATTTTAAGGGCGACCGATAAGTTAAGATTAACGATTTCTTGAACATTGTATGTTACTATGCATGGCTGTGCCTGTTTTCGACACTGAAATTTATGATATTAAATTAGTAAAATCTGACTATATGTGTTGGGCCCTTGTGTGCCGGTTGTTGTCTAGGTTTAGTCCGAGTTGTATCGGTTTTCGTTCGGTTTTTCGTTAATTAACTGGGCACCTTTTTTCTTGATTAATGGATATGCAAGCTTTTGCCTCGTTTAAAAAGACTATATTTGACTATATGGTCTTTTTAAGAGATCCGTTTGTATACTCTCTCTATTCACAATTACCTCGCATTCTTTGTGTAGTCGAAGTGAAACTTTACAAAATTTGACCAAATATCTAGGAAAGAATATCAAAATTCATAATAAGAATGCATATAATTTGAAAACATATGCATCCTTATTATGAATTTTAATATTTTTTGCTATTTTTGGTCAAACTTTACAAATGTTGACACCCAGAACGTGAGGTAATTGTGAAGGGATCCAAGATAAGCTATCTTAAATTCTTAATAGGCCTATGCATTTTAACCCACTCATGCATTCCTTTTTCAAGGACAGCCCTACCAACTACTCTCTCTATCCCAATATAGGATGCTTATAATATTTAGATAAAGTCAAACTTCTTAAAATTTGACCAACTATATAGGAAAAAGTTTCAACACTTATAATCCAAAATTAATATTTTTAGAACCATCATGAAATATATTTTCATATTATGAGCATTTAAAATTTTAGATGTTGATATGTTTTTGTAGATAGTTGCTCAAATTTTAAAAGTTCGGCTTTGACTAAAAATTATAGGCATCGTAATTTGGGAAGGATGGAGTAATGCATTTGTGTCTTATCTCATATTGTGTTTCTGCTTATTTATCCTCCATATGCTTTCGGAAGGTTGCATTTTGTATACAACGGGTGTATATATATCTAGGAGCCAAAGTGGATTTCCGGATGTTCATGAGCTTTGTATTCATGACACTCAGGGCCTATATATGTAGTAGGTAGCAGATTATTGATCAAACTCGATGGAAATGTGGCACATGTTAAAAGTTTAATAGTATGAACATCTATCTGCTGATACATACATTTCATGGAGACGATGCATATATACATCACAGTAACACACCGGTTGAGTGGAGTGCATTGTGTTCCTCCAAAAACAGTGGAGCCAAGGCAGTAGGAGTTCATCACGGCATCCTGACACCTAACTGAAACCATAGTTCAGACTGCTTGACTGTCACTACCACCTCGGTCAGGATGATCTCATCAAATTATACTGTATTGTGACCTTGGCATGGCCGTGCAAGAAACAAATACAGGACAGGATGTTGATGATGACAACACAAAGCAGTCGAGCACCCAAAAGAGGGGCAGGAAAAGCTAGCACTTGCCCTGGAGCAGGAGGAGTACCTCAGTTCGGATATCCCAGGGAGATGCCGGTGGAAAGGAGGCGGCTCGTCACGTAAAGCGCAACAACTAAAAGGCCACATCAAACAAAGCTGGTTGTGGGTGGCACTGGCATCATCACCAAGTGAAAAAGGCCCTTGATGCTCGCCGCATATCCTCAGGATGATACCCTCCTCCTGCCTCTGTTCCCTCCACAAGTCACAAACTCACAGTTGCTCCTCGTCTCTCTCAGAATTTAATGTAAGCACCAGCTTAGCCACATTTGCAATTCTTCAAAACTGCTTAGCTCTCGTGCGTGCCAAGTTTGCTTTGACAGGTATGATCAGAGATTTGCAATCTGGACGAGTGCTGAGTTCAGGCAGACTGGATGTATCTTCATGCAAAAAATCGAGATGGTAATTTTCAAGTACCAAAGGGAACGTACGATGCCTGACTAAAAGGTTTAAAGAAATCATTTCTCCTAGAAAGTAAGAAAGCCCCTCGAGGTCTCAAAGGGGCAGCCACACTTGCAGATAAAAGCACCCAATGGGAGCTTCCTCTTCTCCCCCTCTTACGCCGGCCCACGTAACTTGCGTACGCTCAAGGGCAGGGCAGGGCACACTCCAGTCTATTTATCCATATCAGCCGTGCATGCACACCATGTAGGCCACAGAGATCTCAGCTTATGTCATGGTTGTGCTGCCATAAGCCAGTAACTAGCCAGCTACTGGTACCAGCTGTTTGAGCTCTTAACTTGGAGTGTGCCCTTGGCCATGGCAACCTACGGAGGGAGCTTCCATTTCCGTGGCCTAGCTATCTCTGGCCTGCATGAAGCTCCTAGCTAGGCTACTTGGGTTCTTCAACATCTGGGTCTGGGTGAAATGGCCATGGCCGGGCCGGCCGGCATCATCGACGGCGGATTTTACCTCTACTAAGGTAGGGCAACTTCTATCCTTTGGCAATTGTTCTCGCGATCGGAGGTGTGATCGATCTCTCTTGTAACCGTTGAAGATATATAGGAATCTTGTGTTGTTGTTCTAGCTATACCAAGGGGATCGTGATGTGGTAGCTAGAAACCTATATGTATGTGCGATCTCGGATCTTCAATTCTGTGTGATCTATGGATAGTTTGTGTGTTGAGTTTTGTATCTGATAACTCCTTGTTACCCCAGCGTATATCTACTACTGTCATATCATCGATCAATACAAATAAATTTGACATGTACACTACGCATATGTGTGCAAGATGTTGAGAGTGTATTCGTTTCGATTCGCATATGTTGTTTTCTTTTGTTAACTTTGCCTCATACACACCTGTTTTCTCGAAATGGGGATGCATTTTTTTTAGTAAAGAGGGGTTTCATATAATACGAGAATCAAGATATATAGGAATCTTGTGTTGTGTACTAATACAAGGGGCTCGTGATGTGCTAGCTTTTTCGATAAAGGAAATATATTAATATCAGAAGATACCAATTACACTTAGCCTCTACAACAACGCAATGTCCTAATGGCATTACGTAATCACACAGCCAACAAAAGAGAAAAATAAAAGTAAGAAATAAAAGTCCCGCTACAATATTCCAGACTTAGCAACAGCAATACATCCACCAACAAGACAACACCTGAAATTCAGACTCTCCAAAAGCGACGTCTCCAAGAAGAAAACAATGCACCAGCACCGTCGTCGCCCGATCAAAGATCTTTGATTTCCACCCTGAAGATAGTCCCGCTCTCAAAACAATGCAAGGACATTGAGATAAGGCCAGAATTTGGATTTTCACCCTGAAAGGTAAGACTCCGAACTTCACATATGCTGCCGCCCCTATTTTCCTACCACTGCTGTAAGCCCGGAACACCAAGCAAGTCCCTCAACAACGCAAAGACTTGAACCTCCCTTAGCTAGTCCTTCAATCCGGCCTTCATGATATTCTCTTCTTCTAACTTCACCATGGACCAAATGTCACTTGATGTTAACACAGAATACAGCTTCGCGCAGCTCCCTCCAGAACCAAACGGTCGGAATAAAAGCATGTGTGCGCACAACCGAATACCACCGATCCAGCAAACTCCAGGCAATAGAAGCACAGTTACATTCGCCGGCGGCGCCTTCCAGAACTCAACACTCTGGCCAGATCAAGAAGGGCAGGTAGGTCTTCATCTTCGCCCAAGAGAGACCCTAGGACCACCGCCTTTATTCAGATCGGCCCCCCACGCCGGCGACCATCCCAGGCTGGCCAAGGTAGCCGCCGGAGACACCAAGCGCAGATCGCGTAGTCCGGAGACATCGGCCGCTGCAGCTGAAACGCAGCCCTCCACCGCCGACCGCCGAGAGGCGAGGAGAAGGGACCTAGGGTTTCCCCCTGCAGCCCGCCACCACCCATCCCTCCGCTGCCGGCAGGGCTCACCACCACCTCGCCGTCCGTGGAGCCGCCGCCGAGCCGAGCTCACGCGTCGCCACCAAGTCCCCCGATGAGAGGGCCGCGCCCTGGCCCGAGGAGGAAGTCCCGCGTCCGACCCCGCGCGCGAGAGGACGAGGAGTACCAGCCGGCGCCGGCGCTAGCTTGGTCGCCCCCCCCGGCGATGGCGATGGAGGGGAGAGGGGGGTGGGGGCGGCGTGGTAGGGTTTCTCCCGGCCGCCACGCGGGGGTGACACGGGAGAGAGAGCGGTCTGTTGGATGTTCTGTGATGTGCTAGCTAGGAACCTATATGTATGCGTGATCTGGGATCTTCAATTCTGTGATCTATGGATAGTTTATGTGTTGAGTTTTGTATCTGATAACTCCTTTTTACCCCAGCGTATATTGACTACTGTCATCTGCGATCAATAAAGATCAATTCGACATATACACTAAGATTATGTGTGTTGGGAGCTGATTCCTCAGTTGATACACCGGGCGTCGACCATTATATGTTGTTTTCTTTTGTTAATTTTGGTTCATAGGCACATGTAGGCTATATTTTTTTCTGACACTCAATTATCAGCCCGGCAGTCTCCTTTGATCACTTGCCGCTTAATCTCTCTGGCCTATACTGGTACCAGTACAATACTAGCTACTACCCGAAACTATCTAGCAGAAGCGCCTGGCTAGTCCGGCCGGTACACTGCCAACGTTATGCCTGATGACTGCTTCTATCATGCAAAAGGACTTCAAAATCTAGGGTGAAGTTGCAACATGCATATCGAATATTTATCCGAAGAGACATGATCAGATCACATATCCCCCATCAACATGTTAAAGCTGAGATCTTCATACGTCATTCAGCCTTTGATTTTTCCAACCCACGGTCATGCTGAGCTAATTAATTAACAGCAGCCATATGTGTACGCCACAAGCTAACGGACACGGTAGTGATCCTGAAATGGCACCAGATGAACTGATGATCAAGTTGTAAATATTTTACGCTAGTGTCAAACCAGCACCTCTTCGTGCAAGAACAGAAGCCAATAGACTAATTTTTTGTTGCAAATGAGGCCAATATATGTTGGCGCCAATTGAAACAAGTACACAACAATGCAGTTAACTAAAATCACTGTCCAACCCCGTAAACAGTGAATCTGATAGTTAATTTACATACTCCGGAAAGGAGATAGCTTTGTACTGGTACCTTGATCAAGATCAGCAACTTCGGAGTAACCAATATTGATCCGATGACCTTTAGTAAGTTTACACACAATGGCGATTAGGATGGGACATTATAACAAACTCTCAGCACCTTGATCAAGATCCAAACTATGAATGTTCAGAACTATGATAGCACAGGCACGCAGATAACCCACTATAGCGATACTGCCTTGCCTAAATTACGACTAGTAATAGATTCCTTCAGTACCTCTCCCCCAAGTTGGCAGATATGGCCCTCAGCTTAGAGTACACTTTGCTGGCAGGAGACCCCAAGATGAGACTGCAGAGCGAGTCCCGTGCAACCTTGATCCTCACAAAGGATCCAAGTGTATGGATCTTTGTATCGGCAATGACAATGCGGGTTTGGGTTGAGTTCTCAATTGTATACTTGGTCTTGCCTCCTTTACCAGATAGCCGTCCGATGGCACGCGACAGATGCTCCCCTTGGAGTGTCTTCACATCCTTGATCTCAAACGAATCCACGTACAGCTCATCGACACGTAGCAAGGCGAGTGCATCGGCAATGTCAAATCCCAGCATAAAAGCGTGCACAAAGTCCGAGCACTTCTGAAGGTTGCTCACGTCCGGTGTGTCTTGCTTTGCTTTGAGCTCCACCCTTCTGGCCTGAGATACAGGAGGGTATTTTGATGGGTTTACACTTCACTTGAAAGGAGATAGCTTTACATCAAAAGATTTTGGCGAACCGGAAAAATTCTGGGATATTGATTGAGCTCAGGAGTCCAGATATACGAACCAAACCAGTAGGCCAAACTATCAAGATCAAATGACTTTATATGATGAAAGTGAGTACGAATATGGTTTTATATGATGAACCAACAGAAGCTGAAAACCATAAAATTTCAGGCCAAAGTCCATTCCATCACAAACTAAAATCTAAACATTGGCTTGTACGATAATAGGAGTAGCTTAGTTCGCGTGAAGCCACGCAAGTGCATCTTCTATAAGCTGCTTCTCTATTTTCAATCGGATTGGCAACTTTCCTGGTCTCTCAAGAGCTTGCTTCTTCAAGTATCCCTTCTTTTAAAGCATATAAAACCATTACAACTCACTTTATTTTTCATCATTCGGCGAATCTAAACTTGACTATCCGGCACATTATGCGCTTTCTTTTCGTCCTCGAGATAGATAGATGGGCTGCGATGGCACCTTATGCATACCCCTTCTTTGTTTATCGTCACCGTAGTCGCACAATCTTTGCACCAAAAATTTTCACAGAGGCAAGGATTTCCGCAAAACTCACAAGAACGCAAATCTTTTGGTACCGGGAGCCTACATCCTACGCAAAGGAATATGGAAGGCTCACCGCGGATGCCACACTTGAGGCACAAAGCCGGACGAATGCACACCTCGCAAGTTGAGGTCAGGTTGGAGTAGGTTCTGTGTACCACATCTTGCGCAAGTTGAGGTCGGGTTGCCCTAGCTGAAATCCTTGCCTCTGTAGCTCCGACATTGGTTCCACGATCCACTTTCTGAAAAAGATCTTGGATGTTTGTATGAACCCTCTCAAATTCATCCTCTAGTTCTTGCACCTGGCCTTGTGTGACCTCCACATCGTCATCGACAATCTCCACCTCGCCGTGTACGCCATCCACCTCCCCATGGACGCCATCTTGCTCTTGCACCACATCTTGCTCTTGCACCACCTCCACGGCAGGATCCTCGAGCACGCCTTGCACCTCCTCCATGGCAGGAACCTCCACGGTTTGTGTGTCACATGGACGTACTCCATTGTGTGGGGTTTTATACCCTGCTATCTACACTTGTGAATGCAAACCGAAACTGAAAAGGGAGCCGAAAAAACAGAGGGAGAGGAGGCCTCGCATGCACTCATGTTTACACTTGCATGCACTCATGTTCACACTTGCATGTGGAAGCCCATGCGGAGCAAAAAACAGAAACGGATTCCCACTTGCACCACCAGCCTAATGCGCCCCAATTAATAGGAGAATTAAGGGGGAGAGAGGGAGGAAAGTGCGGTGGAGAAGATTTAGCCATAATTAGGCCCTGTGATCTAGGAACAATAAATTCTTACGGCGGGGGTTTAGTTTCTGGACAAATAGTTTTTTATTAGAAGCCTTGTTATCCTGGACGGAGGGAGTACTATTCTGTACCAATAATGAAATTTTCAGGAAACTAGCCCAATCATACTACCCACTCAGGCCGCAGGTACAATAAACCTAGACACATTTTTAGACTACATTTTTCCTAAATCTATGACATGTATTTAGGGTCGGAGGGAGTACTAAATTTGACATGTGCAGTTGAAAACATGTTAAATATTTATCCAACCCATCGGCCCATGAACAAATTCCGTCTTCACACTTTTAGGTATTGAAATTTTCTGGAAAACTGGACATATTATACTACTGCCAGTTCATCGCCTGCATTTTTCTTTTGGCAGACAGTACCATCAGTTACAGTAACTAGGGTATCCGATAACAACAACGTGAGTACCACGTAATCAGAGGGTGGTTACCTTGACCTTCATGCGGATATCGACCTTCATTTGCTGGTAGACGGGTGTGTAGATCTCCTCCCACGCCTTCTTCAGCGGCGCGAACCGATGGCTCGGCACAACTGGGGCCTCCCGCCGCCCATCTCGCTTGGCATCAGGGGCTCGAACCGCGGCATCTCGACAGCGCCCTTCGCGTGCGCCTGCATGATGCCGGGGGAGGTGTTTCCCGCCTCAGAGGCCTTCGCAGCTCCGTCGAGTTCCATCCGGTGAGGGGAGACGGCGGCGGCAGACGGGAAGTGAAGGAAGACTGTATTGCAGTTGGGCCGAATATAAGCGACCACACACACACAAGCGTAACAGTGTCATGGGCCTTGGCAATAAGATTTTCCATTCGACGGGCCTCTCAGCAAAGAGATTGCAAAACCCCGGTTCAATTTCAACAGCAGTGAAAACACCGTCTTTTTAATCTCTTAAAAGCTTTTATGCTTTCAAAGCTTTAAAAAATTATGAATTTTTTAGGGATGTCGTGTATACTACAGCATATGCATGTGAGACTGCAAATATTCAGCAGAAAACATGACCATTTGTTATACTACAGTAGTTGCAGCACGGAACATTTTTAAAAAAACATAAGGCACAAAGTGTCCAGCCTGAAATTAATAAAACCACCCAGTCAGGGTACAAAGATGCTAAAAAAATAGCTTACAACTCACAGAAACACCAGCCAACAAAAGATAAGCATGAAAGCTAAGCCCATAAAGCACCCTAGAGCGAAGAAGGGGAATATTGGGGCGGGATTACCGACATCGAGTGGGAGATTTCATAGTTGATCCTAGAAGGCGAGTCGTCGCCTTCTCTTCCATGGATGAAGAGGGACCCCTACCCCTCGCCCAGGCTCGAAGGGCATTGTACCGCCATCAATGGAGACGTGCTCACGTTGAGCAGAGAAGGGACCATGAACCAATCTGTCAAATTGAGCCAGCAACAGAGCTCACCCAATCGCTGCTTCGAACACACCACGAGAAGCCTTGCCGCCAACCACAAAACTAGTCACGACGAGATGAAGTTGCAGGGCGAGGACGTTGAAGAGAAGGTACCGCCGTTGACGAGGCGGTTCCTCGGCAATGCCCACCATGAGGGGCTTAGAGTTGACGGAAGGCGGCGATGGAGATTCCGGGAGCGAGAGAAGGCACGACGTACCCAGGTTCACGTCGCCGCGGTGGAGGATCGCTACGTCCTGCTACCAATCCACTATATGAATATATGTGTACATGGGTCCGCCATTGGCAGAGTTGTTGTATATAGTCTAGTTCTAATCTGCGGGTTGCGATGTCTAGGCGTATCGTCGTTTCTGAATCTATGATCTAAGGGGTGCCCCTGCCTGGCTTTATATATCAACCAGACTAGGGTTTACAAGAGTCCTAGAAGAATTCGTACTGGAGTCTTCTTTCTTGTAGTCCAAGTTGATATTCCATGAGGGTCCAACTTGTCGAGTCCTTGCGCTGGTCCATCTTCATAATCTGCACCGGGTATAGCAATGTCGGGTACCCGAAGGGTAATGCCCACATCAGTAGCCCCCGAGTGTCTGGCCGAAGTGATGCTTCGGGCAGGGACTAAAGTTGTCATTGTTCGAATGTCTTGATCTTCTATTAAATCTTGTGCTTGATGTAGAGTCGAAGTTATTCTTTATCGGGTGCCCGACCAGCGCTCCCGATGGGAGTAGCCCCCGAGTATATGGACGGGTGTTTGCAACCGTGCGTAGACTCAAGTTGTACTACTCAAAGAGCTTGATGTTGATGTCGATGTCTTCAAATTATTCCATCATCCGATACTCTTTAACTCTATCGGATCTTCAAAACGGTGCAAGCTTCGAGAGAAGCCGAAGAGCTGGATTGTTAGAACCTTCAGGTCCATCTACTTATTTATCGATGAGGCTTCCATATTTTTACGGGTGCGCGGCCAACGCTCCCGATGGGAGTAGCCCCCGAGACTGTAGATGACTACGAAGTAGTCATGTATAGGGTGTAAAAAATGTTGATTCGAATATCGTATACTTCTTCGAGTTCCGAGAATATTTGGATGCTTTCGATGATGTCGATGATTTTGATGATCTCAGAGAGGAGGTTCATGATTTTGATGATGTTACAGAGGATTTATTCATTTTGATGATGTCACGGAGGAGTTGATGACTTTGATGATGTCCCGGAGGAGTCGATGATTTTGATGATGTCCCGGAGAAGTCGATGATTTTGATGAAGTCCCGAAGGAGTCGATGATTTTGACGATGTTATGGAGGAGTCGATGATTGGCCCGCGGCAACACCCGAATGTAGGGTGCGCTGCAAGCCCGACGGACTCAAGGAGCCGTGTATTTTTGTAAATCGTTGGCGGCAACAACCGAACATAGGGTGCACTACAGGCCCGACGGACTCATTGAATCTTACTGAGTCGTGTACTTCTGTAAAATATCGGCGGCAACACCCGAATATTGGGTGCACTACAGGCCCGACGGACTCATTGCATCTTACTGAGCCGAGTATTTTTGTAAATCGTCGACGGCAACACCCGAACATAGGGTGCACTACAGGTCGACGGACTCATTGCATCTTACTGAGCCGTGTATTTATTTATATAGTGGTCATCAGCAAGTTGTGAGTGATCAGTTCACGTTGCAGGCCCGATGGACCCGTAGTAATCGCAACATATCTTGCTGAATCATACGCCTGTGTCTTGAACTATGTCGGCAGTAGCCCCCCGACTCAACGAGGGAACCATGTGGACTATCGAGTCCATAGCTCTTAGTACTCTATGTTTGATGTACTGGCGTAGGCCTTTCTTGGTTTGTACCGTTTTCATCATCTGCAGCGCTCGCATGTTCCCTGAGGCTCTGATGAAAATGATCTGTACTTGTCTTATTTTTGATGGTCCTTTGATTATCATCAATTGCAGCACTCGCATGTTCCCTGAGGCTTTGATAAAATCATTGATAGTATAAGAATTCTTCATGTTGTCTTGAATTCCAGCGCTCCCGATGGGAGTAAATGAGATAGTCGAAAATATTCTAGTCGAAAATAGTCTGCAGCGAAGTGGTGTTGTGAGATACGATAAGTTCTTCGGATGTTCTTCGACAATCTTAACAGGCAAGCATTTCCTAAACTCCTATCTCTGCAGGAGTCGCACACCTATTTTATTTTGCCTTCTCTCTCATGCTAGCCTTAAGCTGCGTTCTTGTCATGTGTCATATCCGTTTGTTATCTCAATAAGCCCATACTGCCTCCACCACCCTCCTACAGTTGTTGTTTGGTTATCGGGTCTGCCTTGCGAGTCGTAGTGCATGCTAGTGCTGTTATATCTCGTTTTGCCATCGTTATCTTATCGGGTTATCTGTTGGGGAATCATGACACATGGTTTATGGATATATTTATTGGACATACTCATGCTTTACTTAATTGTTAACAACTAAAATTGTAAGCAGAGGCATCTGTGAGCCCCTTTGCGAAAGCATCGGAATTTTGACTCGCTAATATTCCCTAGGACCCGAGTTCTTGTTATCTGTTCCGAGATTGAGCACTCTACCCGTACTTGGGGATTACTACTGGGACCCCCCTCACCCATTACCTTTTCTCAAGTCAGTTGAAAAGGGGGCCACAACCTTGGTTTTATTTGCCTATGCCATGTATGTCATGCTTTACTTACTGTTGCCTTCAGGTGTATATATTATGTTGCCTTCGGGTGTTTATATTCTGTACTGTACCCCACGGGACGTTTAGCGAAGCGTGTGGTTCGCACGCCTAGCCGCCGTCGCACACCCTGAGTCCGCGTCGGAGTACGGCCGAACTTCGTCACGGGTAGCTTAGTCGGGTGGCCCCCTAGACTTTCTTGTTGAACTGGGAACGGTCTTGTTGTGAGACTTTGATGCGTGCAGTCGACACGTCCGTTGGGAACCCCAAGAGGAAGGTGTGATGCGTACAGTTGCAAGTTTTCCCCTCAGAAAGAAACCAAGGTTTATCGAACCAGGAGGAGCCAAGAAGCACGTTGAAGGTTGATGGCGGAGGAGTGCAGTGCGGCGCAACACCAGGGATTCCGGCGCCAACGTGGAACCTGCACAACACAATCACAGAACTTTGCCCCAACGTGACAGTGAGGTTGTTGATAACCCACAAGTATAGGGGATCGCAGCAGTCTTCGAGGGAAGTAAAACCCAAATTTATTGATTCGACACAAGGGGAGGTAAAGAATACTTATAAGCCTTAACAACTGAGTTTTCAATTCAGCTGCACCTGGAAAAGCACTAGTAACAGGGGTGATATGAAAGTAGCAGTAATATGAGAGCAGTAGTAACAGTAACACAGTGGCAGTAATAGTAACACAGAGGCAATGGCACCAGAAGATAGTTGATACTACTTCCAATGACATGTAGAACGAGTATATAATGATGAGAGATGGACCGGGGTTCCCAGCTATCTACACTAGTGGCAACTCTCCAATAACAAGTGTTGGGTGAACAAATTACAGTCGGGCAATTGATAGGATTGAAATAGCATTAAGACAGAACATCAAGATCATTAACCATGTAGGCATGTTTTCCATATATAGTCATACGTGCTCGCAATGAGAAACTTGCACAACATCTTTTGTCCTACCAGCCGGTGGCAGCCGGGCCTCAAGGGAATCTACTGGATATTAAGGTACTCCTTTTAATAGAGTACCGGAGCAAAGCATTAACACTTGGTGAAAACATGTGATCCTCACATCACCGCCATCCCCTCCGGTTGTCCCAATTCTCGTCACTTCGGGGCCTTTGGTTCCGGACAGTGACATGTGCATACAACTTGTAGATACAATCTAAGCAATAATTATAGAGCTTAAATCTAAGATCATGCCACTCGGGCCCTAGTGACAAGCATTAAGCATAACAAGATTGCAGCAACAATAACTTCACAAAATTTATAGATAGACTAATCATAATGTATCATCCATCGGATCCCAACAAACACAACACCGATTACATCAGATGGATCTCAATCATGTAAGGCAGCTCATGAGATCATTGTATTGAAGTACATGGGATAGAGAGTACCAACTAGCTATTGCTAGAACCCGTAGTCCATGGGGGAACTACTCACGGAGCATGATGGAGGCGATGGCGTTGATGGAGATGGCTTCCGGGGCACTTCCCCGTCCCGGCGAGGTGCCGGAACAGAGACTTCGTCCCCGAATTGGAGTTTCGCGATGGCGGCGGCGCCCCTGGAGTCTTTCTGGAGTTTCGTCAATTGGTGTCGCGTTTTTAGGTCGAAAGGGCTTATATAGGCGAAGAGACGGAGTCGGAGGGGCCACGGGGCCTCCTCCCCATAGGCCGGCGCGGCCAGGGTGGAGCCCGCGCGGCCCTGTCGTGTGGGGCCCCCCTGGCTCGCCTCCGACTCTCCTTCGGTGTTCTGGGGCCTTCCGGGAAAAATAAGATGTTTGGCGTTGATTTCGTCCAATTCCGAGAATATTGCCCGAACAGCCTTTTTGGAACCAAAAACAGCAGAAAACAGGAACTAGCACTGTGGCATCTTGTTAATAGGTTAGTTCCGGAAAACACATAAAAATCATCATAAAGTGCAAGCAAAACATGTAAGTATTGTCATAAAACAAGCATGGAACATCAGAAATTATGGATACGTTGGAGACGTATCAGCATCCCCAAGCTTAGTTCCTGCTCGTCCTCGAGTAGGTAAACGATAAAAAGAATAATTTCTGTAGTGACATGCTACTTACATAACCTTGATCATACTATTACAAAGCACATGAGATGAATGAAGTGACTCAAGGCAATAATCTATAGTTGCTAACAAATAGATAACATATAGCAAAACTTTTCATGAAGAGTACTTTCAAGACAAGCATCAAAAGTCTTGCACAAGAGTTAACTCATAAAGCAATAAATTCAAAGTAAAGGCATCGAAGCAACACACAGAGGAAGATTTAAGTTTCAGCAATTGCTTTCAACTTTCAACATGCATATCTCATGGATAATTGTCAACACAAAGTAATATGATGAATGCAAATAAGCAAGTATGTAAGAACCAATGCATAGTTGACACAAGTGTTTGCTTCTAAGATGGAAGGAAGTAGGTAAACTGACTCAACATAAAGTAAAAGAATGGCCCTTCGCAGAGGGAAGCAGGGATTAAATCATGTGCTAGAGCTTTTTAAGTTTTGAAATCATATAGAGAGCATAAAAGTAAAGTTTTGAGAGGTGTTTGTTGTTGTCAACGAATGGTAGTGGGCACTCTACCCCCCTTGCCAAACAGACTTTCAAAGAGCGGCCCCCATGAAGGACGTTATCTCTACCAGCAAGGTAGATCATCCCTCTTCTCTTTTGTTTACACATGTATTTTAGTTTTATTTATGGATGACACTCCTCCCAACCTTTTGCTTACACAAGCCATGGCTAACCGAATCCTCGGGTGCCTTCCAACATTCACATACCATGAAGGAGTGTCTATTTGCAAAATTAAGTTGCTTACTGATGAATCAGAGCAAAACATGTGAAGAGAATTATTAGTAGAGTTTGATTAATCGGGGCTGGGAACCCCATTGCGAGCTCTTTTTGCAAAATTATTGGATAAGCGGATGAAGCCACTAATCCATTGGTGAAAGCTGCCCAACAAGATTGAAAGATAAAACTCCACATACTTCCTCATGAGCTATAAAACATTGACACAAATAGGAGATAATAAATTTTAAATTGTTTAAAGGTAGCACATGAAGTATTTACTTGGAATGGCAGAAAATACCACATAGTAGGTAGGTATGGTGGACACAAATGGCATAGATTTTGGCTCAAGGTTTTGGATGCACGAGAAGCATTTCCTCTCAGTGCAAGGCTTTGGCTAGCAAGGTTGTTTGAAGCAAACACAAGTATAAACCGGTACAGCAAAACTTACATAAGAACATATTGCAAGCATTATAATACTCTACACTGTCTTCCTTGTTGCTCAAACACTTTTACCAGAAAATATCTAGACCTTAAGAGAGACCAATCATGCAAACCAATTTCAACAAGCTCTACAGTAGTTCTCCACTAATAGGTTTAAACTACATGAAAAAACTTAATCATGATCTACTTGAGAGCTCAAAACAATTGCCAAGTGTCAAATTATTCAAGACAATATGAGGCATTTTCTGTTTCCAACCAAATAACCATAAGTGATGTAGCTTCCAACTTTTATCATTGAACATTAAAAGTAAAACGAAGAACAAGTGTTCATATGAAAAATCGGAGCGTGTTTCTCTCCCAAACAAGGATTGCTAGGATCCGATCTTATTCAAACAAAAACAAAAATAAAAGCACATAGACGCTCCAAGTAAAGCACATATGATGTGACCGAATAAAAATATAGTTTCAATAGAAGAAACCTCGATAAGTTGATGAAGAAGGGGATGCCTTGGGCATCCCCAAGCTTAGACGCTTGAGTCTTCTTGAAATATGCAGGGATGAACCACGGGGGCATCCCCAAGCTTAGACTTTTCACTCTTCTTGATCATATATCATCCTCCTCTCTTGATTCTTGAAAACTTCCTTCACACCAAACTTCTCATAAACTTCATTAGAGGGGTTAGTACTCAAAAAACTTGAATTCACATTTGTCCTGTAGTGACACATTGCAAGAACTCAATAAAACATTAGCTACAGCTCTCCACGTCTAGAAAGCCTTGCTTAAAGTCCGCAAGAGACAATGCAAAAAACAGAGACAGAATCTGCCAAAACAGAACAGCCAGTAAAGACGAATTTAAAAGAGGTACTTCCGTTGCTCAAATCAGAAAACTCAAAACTAACGAAAGTTGCGTACATATCTGGGGAACACGCACGTAAATTGGCATAATTTTCTGAGTTACCTACAGAGAAAACATCCCAGATTCGTGACAGATAGAAATCTGTTTCTGCGCAAAAATCCAAATCTAGTATCAACCTTCGATTAGAGGCTTCACTTGGCACAACATTGCAATAAAATAAAGATAAGGAGAGGTTGCTACAGTAGTAACAACTTCCAAAACACAACAAAACAGCAGCAAAATAAACACATGGGTTATCTCCCAAGAAGTGATTTCTTTATAGCCATTAAGATGGGATCAGCAGTTTTAATGATGCACTCGCAAGAAATAAGAGTTGTAGCAAAAGAGAGAATCAAGAAGCAAATTCGAAACACATTTAAGTCTAACCCACTTCCTATGCATAGGAATCTTGTACACAAATAAATTCATGAAGAACAAAGTGATAAGCATAAGAATATAAAACAAGAGTAACTTCAAAATTTTAATCATATAGAGAGGTGTTTTGATACCATGAAAATTTCTACAACCATATTTCCCTCTCTCATAATAATTTTCAGTAGCTTCATGAACAAACTCAACAACATAACTATCACATACAGCATGCTTTTCATGATTCACAAACACATAATTTTTATCAAGCTCAGAAATAATAGGATTAAAACTTTCAAACCCACTTTTATCAATAATGTAACAAAATGATTGATCAATCTCAAAAGATATGGGACTCATAGATAAAGTCAAGAACTCTCCAATCCCATTTTCATTAGTAGTACAATTAATATTATCAAGTAACATAGGACCATCATCTAGAGATTTATCATAAACATTTGCTAAACAAAACTCTTTAGTACCATGCATTTCGACATCAGGCACAAACAAAGCATTATCATAAGATTTATCAAAGTAGCATGGATTATCATAAATAACAGTAGCATAATTATTCTCACAAGTTTTACTCATAGGGAATATTTCAAGAGAATCCACGGGAACATAACATTCAACCTCTTTCGGTAAGCATGGAGGACAATCAAATAGTGTAAGAGATAAAGAGTTACTCTCATTAGAAGGTTGGCATGGGTAGCTAATCCATTCTTCCTCCTTTTCTTCATCACTCTCCTCTTCTTTTTCATCCAATGAGCTTTCAGGTTCATCAATTTCCTCCTCTTTTTCATCCAATGAGCTTTCGTGTTCATCAATTTCTTCTTCCACAGGTCCCCGCAAATTGTGAGTGCATTCTTGTGCATTAATGAGTCTCTCTTTATAATCAATGATATAAGGATTATCGGTGTAACTTTCATTGCAAAAATTAAGGATAGAAGAGACATAATCTTTAAGGTCCTTACAAACAACACAAGTTTCATAATTTTTAACCATGAAGGATTCTATCTCAGAGGCTCCCATAAATATGACAAATTGTTCTACCTCTTCAAACCCAAAATGAATATAGCTATTCCTATTATAGTTCTTAATTAAAAATTCCTCACTAAAGCCACATTGAAATTTAAGATGCTTAGTGTCCTGTTGAGAGCAACAGTTTATATCATGGTGTTTAAGCAAGATTTTAGCAATTGTTTTCAATTTTTCTATCACAGCTCTCATAACTTCACCCGCTCTTGATTTTCTATAATTATTATATAATTCTATAAGCTCCAGATAGGTTGTAGGTTCTCCCATAATAGCAGTTTTTAATTTTTCGATTTTTCAATTTTTTATGGATTTTCGGGTATATGAGGAAAATAAAATAAGACAAAAACAAACTAGGCAAAAGTAAACTAAGCAAAATAATACTAGACAGAAATAAACTAAGCACAAATAAACTAGACAAAAGTAAACTAAGAAAAACAAAATAAAATAAAATAAAAGCAGAGAGAGAGGTAGAGTGTACTTCCCAGGTGAACTTATGAGTAGAGCTATGCCTCCCCGGCAACGGCGCCAGAAAACAGTCTTGATAACCCACAAGTATAGGGGATCGCAGCAGTCTTCGAGGAAGTAAAACCCAAATTTATTGATTCGACACAAGGGGAGGTAAAGAATACTTATAAGCCTTAACAACCGAGTTGTCAATTCAACTGCACCTGGAAAAGCACTAGTAACGGGGTGATGTGAAAGTAGCAGTGATATGAGAGCAGTAGTAACAGTAAAACAGCAGCAGTAATAGTAACACAGAGGCAATGGCACCAGAAGATAGTTGATACTACTTCCAATGACATGTAGAACGAGTATATAATGATGAGAGATGGACCGGGGTTCCCAGCTATCTACACTAGTGGCAACTCTCCAATAACAAGTGTTGGGTGAACAAATTACGATCGGGCAATTGATAGGATTGAAATAGCATTAAGACAGAACATCAAGATCATTAATCATGTAGGCATGTTTTCCATATATAGTCGTACGTGCTCGCAATGAGAAACTTGCACAACATCTTTTGTCCTACCAGCCGGTGGCAGCCGGGCCTCAAGGGAATCTACTGGATATTAAGGTACTCCTTTTAATAGAGTACCGGAGCAAAGCATTAACACTTGGTGAAAACATGTGATCCTCACATCACCGCCATCCCCTCCGGTTGTCCCAATTTCTGTCACTTCGTGGCCTTTGGTTCCGGACAGTGACATGTGCATACAACTTGTAGATACAATCTAAGAAATAATTATAGAGCTTAAATCTAAGATCATGCCACTCGGGCCCTAGTGACAAGCATTAAGCATAACAAGATTGTAGCAACAATAACTTCACAAACTTTATAGATAGACTAATCATAATGTATCATCCATCGGATCCCAACAAACACAACACCGATTACATCGGATGGATCTCAATCATGTAAGGCAGCTCATGAGATCATTGTATTGAAGTACATGGGATAGAGAGTACCAACTAGCTACTGCTAGAACCCGTAGTCCATGGGGGAACTACTCACGGAGCATGATGGAGGCGATGGCGTTGATGGAGATGGCTTCCGGGCACTTCCCCGTCCCGGCAGGTGCCGGAACAGAGACTTCGTCCCCCGAATTGGAGTTTCGCGATGGCGGCGGCGCCCGGAGTCTTTCTCGGAGTTTCGTCAATTGGTGTCGCGTTTTTAGGTCGAAAGGGCTTATATAGGCGAAGAGACGGATTCGGAGGGGCCACGGGGCCTCCTCCCCATAGGCCGGCGCGGCCGTGGTGGAGCCCGCGCGGCCTCGTCGTGTGGGGCCCCCCCGGCTCGCCTCCGACTCTCCTTCGGTGTTCGGGGCCTTCCGGGAAAAATAAGATGTTTGGCGTTGATTTCGTCCAATTCCGAGAATATTGCCCGAACAGCCTTTCTCGGAACCAAAAACAGCAGAAAACAGAACCGGCACTGTGGCATCTTGTTAATAGGTTAGTTCCGGAAAACACATAAAATCATCATAAAGTGCAAGCAAAACATGTAAGTATTGTCATAAAACAAGCATGGAACATCGTAAATTATGGATACGTTGGAGACGTATCGGTTGTCAATCTCACCGGCTTGTCGTAAACAAAGGATTAGATGTATAGTGTGGATGATGATGATTGTTTGCGAAGAACAAGTAAAGAACAATTGCAAGCAGATCGTATTTCGTATGTAAAGAATAGGACCGGGTCCACAGATCACTAGTGGTGTCTCTCCCATAAGATAGCGGATGTTGGGTGAACAAATTACAGCTTGGGCAATTGACAAATAAAGAAGGCATAACAATGCACATACATATATCATGATGAGTACTATGAGATTTAATCAGGGCATTACGACAAAGTACATAGACCGCTATCCAAAGCATGCATATATGCCTAAAAAGTCCACTTTCAAAGTTATCATCCGAACCCCTCCAGTATTAAGTTGTAAACAACGGACAATTGCATTAAGTATGGTGCGTAATGTAATCAACACAAATATCCTTAGACAAAGTATCGATGTTTTATCCCTAGTGGCAACAAGACATCCACAACCTTAGAACTTTCCGTCACATCGTCCCGCATTTAATGGAGGCATGAACCCACTATCGAGCATAAATACCCCCTCTTGGAGTCACAAGTATCAACTTGGCCGCAGCCTCTACTAGCAACGGAGAGCATGCAAGAACATAAATAACATATATGATAGATTGATAATCAACTTGACATAGTATTCAATATTCATCGGATCCCAACAAACACAACATGAAGGATTACAAATAGATGATCTTGATCATGATAGGCAGCTCACAAGATCTAACATGATAGCACAATGAGGAGAAGACAACCATCTAGCTACTGCTATGGACCCATAGTCCAGGGGTGAACTACTCACACATCGATCCGGAGGCGATCATGGCGATGAAGAGACCTCCGGGAGATGATTCCCCTCTCCGGCAGGTGCCGGAGGCGATCTCCCGAATCCCCCGAGATGGGATTGGCGGCGGCGGCGTCTCCGGAAGGTTTTCCGTATCGTGGCTCTCGGCATCGGGGGTTTCGCGACGAAGGCTTTAAGTAGGCGGAAGGGCAGGTCAAGGGGCGTCACGAGGGACCCACACAACAGGGCCGCGCGGCCAGGGCCTGGGCCGCGCCGCCTTGGCGTGTCGTCGCCTCGTGGCCCCACTTCGTTTACTCCTCGGACTTCTGGAAGCTTCGTGCAAAAATAGGACCCTGGGCGTTGATTTCGTCCAATTCCGAGAATATTTCCTTACTAGGATTTCTGAAACCAAAAACAGGCAGAAACAAAGCAATCGGCTCTTCAAGCATCTCGTCAATAGGTTAGTACCGAAAATGCATAATAATGACATATAATGTGTATAAAACATGTGAGTATCATCATAAAAGTAGCATGGAACATAAGAAATTATAGATACGTTTGGGACGTATCAAGCATCCCCAAGCTTAGTTCCTACTCGCCCTCGAGTAGGTAAACGATAACAAAGATAATTTCTGAAGTGACATGCTATCATAATCTTGATCATACTATTGTAAAGCATATGAGATGAATGCAGCGATTCGAAGCAATGATGAAGATAATGATTAAACTAATGAATCATATAGCAAAGACTTTTCATGAATGATACTTTCAAGACAAGCATCAATAAGACTTGCATAAGAGTTACTCATAAAGCAATAAGTTCAAAGTAAAGGCATTGAAGCAACACAAAGGAAGATATAAGTTTCAGCGGTTGCTTTCAACTTCAACGTGTATATCTCATGGATAATTGTCAACACAAAGTAATATAACAAGTGCAATAAGTAAACATGTAAGAATCAATGCACACAGTTGATACAAGTGTTTGCTTCGGGATAGAAAGAATAGGCAAACCGACTCAACAATAAAGTAGAAGATAGGCCCTTCAGCAGGGAAGCATTGATTACTATATTTTTGCTAGAGCTTTTTCATTTTGAAAACAAGAAACAATTTTGTCAACGGTAGTAATAAAGCATATGTGTTATGTATAAGACATCTTATAAGTTGCAAGCCTCATGCATAGTATACTAATAGTGCTCTCACCTTGTCCTAATTAGCTTGGATTAACACGGATTATCATTGCATAGCATATGTTTCAACCAAGTGTCACAAAGGGGTACCTCTATGCCGCATGTACAAAGGTCTAGGGAGAAAGCTCGCATTGGATTTCTCGCTTTTGATTATTCTCAACTTAGACATCCATACCGGGACAACATAGACAATGTGATAATGGACTCCTCTTTAATGCATAAGCATTCAACAACAGTTAATATTCTCATAGGAGATTGAGGATTAATTGTCCACACTGAAACTTCCACCATGAATCATGGCTTTAGTTAGTGGCCCAATGTTCTTCTCTAACAGTATGCATACTCAAACCATTTGATCATGAAAATCGCCCTTACTTCAGACAAGACGAACATGCATAGCAACTCACATGATATTCAACAAAGGTAAAAGAGTTGATGGCGTCCCCAGAAAACATGGTTACCGCTCAACAAGCAACTTATTAAGAAATAAGACACATAAGTACATATTCTTCACCACAATAGTTTTTAAGCTATTTGTCCCATGAGCTATATATTGCAAAGGCAAAGGAATAGAATTTTAAAGGTATCACTCAAGTAATTTACTTTGGAATGGCGGAGAAATACCATGTAGTAGGTAGGTATGGTGGACACAAATGGCATGGTTATTGGCTCAAGGATTTGGATGCACGAGAAGAATTCCTCTCAATACAAGGCTAGGCTAGCAAGGTCTGTTTGAAGCAAACTCAAGTATAAAAGGTGCAAGCAAAGCTCACATATGAACATATTGTAACTATTATAAGACTTTATATTGTCTCCTTGTTGTTCAAACACCTCAACCGTGAAAATATCTAGACTCTAGAGATCAATCATGCAAACCAAATTTTAACAAGGTCTATGTAGTTATTCATTAATGAGTACAAGGTACATGATGCAAGAGCTTAAACATGATCTATATGAGCACAACAATTGCCAAGTATCACATTATTCGAGACATTATACCATTTACCACATGCGGCATTTTCCGTTTCCAACCATATAGCAATGAATGAAGTAGTTCAAATTTCGCAATGAACATTAAAGATAAAGCTAAGAACATATGTGTTCATACGAAACAGCGGAGCGTGTCTCTCTCCCAAACAAAGAATGCTAGGATCCGATTTATTCAAACAAAAACAAAAACAAAAACAAACAGACGCTCCAAGTAAAGCACATAAGATGTGACGGAATAAAAATATAGTTTCACTAGAGGAACCCGATAAGTTGTCGATGAAGAAGGGATGCCTTGGGCATCCCCAAGCTTAGACGCTTCAGTCTTCTTAAAATATGCAGGGATGAACCACTGGGGCATCCCCAAGCTTTGACTTTTCACTCTTCTTGATCATATTGTATCATCCTCCTCTCTTGACCCTTGAAAACTTCCTCCACACCAAACTCGAAACAAACTCATTAGAGGGTCAGTACATAATTCATATATTCAGAGGTGACATAATCATTCTTAACACTTCCGGACATTGCTCAAAGCTACCGAAAGTTAATGGAACAAAGAAATCCATCAAACATAGCAAAACAGCAATGCGGAATAAAAGGCAGAATCTGTCAAAACAGTAACAGCTTCGTAAAGACGAATTTTAAAGTGGCACCAGACTTGCTCAGATGAAAATGCCCAAATTGAATGAAAGTTGCGTACATATCCGAGGATCACGCAGGTAAATTGGCAGATTTTTTTGATTTTTCTACAGAGACTACCGCTCAAATTCGTGACAAAGAAGAAATCTGTTCCTCGCGTAAAGAATCGAAATCTAGTATTGGCTTTACTATCAAAGACTTTACTTGGCACAACAATGCAATAAAATAAAGATAAGGAGACGTTGCTACAGTAGTAACAACTTCCAAGACTCAAATATAAAATAACGTGCAGAAGTAAAATAATGGGTTGTCTCCCATAAGCGCTTTTCTTTAACACCTTTCAGCTAGGCGCAGATAGTGTGTATCAAGTAACATCAAGAGACGAAGCATCAACATCATAATTTGTTCTAATAATAGAATCATAAGGTAACTTCATTCTCTTTCTAGGGAAGTGTTCCATACCTTTCTTGAGAGGAAATTGATATTTAATATTATCTTCCTTCATATCAATGGTAGCACCAACAAGTTGAAGAAAAGGTCTTCCCAATATAATGGGACAAGATGCATTGCATTCAATATCCAAGACAACAAAATCAACGGGGACAAGGTTATTGTTAACCATAATACGAACATTATCAATCCTCCCCAAAGGTTTATTTACAGCATTATCAACAAGATTAACATCCAAATAACAATTTTTCAATGGTGGCAAGTCAAGCATATCATAAATTTTCTTAGGCATAACGTAAATACTTGCACCAAGATCACATAAAGCATTACAATCAAAATCATTGACCCTCATCTTAATGATGGGCTCCCAACCATCTTCCATCTTCCTAGGAATAGAGGTTTCAAGTTTTAGTTTCTCTTCTCTAGCTTTTATGAGAGCATTTGTAATATGTTTTCTAAAGGCCAAATTTATAGCACTAGCATTGGGACTTTTAGCAAGCTTTTGTAAGAACTTTATAACTTCAGAGATGTGACAATCATCAAAGTCTAAACCATTATGATCTACAGCAATGAGATTATTGTCCCCAATATTTTGAAAAATTTCAGCAGTTTTATCAATTTCAGCAGTTTTAGCAGCTTTCAGCAATTTTGCACGCTTTGCACTAGGAGTAGTAACATTGCCAACACCAATTATTTTACCATTGATAGTAGGAGGTGTAGCAACATGTGAATCATTAACATTACTAGTGGTGGTAATAGTCCAAACTTTAGCTACATTATTCTCTTCAGCTAGTTTTTCGTTTTCTTCTCTTTCCCACCTAGCATGCAATTCAGCCATCAATCTAACATTCTCATTAATTCGAACTTGGATGGCATTTGCTGTAGTGACAATCTTATTATCAATATCCTTATTAGACATAACTTTCAACTTTAAAAGATCAACATCAGAGGCAAGACTATCAACCTTAGAAGCAAGAATATCAATTTTATCGAGCTTTTCCTCAACGCATTTGTTAAAAGCAAGCTTTGTGTACTAATAAATTCTTTAAGCATGGCTTCAATACCAGGGGGTACACTCCTATTATTGTTGTAAGAATTCCCATAAGAATTACCATAACTATTACCATTAGCGTATGATATGGCCTATAGTTGTTACTGAATTATTCCTATAATCATTGTTGTTGAAATTATTATTTTTAATGAAGTTCACATCAACATGTTCTTCTTGGGCAACCAATGAAGCTAAAGGAACATTATTAGGATCAACATTAGATCTACCATTCACAAGCATAGACATAATAGCATCAATCTTATCACTCAAGGAGGAGGTTTCTTCAACAGTATTTACCTTCTTACCTTGTGGAGCTCTTTCCGTGTGCCATTCAGTAGTAATTTGTCATCATATCATCAAAAGCTTTGTTGCCGCCCCCAAAGTGATGGACATAAAGGTACCTCCAAGCAGCTGAATCCAATAGGTTCCGCGAAGAAAAATTCAATCCCGCATAAAAGGTTTGGATGATCATCCAAGTAGTCACTCCATGGGTTGGGCAATTCTTTACCAAAGATTTCATTCTCTCCCATGCTTGAGCAACATGTTCATTATCTAATTGCTTGAAATTCATTATGCTACTTCTCAAAGATATAATTTTAGCGGGAGGATAATATCTACCAATAAAAGCATCCTTACATTTAGTCCATGAATCAATACTATTTCTAGGCAGAGATAGCAACCAATCTTTAGCTCTTCCTCTTGAGGAGAAAAGAAACAATTTTAATTTTATAATGTCACCATCTACATCCTTATACTTTTGCATTTCACATAGTTCAACAAAATTGTTAAGATGGGAAGCAGCATCATCAGAACTAACACCAGAAAATTGCTCTCTCATAACAAGATTCAGTAAAGCAGGTTTAATTTCAAAGAATTCTGCTGTAGTAGCAGGTGGAGCAATAGGTGTTGACAAGGGATTAACTTATCAATGCCTATGGATTGTAGGCTAGGGTTTAGTTAGAAGTAGAGGGCAAGTAGATCTCGAAGGTTTCAGCCGAAAAGTACTCGACGAATATGAAAACTAGGGTTTGCGTACAATGATTCGATGATCTCCTCGTCCCTCGACTCCCCTTTATATAAGAGGTGGAGCCGAGGGTTTCGTTATGTACAAGTTACGTAGTTCGGGACGGTTTCTAACTCATCCCGCCGCATTTACAAACAACACTTCTTATTACAACTCTACTTTCCTTAACATATCTTGGGCTCTCGAACCTTCCTATTCTTCGGGTAATGGGCCTTCGATAAACCCCGGTACTATCTTTGGCAGGCCCATTTGGGATGCCTATGTCGTAGCCCCCGAGATTTTACTTGAATCGTAGAATCGTGGAAAATCTCCACCGCTTATTCTTATTCCACAATGTAAACCTTTCTATATTTCTTTATATAAATTTCTATATTGTACAGGGATATTGGTAGTTGGGGCTAGTTCATCCGACGGATCGTGTACTAGTTAACCGCTCTAGTGGCAATCCGCAAAACCTACTTCAAGATCACGTCCCCGGACATGATCTCGGGATACCGGTGCAAACTTCGACAGGTGCCGCTTAAGGTCTTACCATTCCGTCGAGTCCCAGCCAAATTTATCGAGTACCTAACGCGTCCGTTAGGATTTTTCTTCGTATCTGTTGACACGGATAAAAGTAGCAGAGCGCAGTCTTCGGCGATGCCACGCCCAGCAGAATAGATCTGGGGTCTTACCTTCGCAAATTTGCGGCATTCAGAAATTGATCGCAACTTTGGCGTTCTGAGAATATATTGTCGAGTGCTTTTCCGGCTGTTGGAATGGCACATTTTATCGAGTCAAATATGACTTATATTAATCTTCCGATGGGAGTATATGTAGAGTTAATTATAACTCGAAATATACTCTCTTGCTGTTCTATCTTTCTTTCTTTTTCCTTTTTATATTTCATCGGGCACGCGAACAGCGTTCCCGATGGGAGTAGCCCCCGAGGCTACAGCCAAGAACTTGTGCTTGGTTGTAGGCTCAACATTTTAGTCCACCTTGTCGCTATATTGCCATTATCTCCCGATATTCTTTCCCTTCTTTTTTTTTATCTATCGGGTGCGCGAACAGCGCTCCCGATGGGAGTAGCCCCCGAGGCTACAGCCAAGAACTTGTGCTTGGTTGTAGGCTCCCACAATTTCTATATTTGCCATAGTCGAAACTTTACTTTTTTCGAAGTAGCCCCCGAGCATTTGGGCAAAAACTTGTTTCTGACCAAAGGCTCCCGAAATATGCAAATAACTTATCCTCGTCGCCATTCTCCTTTTATTTTTCTTGTCGACATATTTTCCCTTGTCAAATTTTCTTCAACTCTATTAATGGTCGAGTTTTTTCTGCCTTGTGGGTCCATCGTTCCCACCACGTTGACACGTCGTGCAAGTGGGGGACACACGTCCTCCGCTTTTTCTGGCGCACGTACGGTAACGCCTATCTCACAAAAATACTTTTTTGCCCTTGTATCTAGAAGATCTATTCTCACCACACGATTTCCTCATCCAACGGCACACCGCTTCACCCAATTCTTATATAAACCTCGTCTTCAACCTCCGTTCATCCCTCGCTTGCGCCGCTCACCTGTTCCTCTTCGCAAATCTTCCCCCGCGCCTCAACTCTCTCTCGATTTCCCGCACTCGCATACATTGCTCGCCCATTGCCGTTGATGCCACCGCGTGCGCGTTTGACTCGCCACAAGCACTCCGGAGTCCAAGATGGCCGCCGAAGATCTTGAGTGGGAGAGATCCAAAATCTCCAACCAAGATGTCAATATGCCGAAGAGGCTCGGCCCGATGAAGAAGGAAGACGCCATCCGCTTTCCCAGCCGAAGAAAGCTACCCCAAGCCTCCAATGGAGTATCGGGTTAGTTTCGTTGATCATCTCATCCGCGGCCTCTCTACCCCAATCCATGATTTCCTCCGCGGTCTTCTCTTTGTCTATGGGATTCAGCCGCACCACCTGACCCCCAATTCCATCCTTCACATTTCTATTTTTATCACGCTTTGCGAATGCTTTCTTGGAGTTGCTCCCAATTGGGCTCTTTGGAAGCGCATTTTCTGCCTTCGCCGTAATGGCGCTCACAACGCCACCTACAACATAGGTGGCGTAGTTATCTGTGTCCGAACCGATGTCGATTATTTCGACGTCAAGTTTCCCGACTCTGTCCAAGGATGGCGCAAAAGGTGGCTCTATATACACGAAGAAAGCGCCAATTCCGTGGAACACAACATAGTTCCTTTCGACGGAAACGCAAAAATTCAACGCCGCTACTCCTGGGACGCCGAAGCTTCCGAAGAAGAGAAAAAGGCGACAGAAGCTCTTATGTCTCGTATTCATCAACTTCAAAATACTCGAGGCAAAGAGTTATCTCGGTGTCCAAATCACCGCCTATTTTCTTAGGATTAGAGTGCAGCCTCTTCAGTGCTCGCAAAAATCCCCTTTGGACGTACTCTGGTGCCAATGACGCCAATAGGCTCTCCAATGATCTTTCTGTGAAGGACTTGGAGAAACTTATTCGAAGAATTACCTCGCTGAGTAAGAGGGATCCTATTCCTTCCTCTTGTCGCGTGGAACCCTACAGCTCCACCAATCCTCTCCCCGAGGTATTTTGTCTTCTCGAATTTTATCTTGTTGTGAATTTTCTCTGCATCTCATTGCATTGATATCTCTCTATGTTTCCCTTTGTCGCTATTTTCTTGTAGAATCACCCTACTATGGCTTCCCTTCCTCCTCTTCCTGAGGATGGAGAAGTCGAAGAAATGGGCATTGTTACTGACGACAATCAAGAAGCTCCGTCCTTTGTGAATGACCCCGTGGATTCTCGAAAGTCTGCGGGATCTTCCGAGGACACCACGTCAGTCCAATCTCCTCCTCCCGCTGTTTCCCCACAAAGGAAAAGGAAGAGGAACGATGTCGAAGATTCCGGCACATCCAAAGCCGAAGAAGTTGTTCCTTCCCATCCGAAGGCGACTTATGATCCTTATGTTGCATCCCTCGTCAGCTCGTAAGTTACCTTGATTTTCTCTTATTTCTGTAGTCGAAATTTTTTCTTATCTTGCTTTTTATGCTATTGATCCTTACTCGCAATGGATGACGAGGAAGAAGTACCACCTCGTGACGTAGCTCCTCGGACGAGCACGTCACACACTTTAGTTATATCGGAGAAACCTCGTTGAAGGAGAAGAATCGTCGCCTCCTCAACGTAATGTTGATACATCTACTCCTCCTTCAAGCCCCCTTGTCCCTTCGCCAAAAAGGGCAAGGGTTGAAATGATCGTTGAGCCTCCTCCTCAATTGAGCAACTCTTCGTCGCAGCTGTTGGATGATGTAAGTTTGTCGATGTCTATATTTCTTCTATTTTGCTCTTGTGGATCCTTATTTTTTTTAATGCCGATGTTTTCCCCTTCGTTCTTCTTCTTTGACAGCCTATGATCAAGGATCTTATCCGCATCGGGTCCCAATTTATTGGGTACCGCGAGTATGCCAGCAGAGCCGAAGGTAACGCCTTTTATACTTGCTGTTTTTCCTTAATTTTTTACTCCTGCTGCTTGTCGCTATTTTTGATCTTTCTTCTCTTTCATTTCCATATCTCAACAGAGAAACTCGCAGAGGCTAACGAACGCGCCGAGACACTTGCTCGAAAACTTGAGCAAAGTGAAGCGGCTCACAAGAAAGCTGAACTTGCTGCTAGCGAAGCTAGAGCTGAGGCTGATGATGCCAAAGCAAAGGCCGCTAGTGTCGAGGAATTGCAGCAAAGGCTCAAAGATGCTGAATCTGCCTTAAACGAGCAGAAAGCTGCACAAGCTGCACGTGAGCAAGGGATCATCAAGCGTTTGAAGTCGCAAAGTCGACGTACGCTGAGTAATATCCTCAATTTCTTCTATTTTGTTGTATTTCCTGTATCTTGGTTTTCGACTAATGTTTTGTCTCATGTGGCAGCCCAAACAGACCAGGATTTTGATCTGGAGAATCCCGTCAATGACCCTCTCCTTGACGCACTCTCTCTTTTGGAGTTCCATGGGCGCGAAATTCGTGAAGGCGTGGCCAATGCCAGTGCGGGTTTGTCGGCGTTGTTCCCCTACTTCTTCCCGAAGAAAGAGGAACCTTCGACTTTCCTTGCCCTTGCCAAGCTTTTCAATTCATCGGAGACCTTGGACTGAAGATGCGCCATGAAAATATGAAGGTGGCTGTTGAAAATACCGTTGCTCTGGTTGCTGACAGCCAACGTACTCTCGACTGGATGAAGGTTGGCGACACCGATCAGATAGAACAGTCGAGATGGAAGTCACTGATTAAGGCGGCCAAGCCCAACACGAAGAAAATCTTGGCGTATCTCGGGATCAAGCCAGCTTCGACTCCTAGCTCCTCGAGGCCGGAGGTCTAGTTGCATGCCTCCTTGTTTCTTTTTCTGTTTCTTTTGCTCTTGTCGCCATTTTAGCCTTGGCGACAATTACTCACTTAGTCCTCCTGGAGAACTTTCTTTTGTAATACCCATGTAAATTTTCTAGCAAGTAATGAAATTTCCCTTCGTGCTTTTCATTGATCCCGGGCCTTTCTTTTCCAGCTAATATTTGATAACTACTCGACTCCTCCTTGTTCTCGCCGTCGCTTCACCTCGCATCTTCCTTCTCGAAGAAAATACTAGTCGACCATAATCTCCTCGAGAGTTCATCAAGCGGACATTTGTCGGAAGATTTGCAAGAACTTCGACAACAACTTCAATCTATGAAGAAACAAACTTTGGCCATGATGGAACAATCTCGGAAAGCCTCTGAAGGAGAAAGACTTGCTCTTCATCAAGCCAAAGAAGCTATGGCTGCTAGGGATGCTGCTGTACTGGAAGCAAAGGGAGCCACAACCCGAGAAAATAGTATGCTTGAGCTAATGCCGGAAGCTAGCACAGTATATGCTAGGTACGTTTTTGCTTTCTTTTGATGCCTCTTCTTTATCTTGCCGTGCCTTTCTTCCAATTTCTTGCCCCGTCGCTTTTAACAGTGCTCAGCTCTTGATTCTGCCGTCGAAGATCGTAGAGTGAATGAGAGGACAAATCTTCTTGTTAATCTCTCCCTTAATCATGGGTGTTTGTTCTCGGCCACTTCCCGAACGAACCCAACAAATTGTTAGGTTCCAAGATCGTGCTTGCCAAGTGCGCGATTTTCTCAGCTTTTGCACGTCGACATTAACCCTTGTCTATAGGAATCTGTTTCCGCGAAACGAGGTTCCAAAAACTCTTCCCGAATTATTGGAGGTATTCAGAGATGCTCCTCGCATCCATAACTTTGTGCGGGCTCAACTCACCGCTGGAGCGAGATTTGCCATGATTATGATAAACATTTGTTATCCAAAGTTGGACCCGACGAAGATTGTTGCCGGTTGCCCGGCCAAGAAAACGCGTCGGAAAAATGATATTGACTCAATCGATGCAATGGTAGCTCCTGTAGCTGAATCGATGATAGATGAACTTCTTCGGATGGACTCGGAGTTTTTTACCAAGGGTTCTTATGCTGAGCATAAGACAACCAGGGGCTTGTCCGTAGATACTATCTTGGGATTTAACTGACTTGTATTATATTGGAAACCTTATATCTCACTCTTTTTTAATGTCCCTTCTCTTTTTTATGTTTCCGAAGGATTTTATTGTATATTGCTGAGGTCCTCTATGTTGTTGAAGCCCCCGAGCCTAACTAGGCGAAGATTGCACTATTTTTCCTTCCTTGAAATCTATTTTTTCTCGCTGGAATAAGACATCTTTGTTTGTCCCTTGGGTAGATTGCCCATTTTTGAGTATCTTTGATGTCGAAGTTCTATATTTGCATGGCGAGGTTTTTAAACCAAGGCACTTACGTTTTTTGATGTGTACACTATATTTATGATTGCTGTCTTCCGATTTTGTTATATTTGGCGAGGTATTAATGTACCAAGGCGAAATATTTCGTTGAATCTATATTGTATGTATTTTGAGACTTGGGCGTTTGAGCCCCCGAGCGTGTCGAAAAATAAGAAGTATATCTCCACTATCTTTATTATATTGCAGCACCACGAGCCCGCCTCATTAAAAACCTTTCCCGGCCCCACTCGGTGCCCCGAAAAAGGAAAAGAGTGCGTCCGAAAACTCGTGGGCGTTTCAAGACATTGAAGTTTTTACAAGGACTATATTTTAGCTCTAGGCGTAGAACCGCCCGAGTTGCGCCACGTTCCAGTGGGTTTTGCTCCTCCACCCCCGTCTTCTTGTCCTTTATTCCGTATGCTCCTCCTCCAATTACTTCCGTGACGATATAGGGACCAAGCCATGGTGACTCGAGTTTTTCATGACTTTTTTGCGTGAGCCGAAGAACTAAGTCCCCCACTTGAAAAGATCTTGGCCGCAAACGTCGACCGTGATAATTTTTCAAGTCCCGTTGATATTTGGTGACCCTTGATAATACTTCGTCTCGAGCTTCGTCGAGTGCATCTACATCGTCTTCCAATGCTGTCTTTGACGCTTCTTCATCATATGCCGTGACTCTAGGGGAGTCGTGCTCTATTTCTATTGGAAGTATCGCTTCCGCGCCATGGACTAGAAAAACGGGGTTTCTTGTGTCGCCGTATTTGGTGTTGTTCGGATGCTCCACAAGACACTTGGTAGTTCTTCGTGCCAGGTATGTCGAGCTTTTTCTAAAGGTCCCAACAGTACGTTTCTTGATGCCATTGCAGATGATGCCATTGGCTTTCTCGACTTGCCCATTGGTTTGAGGATGTGCAACCGACGCAAAGTTCAGCTTGATACCCACCTCTTTGCAATAGTCTTTGAATTCATTGGATGTGAAATTGCCGCCGTTGTCCGTGACGATGCCGTGGGGCACTCCAAATCTGAAGACGAGGCCTTTTATGAATTTTACCGCAGATGCTCCGTCCGGTGAATTTATCGGCTTCGCTTCTATCCACTTTGTAAATTTGTCGACAGCCTACTAGCATGTATTCCTTTCCTCCCGGCCACGATTTGTGTAACTTGCCCACCATATCGAGTCCCCATTGTGCAAAGGGCCACGACAAAGGTATTGGTGCTAGCTCGCTCGCCGGAGAGTGAGGTTTTGCGGCAAACCTTTGACACGCGTCGCAAGTTCGTACTATGTCCTTAGCGTCCTCAATTGCCGTCAACCAAGCAGAATCCTCGCCCGAAAAACCTTGGCCGCGATAGCTCGACTACTTGCGTGGTGGCCACATATTCCTTCGTGCACATCCTTCAGAATTATTCTTCCTTCTTCGGTGTGACGCACCTTTGCAAGACGCCCGAAATACTTCTCTTATATAATTCTCCCTTAACCACCGTGAAAGCTTTGGAGCGTCGAATTACTCGCCTTGCCTCGACCGGATCGTCGGGTATTTCTTTCCCGAGTATATATGATATGTATGGCTGCATCCACGGTATCCGTATTACCATGACCAGGTCTTGCTCTTCTTCTTCTTCCTCTTGCTTCTCCTTGGTAGCCCCCGAGGGTTTCTTCTCCTTCTTTTTTGATTTTGTCGACTCGTGGATCTCTCTCGTTATCTCTTCCCAAAATACACCCGGTGGGACCGCAAGGCACCGCGACCCGATGTTTGCAAGAACGTCGGCTTCGTCGTTGCTCAATCTACTAATATGATTTACTTCGCATCCATCGAATAACTTCTCGAGCTCATTGTACACCTCCTTGTATGCCATCATGCTATCATTGATTGCGTCACATTGGTTCATAACTTGCCGAGCTACCAACCGTGAATCGCCAAAGATTTTTAATCGAGTTGCTCCGCAGGCTTTCGCCATCTTCATCCCGTGTATGAGAGCCTCATATTCTCGCTTCATTGTTAGATGCGTTAGGGAACGTCATCCGAAGGATGTACTTCAACTTGTCGCCTTCGTGTGATATGAGTACTACTCCCGCGCC
Source organism: Lolium rigidum (assembly GCF_022539505.1). Classification (NCBI taxonomy): domain Eukaryota; kingdom Viridiplantae; phylum Streptophyta; class Magnoliopsida; order Poales; family Poaceae; genus Lolium; species Lolium rigidum. The sequence goes on from NC_061510.1 coordinate 36,292,024, forward strand.
AGCCCCTTCTAGTCTCTTGGACCCATCAAAGTTCATAGTCCAGGTTCTCGACAAATCTGGAGGTCCCGTATTTTGCAACTCCATCCACTCGCGATGAAGTCCGGCAGTATTTGCGACTTTATTGCTTTTCTTTTTTCGTACGTGATGTCCCGAGGGGAAAGTTCTATTCCCCAAAGGGAGACACGACCCGTAGCTTCCGGATTGTTCAAGATATTTGACAAGGGAGCTTCGTTGACCACTATGATCGGGTGTGCCGAAAAATAGTGGCGCAATTTTCGTGCCGTCGTGAACACTCCATATGCTAGTTTTTGGTACCGAGGGTACCTTTGTTTTGAGGGCGACAAGACTTCGCTCACGAAGTATACCGGCCGCCGCACTCCATGGATTTTCCCTTCTTCTTCTCTTTCGACAACTAACACCGTGCTAACCACTTGGGGTGTGGCTGCAATATACAACAGAGAGGTTCCTTTTCCTTTGGAGCCACCAGGATTGGTGGTGTCGAGATTTTTCGCTTCGCATCCTCGAAAGCTCTATCGGCCTCTTCGTTCCACCGGAATTTATCTCCTTGTTTTATCGCCGCATAAAATGGTAACGCTTTTTCTCCTAACCCGGCGACGAATCCGCTCAAAGCCGCGACTCGCCCAGCTAGTCGTCGTATTTCTTTCAACTTCGTTGGCTTTCTCATTGTTACTATGGCTTGTATTTTGTCGGGATTTGCTTCAATCCCTCTTGCTGAAACTAGAAACCCCGTAAGTTCTCCCGCCGGGACGCCAAAAGAACACTTCGTCGGGTTCAGCTTGAGGCAGAATTTGTCGAGGTTGTCAAAAGTTTCTTTGAGATCCTCGATCAGCGTTGCCCCTTTTTTGACGTTATGACGACATCATCAATGTATACTTGCACGTTTTTCCCGATCCGTGTTGCTAAACACTTCGCATCATCCTTCGATATGTTGCTCCCGCATTTTTTAGACCGAAGGGCATTGTCTTGTAGCAAAACACGCCGTAAGGTGTAATAAACGCTGTTTTGGCTTCATCATCTTCTTTTAATCTGATCTGGTTATAACCACAGTATGCATCCAAAAAGGAAAGACGTTCACAACCTGCCGTGGAGTCGATGATTTGATCGATCCTTGGGAGGGGAAAGTGATCCTTAGGGCAATGTTTGTTGAGACACGTAAAGTCGACGCACATGCGAAGGACCTGTCGTGTTTTTCTTCGGCACCATCACCGGGTTAGCTACCCATGTGGCTTCGTAGATATCTCTCTCGATAAAACCAGCTTCCTCTAGTCGATTTATTTCTGAAAGCATGGCTTTGCGGTTTGGTTCCGAAAACGCCGCAAAGGTTGTCTCGATTGGTTTCGCCGTTGGATCCAAATTTAGGTGGTGCTCGGCAAGTTCCCCGGGTACTCCCGGCATGTCAGCTGGACACCATGCGAAGATTTTCCAGCTCTCACGGAGGAACTCGACGAGCGCGCTTTCCTATGCGATATCCATGTTGTTTGCAATGGATGTCGTCTTTTTGGATCCGTCGGGTGAATCCGCACCTCCTTAGAATTTTTCTCTCGTGTTGAAAGTTGATTCTTTGTTTGGCCTTCCAACGTCCGGCGCACGTCGTAATCAGTCATGCTTTTCGACGCCAAGTATTCAGCTTGCATCCCGAAGGTTTCGATAACCGATGGAAATCCTTGTCGCACTTATCGCCTAAGGCGAAACTCCCTTTGACCGTGATTGGTCCCTTGGGTCCAGGCAATCTCCATAACAGGTATGTATAGTGTGGTACCGCCATAAATCTAGCATATGCCGGTCGTCCCAACAAAGCGTGGTACCGCGATGGAAAATCCACGACTTCAAACTCCAGCTTCTCGATTCTATAATTTTCTCGGTTCCAAACCGAACGTCGAGGTTGATCTTTCCCAATGGGTAACTTGGTTTTTCCGGTGTGATGCCGTGGAACCTTGTGTCCGTTGGCTTCAGGTTTGCTAAGGATATGTTCATCTTCCTCAATGTATCCGCATACATAAGGTTTAAGCTGCCGCCACCATCTATGAATACTCGAGAAACATCAAAACCCGCAATAACCGCCGGCGAATAAGTGCCGACCGCCCCGGTCGAGGAACTTGCCGCGGATGGTCCGCTATGGTGAAGCCAATGTCTTGCCCCGACCAATTGAGGTACTCAACCGTTGGTGGAGGCATTTTCTCTCGCCATGAACACTTGTCTCGAGATTACTTTTTGAGTTCTCGTTGGACGGCCTTCCCTTCGAATCATCGACACCGCTCCGTTTGAGTTAGGATCAACGTAAGGTGGTGGTGGAGGTGCTGCCGCTATTCCGAGCCGATGCCGATTGTCTTCCGTAATCGCGGGAGGTGGCGGTAGGTGAACTTCGCTCCCGGGCTCCCGAGGATTTCTCTCGTGCTGCTCGAGCGTGAGCATTTTCTCGCGTATCTAAACATTGCCTCGAAAATTTCGACAGCTCTTTCTCGCAGTGCCCCGACCGTCTTTTCCCGTTGTCGTCGAGGAAGAAGTGCATCCGGCACGGTCCGTTCAGCATTTCTTCTGGGGACACGAAAGGTCTTGGAAACCTCGGCCCACTATTTTGTCTATTGCGGGAGTCGTCTCTGTTGTCGCTTCGCTGCTCATTACTTCTCCGATAATCATCTCTATTATTTCCTCCCGCGCCGGCTCGGAATCCAGCCCGAAATTTGCCCCGGAGCGTCGTAGTTCCGATACCGCCGAGGAAATCGTCGCCTCGATTGATAATTTCGACCACGGTCCTCCTCTCGGCGACCTCGTGTCGTTTATTGTGGACAGCGTCTTCTCCGTCCGCCCATCTATTTGCTATCTCCATCAACGCGGATACCGTTTTTGGATTGGTCCTTCCCAAGTCCTCGACAAAATCTCCACGCCTAATTCCCGCGACAAACGCATCTATTGCTCTCTCGTCGATATATTTTCTCGCCGAGTTTTTTATGATGTTCCACCTTTGGATATATTTTCTCATTGACTCATCTGGCTTTTGTCGACATGCCCTCAGCTCTTCTAACGACGCAGGTTTTTTGCACGTGGACCTGAAGTTCTTGACGAATACGTCCTCGAAACTTTCCCAACTGTCGATGGATCCTGGCGGAAGTTTTTTGATCCAAGATCGTGCGGCTCCACTTAAGTGCACCTGAATACTTTGCATGGCTGTTGCTCTAGTTCCTCCAGCTAGCTTCACCGTCTCGAGGTAATCAATTAGCCGCTCCTCCGGATCTTGCAGTGCCGTCGAACTTTTTGAAGTGATCGGGTAACTTGAATCCCGAGGGGACTCGAGTTTTTCGGACTCTTCTCGTGAAGCACGGTAGACCGCACATATCCTCGTCATTAAGCTCCGGGACCGCCGATGATCTCTTCTCGCTTTGCCTCGCTCTATCGACCCTTGCTTGTGCTCCCGTATCTCTTGCTCCACTTGGTCCTTCCGGAGCCGCCGCCGTTGCCGCCGCAGGTCGTGGACTATTTTGCCTTGCCGCTCCTTCGGGAGGCGTTGCTACGAACGCCGTCCCCATAGCTCCAACCCTCGCCAACGCCATGTTGTATAATGTTTCCCTTGGATCTCCCGGGGGTGGCCTCGGATGCAAGGATGTAAGCTTGTGTCGCCATATACCCAGCTTTCCGGTGTCTTAGGGATAATATTTCCTCTTGTATCTATCGACATAAAAGACATGTCGAGGTTTTGAACCAAGTGCTCTCTTTCTCGCTTCGGTATGTGTTGTAACCTTGATCTTCCTCTCGTTCCGAGCCTCCCCGTGGCTATCACCCGAAACTCTAGATTGTCCACTTAGATCCGCCCTTCTCCCGCCGGATGCGTGCCGCCTCCTTTCTCCCGTTCAACTCAGCTCGTCTCGTTTTTCTATTTCTGGCAGCTCGTGCGAGCCTATATTGATAAGCTTGCAGCTCTTGAGCCGTAGCCGTTGTCGTCATTGGCTCCGAACCATCTAGGGCTTTTGCCGCTCTATCCCAAGCTGCCTCGTGGAAGTTGAACTCGACGCGTGGTGTGGGCCCGACATATTTAGTGCCCATACCTCTCCTTAGATCCGAGGGATCGACAAAAGGATTTCCCAACTCGTCGAAAGCCTCCGATGTTTCCTCTTGATTTTCGATAGCATAAATCCGATGATATTTTGTACTCGTATCTATGTTGGGTTTGGTGACATCATTGTTGAGATTGATGAAGACCTTGCCCACCGTGATGAGATTTGTCGATGAAGTCGTAATCGTCGACATCGCTTGAGCCATCGCTTATATATGAGTCCGCAGATGACTCAAACGATGCGTTGCCGAAGATCTTGGCGAGTTTCTCTCTTGCTCGATGCCGACGTAACGTGTTGCCGAAGTTTCTTCTTCTCGACTCGCTTGACGATGCATAGCTTGAAAAATCGGAATCGACCGCCGACGATCCCGACGAAATCGGAATTTCGACACGATACGATCCTTCCTTCTCGACGCGAAAGTGGAACCTTCCGAACGTCATCTCCAAGGGCTCCGCCGTATACGCATATGCATCCAAACGGGAGGGTGGGTGAGGAACAAAATCAACAAGACCAAGCAGCGATCCGTTTACCTCGATCCATAGTGTTGCTTCCGGTTGACGATGTCGAAGATCTTGAACGTGCCATCGAGATCGATCCTTACGCCTCTAATTCCCACGTACGGCGCCAATTGACAAGGGATTAACTTATCAATGCCTATGGATTGTAGGCTAGGGTTTAGTTAGAAGTAGAGGGCAAGTAGATCTCGAAGGTTTCAGCCGAAAAGTACTCGACGAATATGAAAACTAGGGTTTGCGTACAATGATTCGATGATCTCTCGTCCCTCGACTCCCCCTTTATATAAGAGGTGGAGCCGAGGGTTTCGTTTTGTACAAGTTACGCAGTTCGGGACGGTTTCTAACTCATCCCGCCAGCATTTACAAACAACACTTCTTATTACAACTCTACTTTCCTTAACATATCTTGGGCTCTCGAACCTTCCTATTCTTCGGTAATGGGCCTTCGATAAACCCCGGGTACTATCTTTGGCAGTGCCCATTTGGGATGCCTATGTCGGTGTGCATAGGAAATCATTATTATTTGTGCTAGTGAAGTCACACAACTTAGTATTCTCAACAAGTACCCATTTTAGCAGTAGTAAATAAAGCAAACTAAATAAAGTAAATGCAAGTAACTAATTTTTTTTGTGTTTTTAATATAGAGAACAAGACAGTAAATAAAGTAAAACTAGCAACTAATTTTTTTTGTGTTTTTGATATAAGAGGCAAACAAAGCAGTAAATAAAGTAAAGCAAGACAAAAACAAAGTAAAGAGATTGGAAGTGGAGACTCCCCTTGCAGTGTGTCTTGATCTCCCCGGCAACGGCGCCGTAAAAAGAGCTTGATGCGTGCAATCGACACGTCCGTTGGGAACCCCAAGAGGAAGGTGTGATGCGTACAGTAGCAAGTTTTCCTCGTAAAGAAACCAAGGTTTATCGAACCAGGAGGAGCCAAGAAGCACGTTGAAGGTTGATGGCGGAGGAGTGCAGCAGTGGCGCAACACCGTGGATTCCGGCTCCAACGTGGAACCCGCACAACACAATCACAGTAACTTTGCCCCAACGTGACGCTGAGGTTGTCAATCTCACCGGCTTGTCGTAAACAAAGGATTAGATGTATAGTGTGGATGATGATGATTGTTTGCGAAGAACAATGAAAGAACAATTGCAGCAGATTGTATTTCGGATGTAAAGAATAGGACCGGGGTCCACAGCATCACTAGTGGTGTCTCTCCCATAAGATAGCAGATGTTGGGTGAACAAATTACGGCTTGGGCAATTGACAAATAAAGAAGGCATAACAATGCACATACATATATCATGATGAGTACTATGAGATTTAATCGTGGCATTACGACAAAGTACATAGACCGCTATCCAAGCATGCATCTATGCCTAAAAAGTCCACTTTCAGAGTTATCATCCGAACCCCTTCGCATTAAGTTGTAAACAACATGACAATTGCATTAAGTATGGTGCGTAATGTAATCAACACAAATATCCTTAGACAAAGCATCGATGTTTTATCCCTAGTGGCAACAAGACATCCACAACCTTAGAACTTTCTCGTCACTCGTCCTGCATTTAATGGAGGCATGAACCCACTATCGAGCATAAATACTCCCTCTTGGAGTCACAAGTATCAACTTGGCCGAGCCTCTACTAGCAACGGAGAGCATGCAAGAACATAAATAACATATATGATAGATTGATAATCAACTTGACATAGTATTCAATATTCATCGGATCCCAACAAACACAACATGAAGGATTACAAATAGATGATCTTGATCATGATAGGCAGCTCACAAGATCTAACATGATAGCACAATGAGGAGAAGACGACCATCTAGCTACCGCTATGGACCCATAGTCCAGGGTGAACTACTCACACATCGATCCGGAGGCGATCATGGCGATGAAGAGACCTCCGGAGATGATTCCCCTCTCCGGCAGGGTGCCGAAGGCGATCTCCTGAATCCCCCGAGATGGGATTGGCGGCGGCGGCGTCTCTGGAAGGTTTTCCGTATCGTGGCTCTCGGTACTGGGGGTTTCGCGACGAAGGCTTTAGGTAGGCGGAAGGGCAGGTCAAGGGGCGTCACGAGGGACCCACACAACAGGGCTGCACGGCCAGGGCCTGGGCCGCGCCGCCCTGGCGTGTCGTCGCCTCGTGGCCCCACTTCGTTTACTCCTCGGACTTCTGGAAGCTTCGTGCAAAAATAGGACCCTGGGCGTTGATTTCGTCCAATTCCGAGAATATTTCCTTACTAGGATTTCTGAAACCAAAAACAAGCGAGAAAACAAAGAATCGGCTCGTCGGCATCTCGTCAATAGGTTAGTACCGGAAAATGCATAATAATGACATATAATGTGTATAAAACATGTGAGTATTATCATAAAAGTAGCATGGAACATAAGAAATTATAGATACGTTTGGGACGTATCAGACTTCACTATCGCTCGGTGTGGTCGAGCATGCATATGGTTGCATTTGGGCAACCCCTGTAGGGTGTACATCTTATCGATAAGCCGTGTCCACGGTTATGGACGACTTGGAATTGTATAGCTCGATTATAGAACAACTTACACCTTTATGTTGATGTTAATAACTTGCTAATAACTTGTAATTTAGCATTACTACAACGGTTACTTAATAAAACGTATCAACCGTGTGAGTGCCTTTGTAAGTACTTCCTTTGCGAAGGGGGGGGGGGACACATCGGTCGGGTTATGTTTGCGGAGTATAGAACTGTTAGTTTATGCGCTCTCTCACCTTCTCTGATAGACGAATGTTGCAGAGTGTCTCTATAAGTTTTTAGTGCTTGCGCGTTGCCGCTTAACCCCACCATATTGCCTATGACGTTCCTTTTGAGTCCTCTAAGTCCCCTGCGTGCCTCAAGTACAAAGGAAGACTGGTTGACGAATGCTTATACGTCTTGAAGTCTTGTTAAGTACGAACATGTACTTATTGCTTCTTTGGGACATGACCGGGCAGGTATGAAGATATGTTCGATGAAGACGGCGTTAGCAAATTTACCCTTCCGGCTTGGCCTGGGCAGGGTTATGGACGCCACTGGTTATCCTCAGGACTCTTAGTCCAATTTGTATCTTGTCCGTACTCGGATCTTCTGTATGATTTGGATCTTTGTATTGTATATTTGTATCTTGACTCGTTGGAGTCGTTGTTGTAATAATATGTTTCTTGTGGGCTCTATTGTAATCCTGTTGTAATGTTACCGCTCGTGTTAATTCCTCTGGCATCACGTGTGTGATTCGTTGCGCACGTCGTGTCAGAGGGCGTCTCAGAATCGATATCGTGCGAATTTTGGCGGGATTGCTGGAATCCTCATGGTACCGGCTCCGGGGCATCACATGTTATGTCGAGGAGGTCGGTCTGCCGGGCCTGGCGCCGGACTGGCCGGTGGCCCGCCTGGTGCCGTCGGGCTAGGCACCGGGCCAGTGATGAGCATACGCGTCGAGTTCCTGGATCCGCTCTGGTGTGCACCGACATTGGAGCCGGCATTCGCCGGGTGGTCCGGTGCTGGAGCCGGTGTCGCCGGGCTGTGCGTCGGGCCAGTCGGCAGAAACCGGATGCTGGCGCTGGGCGTGAGGTGCTGACTCCCTGGAATGCGACCGGTGTGCACCGGTGCCACTGCCGGTCTACGCCGGACCAGCCGGTGTGGCACCCGGTGTCGCCGGACCATACGTCGGCCTGAGGGAAACTGTTGTTCCCCTTTTTCATCGAAGTGGGTGGGGGGGGTCTCCCTTTTCCTTCTTGTTCCATTGTTACACCATTATGCCTGTTAGACTAATACCTGAGAATAATCTTGTAGGCATGTATTAGTCCGATTACTCTTTCTACGGTGTCATTGTTACCAAAATAATGGAAAAGGGTAAAATACCCTTACAGTCTCGACAAAATCGACGAGTCGTTGTCGAGACCTTTCGAACTATAAAATAACGCTAAAGGTCTCGACAAAGCCAACGAGTCGATGTCGAGACCTTTCCAGCTATAAAATAACCCTAAAGGTCTCGACAAAGCCGACGAGTCGATGCCGAGACCTTTCCAACTATAAAATAACCCTAAAGGTCTCGACAATGTTGACGAGTCGATGCCGAGACCTTTCCAAATATAAAATAACCCTAAAGGTCTCGACAATGTCGACGATTCGATGTCGAGACCTTTCCAACTATAACTAACCCTAAAATTTTCCTCACATAACAGATTCTCCACATAACACATATTTTAAACTCATGAATAAACTGACAAAAAGGAACTCACTTCAACATCAGGGATCAAATTAAACTGATTCAATAGATATTATTCAACATTACAAACCAACCATCAGATAGAATTTAGTTCAACATTCAAACCAGAGGGAATTAAATTCAAACATTCAAATCAAATTAAACTGATACACATGCTAGCTACTCCTCACACATCTACTTTATCTTCAGCTTTTCCCTGGTGGATTCCTTCAGCTTAAATAAATGCCCAATAATGTACTCAAGCTTTCTCTTCTCTTCTTTCAACTGATCTCTCTCCTTCTCTACCTTAATTCTCATGCATTTGTGCATATTGCTAGTTGATGTAGGGATTCGTAGCATAGAAAACAAAAAATTTCCTACCGCGAGAACGCAATCCAAGCCAAGATGCAATCTAGAAGACGGTAGCAACGAGGGGATGAACGAGACTAACCCTTGAAGATTTCCAAAGCCTACGAGAGGAGGCTCTCGTTGTTGCAGAAGATGATCACTTGCTGCTTTCAAAAGCGCATAGAAGATCTTGACGGTGCCACAATCGGGCAGCACCTCCGTACTCGGTCACACGTTCGGTGTTGATGAAGACGATGTCCTTCTCCCCATTCCAGCGGGCAGCGGAAGTAGTAGCTCCTCCTTGAATCCCGGCAAAGACGACGGCGTGGTGGCGGTGTTGATGGAGATCTCCGGCGGAGCTTCGCTAAGCGTTTGAGGGAGAGGTGGAGGAGGTGGGGCGGCTAGTGTTTGGGAGAGGGGGTGGCCGGCCACTATGGGGTGCGGCCAAGGCTTTGGCTTGAGGTGGCCGGCCCCCTCCCCTTGTCCCTCTTTTTATAGGTGGAACCCCCAAGAGTTGGTCTACAAGTCTTCGAATAAGACCCCAAACCAAAACCTTCCATATGGCATGAAACCTACCCAAGGTGGGATTCCCACTTGAGGTGGGATTCCCACCTTTCCATGAGGGGGGTGGCCGGCCACCTTGGTGGAGTCCACCTGGGACTCCACCCCTCTAGGGTTGGCCGACCAAGCTTGGTGGAGTCCCTCCGGGACTCCGCCTTCCAAAGTGATTTCTTCTGGACTTTTCTAGAACCTTCTAGAACCTTCCATAAATGCACCGGATCATTTTCAAACTTATAAAATGACTTCCTATATATAAATCTTATTCTCCGGACCATTCCGAACTCCTCGTGATGTCCCGGATCCCATCCGAGACTCCGAACAAAACTTCGAACTCCATTCCATATTCAATATCTACTAATACGGCATCAAACCTTAAGTGTGTCACCCTACTGGTTCGCGAACTATGTAGACATGGTTGAGACCTCTCTCCGACCAATAACCAATAGCGGGATCCGGAGATCCATAATGGCTCCCACATATTCAACGATGACTTAGTGATCGAATGAACCATTCACATACGATACCGATTCCCTTTGTCACGCGATATTTTACTTGTCCGAGGTTTGATCATCGGTATCTCTATACCTTGTTCAACCTCGTCTCCTGACAAGTACTCTTTATTCGTACTGTGGTATGTGGTCTCTTATGAACCATTCATATGCTTGCAAGCTAATATAGACGACATTCCACCGAGAGGGCCCAAAGTATATCTATCCATCATCGGGATGAACAAATCCCACTGTTGATCCATATGCCTAAACTCATACTTTCCGGATACTGAATCCCACCTTTATAACCACCCATTTACGCAGTGGCGTTTGATGTAATCAAAGTACCTTTCCGTCATAAGTGATTTACATGATCTCATGGTCGAAAGGACTAGGTAACTATGTATCGAAAGCTTATAGCAAATAACTTAATGACGTGATCTTATGCTACGCTTAATTGGGTGTTTCCATTATATCATTCATATAATGACATAACCTTGTTATTAATAACATCCAATATTCATGATCATGAAACTATGATCATCTATTAATCAACAAGCTAGTTAAGAGGCTTACTAGGGACTCATTGTTGTTTACATAACACACATGTATCAATGTTTCGGTTAATACAATTATAGCATGGTATATAAATATTTATCATAAACACAAAGATATATAATAACCACTTTTATTATTGCCTCTTGGGCATATCTCCAACAGTTGAAGCATCCAAAGGCCTTCTTCTGCTCTAATTCAGCCCTGGCATCAATCAAACCTTGCTAAGCTTGGGCCTTCAAGGCTAGTATGACCTGCTTCTGCTCCACAATTTTCTTCATCTCTTCTTGGACATTCGTCAGGTCAATGTGCATCTTCTCAATGTCATCTTTCAGCTTAAACATCTTCTCCATGTTGTCCCGAGCATCATTAACCCTGCCTTCCTTTTCTTGTCCATACATATCCCACAACTTTGACAGTGATTTCCGAAGTGCAGGTGGCCACTCACCATCTACCCAAAGAAGAAAATCGCAAGCTGGTTCTCCATCATGGCCTGCACACCCTAAGAACCTCCTCCCTGTCTAGCAACCATCAAAAGCTACAAATCGAGCAGCTACAACACATGATTGCAAGTGACAGTCCTGCCACCCTCATCAGCTAAACCTCATAAATCGGAGTCGTACGTAGTGTTCACACTCTAGCAGTTCGAAAAAACAAGAAATAATCAGCCCAAATCATGCTCAGAATCAAAATTCCCCCAATTCCTAACCCTGCAAATTTCCCCAAAATATGACAGAAAAGGGAGAGGACTCACATCACTGCTGAGGGAGCTCATCTCTGAAGAGGACTCCTCGCCGTCACCCCACGAAACCATGGCCGTGAGTCCCTGCGTCGGCGGAGATCTGCGTCGGCGGCGAGTCCTTGCACTGGGATGGAATAAAGAGGAAGAGCGAGGATGGAGACGACGACCGAACGAGCCAACCATTTAAACAGCTGCCCTAACGACTTTGTCGTCCGTCCATCAACTGCACACCACGACTGCCAAAAACATGTTTAACACGGCTGATTCATTGAATCAGTGCTCCGCGTCGCGAGCGTGCCTCAAAACCTGGTAGTCATGTAACAATTATGTTCCATTTGGTAGCTCGACATGTGTGGCAATTGTGATAGGTTTTTTTGTCATTTACTCCGCACCCAAACCCTCGCTGCCTCTCCCATCGTCGGCGGCGGCAACCGACCACCCCACCGTGCCGCCGTGATCGAGCCGCCCCGCCGCTGGGATTGAGCCGCCGCGCCGCGTTCGAAGGCTCGCTGTCCGCGGCCGAACCGTCCCATTTCGGTCCGGTAACCCTCGCTCTCTCTTCCTCCCGGTCCCTGACTCCCTTCCTCTGCCAAAGATGCTCGCGTGCTCTTTCGCCTACCGAAGCTCTAAGCTCCAATCCAACCAATGCGGCTGTGAAATCTTCCCTGTGCTGCGCGACCGCCGTGCCCTAGCGTAGTGGCACTGCCTACGTCCCTGCTGTCTCCGTTCAGAATCTTGGACATTGATTTTTGAGGTGCGAGCTTCAGTCATGGAGCGATTAGATACTCTACGAATGTGTGGAGGCACACCCGGCAGGCACAGCAAGCTGGCCAGTCCCTGTATCTGTATGCTCCCCGTTCTGTGTTTTTGTTCCCGGAAATTTGTTGGGTTCACTCCTTGGAGAACTGTAACCTATTGGACAACTTCTGTATAACTAACACTGTTAATAAGTTAACACGATCTGGGGGGTAAATAAATATAAGCCCTTTCCTCCGAATTCATTTCCTAGGATTTAAATTTTCTATTTTGTGGTATATCATGCAATTGCTGGTTGCTAGTTTAGGTGCTACTCAATTGTTACTACACTATGTACGGGTGCTGGTTTAACAGAATATCAGTTTAAATTTTGTTCCAGTGCTACACTTCTAATTCATCTATTCCATGCTCAATCTTGCTAAAATTGCCAGCATGATTTAAGGATCACTCCTTTGTTATTGGAGTTTCAAAGTACCCTTTCAATGCTTTATTCTCTGTATTGCTGAAAGCCTGACAATTTTTTTTTATTTCCAATGCCTTCTAATTTTTTACTTGATTATCTGTTCTCTTATCTGATATCATGTATGTTCCCTAATTCTATGATGTATATTAAATATGATATGCTTGGCCATTTCTATATGCAGTGGAATCTGAAGTCCCCAGCCAAAGTTTCTCAACTCAGTTGTATTACTAGGAAGAGAGGTAACAACGGTTACAGTTGGCTGATGGATGGGTCTAAGGATAATGCCGAAGAAGACGTCTATCATGTTATAGGAGACTTACGATCGCCAAAAATACCAAGGAGAAGTCCTGATGGTTCCAAGGATAGGGAATTTGATAGGACGGGGAGAGAGGATGAGAATGATTGTGACTCTTCAAGAAGTGAAACTTCTGCAGCTAGGGCCGATACAAGGGGCAGGAGGTTCAGTAGCACAGAGAATATCAATGAGAGGAGAGGATCTGTGGTGGCACAGAACATTGGTGAAGATAGCAGATTATTGCATCTAACAAATGGGAGATCAAAGAGGACCGTCAATTACACGAAAGTTGAGGACATTACGTTGGTGAAGGCATGGGAGGCTGTGACAATCAATGCGGTGACTGGCAATGATCAAACCGGAAAAGGATATTGGCAACGTATTTTGGACAAGTTTCATCAGTTAATGCCGGAACCATCGCCACGCTCATTGAGATCTCTCCAAGGACGATATGATACCATAAAACAATCTTGTAGCCGGTGGAGTACTTGTTTGGAGGAAGTGAAAAATGCTCCTCCAAGTGGTTGCACTGACTATGTGAGTTTATTCTCTATGTCATTTGGTCTTAATTTTGTGAAATTGTTCATTATGAATGTGCTCATCACACTGTTCTTCTTGCAATTTTGTGAATGTAGGATCGCATTGCACAAGAAAGATACAAGCAAATAGCCGCGTCCAAAGGCAAAACATTTATGCTCCAACATTGTTGGAAATTGCTTGAACATAGTGAGAAGTGGAATTTGAGGGATAAAGAAGCTCCTCCAACGGAGAAAGGGATATCAAATAGCCTCTCCATCGACTTGAAAGACAATGACAATGACAATGACAATGAGCATGACAATGACAATGACCATGACCATGACCATGACAAAGACAATGACAAGGACAATGACAATGACAATGACCATGACCATGACCATGACCATGGCGATGACGATGATGATGATGATGACGATGGTGGTGATGATGATGATGACGACGACGATGATGATGAACCGATGCCGGCAAGAAACAAAGGGAGATCGGATGGAATGCGGAAGGGGAAGGACAATTTGAAGAAGGCCAAGTCAAGGCAAGCAATGGTGGTTGAAGCTTTGCAAGCAAAAGTTGAGTTGGCCGAGAAGAAGCAACAAGATAAGATGACGATTTGGCAACAAATTAGAGCTGAGGAGAAGCGCAAGATGGACTTTGAGGAGCGTAGACTCCTTCTCAAGGAGAACAAGATGAGGCTAGAGATCATTGCCGAGGAGAGCCGGCTCATGATGATGGATCCAAGTGGAATGGACGACAAGGCGAGGGAATATTGGGAGACTAGAAGGGGGGAGATCTTGCGATCAAGAATATCTTGGCCCGGGGTGATGCGAGGTGGAGCTTTGGCTAGTGGTGGTAGCGATGGTGTTGCTTGATTATCATGGGGCATTTGATTCATACTTTTGGTGATGTTGGATTGAAGGCTATTGTCAAGTTTGAAATTTGAATGTTCAAAATTTAATAACTATTGTCTAATGTTGAGTATTGAAAACCATTGTGAATGTTGAGTAATGAAATCCCAGTAAAAATGTTATTTATCTGCAATCCCTTGTATCGTCTATTCTCGTGATCATATGTTATCTTTTCTGCAATAAGAAAAGACAACAACTCCTGTATAGCAGTACAGTAAGGTTTCTTGTGTTTTTTTTCCTAGCGCGTAACATCTGATATTCAGAGCTCCAGCCACTGTACATCGTACTATTCATGTTGTCCTAACTTTGTATGATGCTCTTTCCTCTGTGTTTTATAGTTTTGAAGGAGTCGCAGCCAGAGGCATACTAGCTCAAGATTGGGGACCAAGTCATCCGGTGACCTGGAGACCTATCCCTAGAACTGGTTATCGAGATGCTATGGAAGGAGAAGATGAATAAGTCAAGACGAACTCCAGGTTCAGGTATTTTTACCTTGCGAGCACAGTTCTTTTTTTACGGCCACAAGTTCCTTTGCTGCGGTTTCGTAGGTTATATTAGATCCTATGCTCTTTTACAGTTTTTCGCGAGTAGCAGCTACCGGCGATCAGTAAGTGCAAGATGCGACTATTTTCTTTCAGAACTCACACGATCAGAACTCTTAAGTGGCCCTCTTTGCTGCAGAGATGTATAGATCAACAAGTGCAGGATAAGTTGGTTCTAATTTTTTTCTTCAGAGATCGACACGTCTTCAGAAGTAAGCATTTGTGCCGCAGAGATGTAAAGATCAAACTCGCTATACGATTCCAAGCGTCCAGGTTGTCCTTTCATCTAGTTATATACTTACATGCTATTTGGTCTTATAATATACTGAAGTCATTAGGGTTTTTGACCGTAATTTGTGCCAGCTCCCACATCGTGTTGGGTATGCCGGTCTTGTTGAAGAAGGCTATAAATATTTTCAAGGTCAAACAATGTAAAATTTGAAGAAGTTTGTAGAAAAACGATTATAACATCCACACTTCCAAATCAGTATCATTAGATACAACATGAAATGTACTTCATACGATATCTACATGGTATTTTCACTAAAATATTTAGAAAAAGCTATACAAGTACTGAACGATGCAGGACCACGTTGATTCTGGAACGCCAAAAAGGAAACAAAGGTACAATAGCATTTTTAATTCAACAAAACCTATCTCTGGAAAATGCAGGTTACTTAGGCTGCAATCTATATCCTGATCACATGTCGTCTGCTTAGCGACAACAGGTGAGCAAGAGCAGAGCACACAGGCTGATACACGCAAGTGTTAACACGAGACCCCGGAGAACCCTACTGATTTTACATGTAGCACTCCCTTATTGGATGGATTTAGTTCTGCTTCTTGCACAGTTGGCGGTACCATCTCTGATTTCTTGGTTTAGTAGCTGCTGACAATGAGCAGGCCGATAGCGGTGACCACGATGGTGGAGGGCACCCCGAACTTGAGGTGGCTCCAGAAGGAGAGGTTGTAGCCGAAGAACTGTGCGCGCCTTGCCTGCTCGCACACGATCAGGTTCGCAGCTGACCCCAGCAGTGTCAGGTTCCCGGCCACGGTGCTCACATACGCCAGTATCAGCCACGCCTTCCTCTCTGACGCTGGCGAGATCGCCGCGGCCGAGGCAGCCACCCTTGTCCCCAGCAGCAGAACTGAAAACCAAAGTTTAGAAGCATTGTTCTTCAGAGTTCAGACTCTGCAATTTGCAATTACAAAGAGTGTGAAAAGAAGATTGACTTGGGTGACGGGTATGTTACCTGTCGGAACATTTGATGCCACGTTCGAGAGGATGAGGATCACAACTCCGAGAAGTGCGACGCCTTTCGCGCTGTCGATCCGTGAGTAGGGTTCTACCAGCTCCCACATCGTGTTGGGTATGCCGGTTTTGTTGAATCCGTCGACCGTGATGAACATCCCGCAGAAGAATATCAGCAACGAGTAGGACACCTGAAAGTGATGCAAATATTATTGGTCATTGTCCATTGAGTCCAATTAAGATGACTGATCTGTCAAGTGATTAGAAATACTCGATCTTAGTTACTACCTTCTCGAGGCAGGCCTGGGCGTCGGTGAAGTCGAGCGCGAGGAGAACCAGAGCGGCGGTGATGGCGGTCCAGGACATGTTGAGCCCCATGAGCAGGGCGATGAGCATGCCGAGCGTGATGAGGTACACGGCCGTCTTCCACACCAGAACTCTCCACCTCTTCTCCACGACTTCAGGCAGCTCCTTGTCCTTCTCGCCGTCGGCAGCAACGGAGTCTGGCGGCGATGGCGGCGCGTCCTCGATGATGACGCTCCTCTGCTGGCTGGCTGTCCTGGTGAACTTCCTGGACGACGCGCCGTCGAGGGTGGCGGCGGGGACAGTGGAGACCTCGACCATCTCGTGCGACATGCTGGAGGAGCGGAGGGACTTGATGGAGAACTGCATGTCGGCCTCGGAGTTGATGCTCCGGCTCCTCAGGTCGCCGTTAACGCTGGCGTTGACGCTGGCGCTCCGGATGATGGGCTCGCTGACGCAGTCGAAGTCGTCCGGGTTGAGGGAGGAGACGTGGGACATCCTGGCGGGCGTGAACCGGTGCGAGGTGACCTCGTCGTCAGCGACAACCTCGGGCCCATTGGCCGCGCCGCGCTCCTGCTGGTCCGTCGGCTCCACGGACAGGTACCTCCAGAAGTAGCAGAGGAGGATGGCCGCGTTGGTGAGCACCCCCACGATCATGGCCGGGAACACCCCCAGCAGGAACTGGCCGAAGGAGATGCCGCTCTCGACGGCGATGACGAGGTTCTGCGGGTTGCCGATGGGCGTGGCAGCGGAGCCGATGTTGGAGCTGGTGGCGAGCGCCAGGAGGAAGGGCTGCGGCGGCAGGTTGTTCTGGCGCGCGACCTTGAGGATGAACTCGGTGAGGACGACGCAGCAGGTGTCGTTGGTGAAGAGCGCCGAGGCGATGGCGGAGACGATGCAGACACGGAAGAGCAGGTCCTTGCTGCCCCGGCTCTTCCACTGGAGCAGGTTGCCGAGGTACTTGAACATGTCGGCGCGCTCCAGGAAGATGGAGACGACCATGGTGCCGAAGAGGAGGCCGATGATGGGGAGGTCGATGGCCGCGTACGCGTCCTCGGGCGTGATCACGCGGAAGAGCACCATGAGCATGGCGCCCAGCAGGGAGCCGGCGGTCCGGCCCACCGGCATGAACGGCACGCTGGGGAACACGGCCAGCACCCAGAAGATGCCGAACGCCACGCATCCCAGCACCACCTTGGACGTGCTTGCAAGCACCATCTTCTCTCCTCTTAACAGAGCCGAATCTCTTGCTCTTACCGAGCTCAGACGCTAGTGCCAATGTCGCGCTCCGAATCAAGAACCAAGGCCGATTGATCGATCGATCGGTCAGACAGGCTAAAGCTTTATATCAAGAGGGGCACGAACCGATCGACGGCAATCTCTCCATGCCCAGCTCGAACACCGATCGACCCTGCACAAGTTGAGCAAAATAGAAAGAGAGGTTAATTCGAAATCTAAAAATGGCAGGATTTTCTTCGCGGATAACGAAGATAAATAAGGTATGGATTCAACAGAAAGGAAAGCAAAATATCCGCTTATGGATAAACTTCATTCTGATCCGGCCATCCGGGAAGGACAGAAAAAGAGATTATCAAGAGGAAACGGCCACGGAAAGGGGAGGGAAGGACACAGCAGAGCGCATAATCAATCAAGCAAGCAGAGCAGAGCACCACCGCGCCTACTCACGTTGTGTCCTGCAAACAATCCAAGCGAAACCCTCGTCAATACGGACTCCTTCAAACATGCCGATAAACCCTACATAGATACTATTCCAAACTAGATCTCAAGCTCTGTTCTATGGTGGCAAGATCGAATGGAAGGTTCTTGGAATTGATCGATAAGGGCAAGGCTTAACGCGGCTGCGAGATCGAATGGAAGTTTCTAGGTGTAGATTGGATTTTTGACAAAAAGTGATCAACTGAAACCTGGTTCGGGAAATCGCTCACCTCGGAGTAGGGGCGCGGATCCTGGATGGGTAGTCGACAGTGATGACTGTTGCGGCGGGCGAGAGCGAGGAGAGGCGGAGGGTGGAGGCAGAGCCGTGGTCTGATGGAGTGGAGTTGAGAATAAAGCGAAGGAGGGAGTGGGGGCAGCTATAAATAAAGGGCCCGCTGCCACCATGAGGGCGGCGCCCAGCTTTCTTTCATGGGTGAAGATGACTTGAGTACTGGGTCCCGCTGCTGATGACGATAAGGGTCCGAGGATACCAGTTTTTACTAGGCACACACCGGCCCTGTTCCCTTGTTTTAGTCACCAACATAGAGATTTTAGTGACTTATTATTTTGGATGAAAAGCAGTATTCCCTCCTTTCCAAATTAATTGTCGCAGTTTTTTTCTTCAAAAACGAGCGAAACTACAAGCCAAAATGTATTAAAATTTAGCCTATCTCTTGAACAAATATCCCTTTTGTTATTAAAATTTACTCATCCTTTTGAATTGTTGTGAAAGGTACACAAGATGCTATAAAACAAAGAAACACAATACTAGAAAGTCGGATACTCCGATATCCTCATACTCTAAATTAAATGAAGAATTTTTTTTGGGCGTAATTTTATTTTAGGTGTGCCCACCCTCTATTTGTTTCCTGTGTCCGCCACTGGTTGGGACGTCCACCATTACCTTAACGTCGAGTACTCTGGTCCCTCCTTTCCATGAAACACGACGCGAGGCGTGCTTCCATGGCCAACTAGATCGAGCATCCAACAATTATAGGGCAAGGACAATAGTATCTATGTTAGGCTTTTGTTAAGCAGTGAGTGGTATTTTAACCTTCCAAGGGACTCCACTCAAAGTTAAACAAAAGTGGCATACCATGTGGCTCGGCCACCTTCGAGAAGGTCTATGATGTTAGGAAGTTCCAACGAGTGTGCCAGCCTTCATCACAATGATGAGATGTTTTTTTATGTTCTACTCTAATCCCCATCATGCTTGTATGCATATTGTAGTAGTCAAAGTCCTTTCAATGCCGAGCATCTTTAGACCCTAAGAACTTGGCTAAAACATACAAGAGCAAGTCATGCAATTTTGATAGCAAAATCAATGTAAAACAATGGAATGCAAAACACAAGACAGGACAGTGCATCTTTCCAAAACAAAACAAGGCATGCATGGCAAAGAAACCACAAATGGTGCCCGGGCTACATGTAGCCTGATATATTAGAAAAATCGGAAACAACAATTTAAAGTTTCAAAAAAATCTGGAGAAAAATTCTTGATATAGTCATCAATGATATATTCTACAAATCTGCAAAATCTCAAAGCAAAATACTTAGTATTTTAGGCTACACGAAAATAACAAAATCTGAGAATCTTGGAACATTTGAAAAGTTTGCACTATTCACTATTTCAGATCTACAATTTTGTTAATTTTGCACATCTCGGAATACATATTATCTCACACTGGTTTTTGGCACAATGATAGAACGAATCATTGTCTACAACTAGAATTTTTGTTCGTATTTTTTGAAGTTTAAAATTGTTGATTTCGAATTTTCAAAAAATCAGACTACATGTAGCCCGTCCTACATTTTGCCACTCTCTGGCATGGCAGCCAACTTTCCAACCAGGCTAGATACTCTTACTATACACGGGCTGGTGTCCCAAAGGGTGGTTGTAGCAGTTATTCCCCTAGCTTGGCAATCCGGTGGTGCATGTGATTTGCCAAGTAGGCACGGACGAAACCGTGACCCCGATGGTGGATGCTGTCGATCGATCTGAATTGCGCGTGAGACGTGTGTGGCGGCCAACTGATGGAGAGTGATTCTGCGACTGTGCCGTTTCTTCGTATCCAAGAAACTTTTGCGAGCTTGGAGAGCAGGAGCACAAAACGCGTATGCATGATGTTTCAGCAACAAAAAAGATGCAAAAACGCGTGGGATGATATCATGCATGCATATTGTCGACTGATTTTGCTGTGTTTCTGGGAAATAGCCGTTAAACATGGTGCTTTCCTTGCTAAGTACTACCACTACAGTGCTAGCTTGCCCTAAAAGAAGAAACCACTATAGGGCTAGCTAGTTTCAAAAGAAAAGAAATCCCAGGAAAAAAAGATGAGAATAGAGAAAATGACTCACTACAGTGCTCCCTGAGATGTGGCCTGCTCCAGTGCTTACCTTTTTGTCAGGCTTTCTTTGTGGTGTCAATAATGCCTTTGGATCAACATACACTCACTGTAACGGTAGTACTGCATCAGATGTGGACTTATCGGCACCCATATGGTTTTGTTTTCTTTTAAGATATGATGATATGGAACATAAAAGTCTCACCTTCTGTTCAATGACCCTACTAACCAATAACCGACCAATAATAGTTGAGTCATGTAATTATGGTACAGCCTTTGGGAAAATTGTAGTTTATGGGGAAGTGTTGCCTCCATTTGCACGAGAGTTGAAAGTGCTGACCATGCAAATTCGTGGTTGCCCCACCCAAAGTACGAATTTCAATTGAGATGATGCATGAGTGTTCCCTTGAGTCCCTACTCGAGCGGCCGAGCCACACTCGTCCTCCATCGACCAGCAGGCCCTCTAAGTTGGATTGGCTCGGCTGCGCCGCTGCGCCATCTTCCCCGTGCATATACCGTTGCGAGAATGGGTAACATGTGCTCTTGTCGGTTTTGATCTCTCCCGGCAAGAGAGATGTTCGTGTTGTAGTGAAGTCTTGGTAGATTGGTCCTTCGATGGCGTATGAGACTCTTGTAGCCTCGCATAGTGCCTTGGTTTGCTCTTTTAGTGATGGCTCTTGAGCTCGAGGCCAAGAGGAGTGGTAGTTGTCTTGGTGGAATATTGCCCTTCAATAGCATTGGCGGCTCTCGGTGTTGTCATGCCATGTCGGTTAATTGTAGGAAGCCTTCGGCGATGCCAATGACTTTTAGTGTTGCATGGTGTAAAGTGGTCGCAAGGCAAGCGGGCTGCCACGAGAATCCCTTCAACCGATCCAACCACACATCTTCATGCACTTTCGGGTCTGTCCTTGTGGTGTTGGGGTACAAAAGATAAGGCTTGCATTTGTTGTCTAAGAGTTTGGTTGATTTCTGTGTTTTCCTGTCTTTCCTTTTTCATATTTGAGTATGTCTATTGCTCGTATCCATTGTGTTGTGTTTGCATCTCAGCTCGTCTTTTCAATGACAATGGTGAAGCGGGCTAATATATCCACCATAGTTGCCTAAGAAAACCGATGAAAGATAACAGAGCTCATCGCCCCGAAAGAAAATCCTTTCATCCTTTGTACCCAAAAAATGACTACACATATATAATAGAGTATCATATTTGTAATTGTGAGTCATACAATGTTTTGCTGATGTTCTGGCAGAGTGCATGTATTAATTTGTTTGTATTTTTAACCAAAGATTTTAGTCCAGGTCGGCTCGCTATAAATCAGACCAGGTCGGCTCTGAATATCATCTAAAAAAAGGTCAGCCCTGGATACGTGTGCTGTGATCTTGTCTAACATTTATTAGTAGAAAAAAGTGATTCTTCCCAGATAATTAAATCATTAAAGAATTCGTTATTGCGATTCATTTGTCTCGAGTCCCCTGGCGTGATTCGTTTTGCACCACGTGTCGGCAATCTGTTTTCGACAGCACCTGGTACGGACAAAACAGAGCAAACCTGTAAACTGCACCTCTGAATTTTGTGAGACGATCCACCGTGTGTGTATGCATCTGGGCGGCGCCGTCGGATCTCCTCCACGCAAACATATCCAGCCGTCCAATTACAGAGACTGAAAAAGACGAGACACCTTTTGCACCCGTTTACAAGGACAAGATCACGCTGGATCTCTCCTCGCCGTCGCTTTGCGGAGAAAGGCTTACCTCTCGTGAAGCGCCCGACGCAGTTTCAAGGAAGACTCCAAAGAGTCTTAAAAAAAAGGAAGACTCCAAAGTTGAAAAGAAGAAAAAGGATTATTTTTTCAGTTTCTTGGAGAGATTAGCGTCTGCCTGTCGAGATTCTAGCAGGCCAGGTGGTCCGTTTTCCACCTGCTTCGGAGCATGAAACTGGCAAAAAATTTGCCAACCTCTCGTGGTTGGCAATGGCAAACTCAAGTTGTTTTGGCTGTATTTGGTTGGTGTCTGCCAATGCCAACGGAACCTGTCGTCTTTGGGGCTGGTAGGTGTACCCGTGTGTTTTGCCACCTTCTTGAAAAATGGAGACGTTTAGCTTGGAATTAGGTGCTTGTATTTGATGCTAAAATCGCGCAAACGTGTGCCGATCCTACATGTGGGCCCAGGCCTATCATTCCCACTCCTTGGTATCTCCTGATCGTCATCTCCATCGCCATTGCATCTCCCACCACCCGTGGCCGGCGTTGCTCCCGCGTCGCCCTGCCACACAACCCTCTTCGAACCCCCCTCCCCCACCGCCTTTGGTGCCGATGGGCACTCTACACTCCTAACCCTAAGTCGCCAGTGACTCCCCACACCCACACCCTTCACCCTAAGTCCCATTCATGCCTCCACATACGACATCACGACCAGCCACGTTATCTTCATCATCTCCAGGTAGATCGCCAGAGCATCCTAACCATGCATGGTGGCCCGTCCTAGTTGCATCAAAGGGGCATGCGTCGACGCGCCAACCACAGAACATGCATCAAATAGGGATCATTGACGTAATGGTTGATTTTGTCAAAAGGTGTGAGCTGACTACGAGCACGACCTTTTATTGGCGAGTTACTTCATTTTTTGAGCGGAACGACCCGAAGCTTTATTAATTGTAAAAAATGTTTACACCAAGTCCCAGATCACTAGGGGGGTTCAAAAACCACACATGCCTACCAATATCTGAAGTAGTCGCCGATCCGGCAAGGCGATGTGCATCCCGGTTTGCTTCACATCGTTCGTGGCTAAATGCTGCCTTTGATGAAGGTAGGTTGCAGATTTAGGTGTCGATGTCTAACAGGCCAAATTTTGGTGGCCCAGTCCAGGCTCCTATCTTTCAGACATGACCAAAACCCATGTCGGCCTAGACAACAAGGAGTGGACCCGTACCCGAGGGAGAACCCGGTGGTCCGATGGAGGAAAGAAAACCTAGTCCAGTGGCTGTCGACGACGTAAGCCGGCCACCAGTGCCCACAACATCGTCGGAAGTATCAGTATTGATGTATTCTGAACGACGAATTAATACAATTTAGATGGACGAAGGAAATTAATACGCACGCCGCAGGTGAATGGCTGAGCCGATCGATCGCGCGCTGTATATGTTGCGATATATTGTTCGATCGGAAGCTAGCAGCAAAACAAAGAAACGGGAGCGAAACAGAAGATTCATGCCGCAGGAAGCTTACTCAATGCCGGTGGTGTGGTCGCTCGCTCGATCACGCAACGATGGCAGCTCGCTCCCCGCCGGCAGCTCCTCGACCACCGGTCTGGCCCAGCTCCGAGAGATATTCAACGGAATGCTGCCTCCAAATTCGCCGCCCAACTGAGCTGGTGTGGTCAGGCCGGCCGTGCAATGCGCGTGCGCGTGGTGGTGAGGGGGCGCAGCCTCTCTCCCAGCTCAGATAGGCAGTGTATATATGATCGAGGAGACACGGCAGGATGGTGAAGTAGTGAAGCAGACGGCGGCCGGGAAGGTATAAATAAGCGGGGCCGGACGGGCGACGTGTGAGGCCGGCCTCCATCGATTGATCCAGAGGCCACTCTGCAGCGCTGCGACTTTCAGACTAACCGTGAAGCTAAGCTACCCACAGCGAGTGAGCGCGAGGTACGGACACCGGCCTGTAATGGCGACGGCGACGCCGCAGCAAAAGGTTGCCTGCCTCTGCACATCCGCAACCCCTCCTAGCTAGTATGAACTCGATCCCTGTCGCCCGGAAGATTGTTACCCCGTCGCTCTCTCTCGCCTCCCACCGTATCCACACATCTCCCATCATATCCATCCGTCCGGCCATGGTCGTCTTTCTGTTCGATCGTGTGTGTTTCTCAGGCTGTCGTCAGACACAGAGGTGGACATGGTAGAACAAAGTCCATGCAATTCATTAAGCCTTAAGAGAAACTGTTCACCTAACTGCATCATGATTAGTTGAAAATAACTCTAGGCGGGCTCCCGTTCCTTTGCCTAATTGTTTGGTGGAGACTCCATCAACCCGATCCTGAGCTAACGACATAAATGGACGATGTGGATTAGATGTTTGACGGAGTAGAACATGCGATCGACATCGCCAGGATCAATGTCTTAGCAAGTGCTGAAGCTAATCAACCTGCGGTCATGCTCGAACCAACACAGGGATTAATAGTAGCTTAGAAAAGCGGCATGCGAAGGATGCATCTCCATGAGAGAGACTTGACGTACGGCGCGCGAGAGCCGCTGAGATGGTGATTCATCACCGATGCTCTTTACGTACGCACCCTAACCTCATCTTCATCTATCCAATCCTGATTGATTTAGGGGAGGCTTACCCGAGGTATATAGATAGATAGCTTAGGTTTTCTTCTATCTTTGGTCATTTAACCCCGTTAATTCAGTACCAGGCCGGGACAGAAATATTGCCAAAAATGACCCGACTATTCGACTATGAAACGATCGATACCGAACTGCCGGAAGAATCGATCGATCTCCCATGCTTAATGTGGATAGGAAATTGATTTGTTTTCTAGTTATAGTGTCTTACCCAACTCAATATGCATTTTTTGTACTTATATGCTCACTAGCCTATTGATCATCATTTTCATGCCCGAAACTAGTTGTGTCCAGGTCCTATAAGTCTATGTACCATATCTTTTAACTACTCCCTCCGATTTTTATTAATTGACTCAATTTTATCTAGATACAAACGTATCTAGTTAACAAACGCGTCTAGATACATTTGTATCTAAATAAAATTGAGTCAATTAATTTAAATCGGAGAGAGTACAATACTACAAGAAATATGCTAATATTTGCTAGAACTTAACCTATGAATTTTTTCCACAATGGCCTGTACCGGTACATGATCGATATGAGAGTGGCCTTGGAGTTTTTTTCACAATGGTAATTTTGTGGGTACGATAAGGAACACAAATCGATTCCCGCTTGTTTCCTATGGGGGTGTCCTACAACTCATTGAAAATGAAAAGATGCATAAATTTAAACCTTTCATGATCATTTCACTTTTTTTTTGTTATGGTCTTCTCTCGTTGACAAGGTTATTAGAGTTGTGATCCTAACGGATCGACAAGTTTGTGAGAGTATGGACACATAAGGAACCTATGTGCAAAATTCCTTTTTTCCTTGATTCTACCATTGATTTCCTCTGATGTTCCAACCTTGTTCATATTCATTTTTAGCTTAGGAAATTCTATCCATTGCGAAGATTCCATTCTTTTTTGTCTACCTGCCATCTACTCATAAGTCTGACTAATATAATTGTATGTAATTTGGATCGAGCGGCATGTCTAAAACATAGATGGAGGGAGTATACACAATGTAGAACAATTGGATTAGAGCAGAGTACGCGTGCGAGACCTATCCTTGATCTCGACAACATCTGTGAAGTAGGGCACTGGTGAATTGAAGAAGGGACATGATTTGAATCGTCGACGTGTCCGTGTGGAGAGAGTTGGGTCATGGATGAGGCGGGGCGGCGCCAGAAGGAAGTGACTTTTGGCTATCGCCTTACAACGTATACGACGAAATCTGCCGGAATATGCCTAGCATTCTTGCAGTGGATATTTTTGGCTCTAGAGCTCCGATCCCGAGAGAGAGTTTGAGGGGATTGGGGGTCCGGCCTTGGGGCTACGAGGGACCAAGCTGTAGAGCTTGCTAAGAGGGAGCGGAGGGGAATGGGGTCTCCTTAGTTTTTGAAACTGTAATCTCCACTTTATTAAGCAAACAGCAGGCCGCCTGATTAAAAACCTTCCAGCCCCCTTAGGTACCCTGGAAGGAAAAGAGTGCGTCAGAAACCTGCTGCCGCAGTCACAAAATTGTTACATCCATGGTGATTACAGGTAAGAGGAAATCAGGGGGGTCTTCATGCGAGACCCGGCTATCTAACCCCTCCGCTCTAGCTGCTAACGTATGCGCAGCCTCATTTGCCTCCCTAGCACAGTGACAAAAAGTAACAGACGCGAAGCTACGACAAAGAAACCCACACTCCTCAAAGATGGCCGCAGCTGCTCCACTAGAGAAGCCTCCTTCTTGCATGGTTTGCACCACCTCCATGCAGTCGGACTCGACGATCACTTTGTTACACCCAATCTGTCCAGCAAGCAGGAGACCATCACGCAAGGCCATGGCCTCCGCTGTAGGAGCATCAGCGATGTGGGGTAGGGATCGATTGCATCCCGCGATAAAAGAACCATGGCTGTCGCGAATGATAGCACCAGTACCTCCCAAACCCGAAATAGGATCAAAACTAGCATCAACATTTAATTTCACCTTACTCTCTGGAGGTTTCGACCAGCTGCCACGAACAATACCACCACATCCGTGTTTTTTTGCTCGCGCATAGTTGGATGCAAGGGCCAAAATACTCTGCGCCGAGCGAGACGGGTTTTGGACAGCTTCCCCATGCGTTGCCTTGCGCCGCTCCCACCAGATGTACCAACATGCAGTTGCAATCAAATCCTTCCTAAAAATGTCTTGAAAGAGAGGGGCGCGGGAGATTTTATCAAGGAGAAGAGAGTCAAGGACAGAAGGACCCTGTCGATCAACGTAACAAGCTTCGTTGATGACATCTGAAAGCCCCAGAGCATGCCAAATTTTCTTAACTCGCGGACACTGGAAGAACACATGTCTAATGCTCTCACAGTCTGTGGAGCACAGGGGACATTGGGCAGAAAGAGGGACATGTCTGTTGGCCAGGACACCATTGCATGGGATAGCTCCATGAAGGGATCTCCAAACATGGATTTTAATTTTCGAAGGTACTTTGAGTCCCCAGACAATCTTCCAGATAGGGGCTTCCGACGTGCCCATAATATTTGTTCTGGCCAGTTTTCTGCCATGTTGATACTTCCATTCCAAGTGATAAGCGGATTTGACGGAGAACAAGCCATTCCTGTTATAATGCCAGGCAACAAAGTCCTCCATCATACCTACAGCCAAAGGAATCTGAAGAATCCTCTCAGCGTCAATTTGCCAAAAAATATCTCTAATCAACTCCTCATCCCACTGTCTGGTATTGTGGTCAATTAATTCCGAGACTTTTCTTAAAACAATATTTCCCCTCCGTGTGTATTAACTTTCCTTGAGAGTGAACTAGGGATCCAGGGGTCATCCCAAATACTGATATTAGAGCCATTGCCCACACGCCATATATGACCCTTCTTGAAAGTTTGAATTCTCGACCAGAGGCTTTGCCAAGTATAAGAGCTCCCTTTATTCAAAGGGCAATTGAGAATATCTCCATCTGGAAAGTACTTAGACCGCAAAACCCTCGCACAGAGAGATTGAGGTTCCGAAATCAGACGCCAACATTGTTTAGATAACATTGCTGAATTGAAGCAATGCAGGTCTCTGAAACCCATGCCTCCCTGGAATTTTGGAATCGACATCTTCCACCATGCAAACCAATGTACATGCTTCTGTTGTTCATCATCTCCCCACCAGTATCGGGACATAGCCGTAATTATCCCATTGATGACCTGTTTAGGGAGTTTGAAGACCGACATGGCATAGGATGGGATTGCCTGACAGACTGCCTTAATCAAAACTTCTTTCCCTCCAAGAGATAACATCTTCTCGATCCAACCAATTAACTTCTTACAAATTTTGTCAATAAGGTGCTGAAAACAATCTGTTCGGTCGACCCCGACAATTGGTGGTAGACCAAGGTATTTGTCTGTGATCGCCTCAGTCAAAATATTCAGAGTTGTGCATATTTCCTCTTTCACCTCCACACTAGTGCACGGGCTAAAGAAAACACTTGATTTTGCATCACTAACCAGTTGGCCAGACGCCAAGCAATATCTATCCAGTGCATGTCGAAGACTAACATCATTTCTAGAATCAGCTCTCATGAGGATCAAAGAGTCGTCAGCAAAAAGGTGAGATATCGCCGGGGCAGCCCTACAGACTTTCACGCCGATTATATTTCCAGCCTCTTCCTCCGCATTGATCATAGCAGTAAGTCCCTCAGCACATATAAGAAAAAGGTAGGGTGAAAGGGGATCGCCCTGGCGAAGACCCCTAGTAGGAATGATCCGATCAGATTCACCATTGTTGAACCTCACCCTATACCGAACAGAAGTAACCGCAAGACATAATAAGATTCACCCAATCAGGATTAAATCCAAGCTTGATCATAATATTCTCCAAAAAGCACCACTCTACTCGATCGTAAGCCTTATGCATGTCCAGCTTAACTGCACAAGACCCAAACTTCCCAGTCCTCTTATTCTTAATAGCATGGTAAGATTCATAGGCTACCAGAAAATTATCCGTTATAAGTCTGCCGGGGACAAAAGCACTCTGTGTGGGAGAGATGATGTCCGGCAGTAAACCTTTTAATCTATTAGCAATAACCTTCGAGATAACATTGTATATCACATTGCAAAGGCTAATAGGGCGAAATTGAGTAATAGTCTCTGGGTTCTCAACTTTTGGTATCATGACAATGGTTGTATCGTTCCAACCATCTGGTATAATTCTTGAATTAATTGCAGTCAGGACTTCATCAGTAAGATCTTCCCCGATAATATGCCAAAACCGCTTATAGAAGACAGCATGCAGTCCGTCTGGACCGGGAGCTTTTAAATCACCTATGTTGAATAGGGCTTTCTTTACCTCCTCTCTTGTGTAAGGGGCCGTAAGGGCCTCATTCATGCCAGCATCAACCTGCGACTTAACTTTGTCAATGACATACGGATCTGCCTCCTGTACACCATAAGTGAAAAGATGTGAGAAGTAATCAGATGCCAGAAATTGTCTTGATCCTCCTCCCAAGCACCATTATCCCTTTTGAGCTTTTTAATGAAATTCTTCCGTTTGCGCTGAGAAGCAAAGCCATGAAAGAAGCTAGAATTCTGGTCGCCATGACGGAGCCAATTTGCTCGCCCACGTTGTACCCAATATAATTCCTCTTGTTCTAACAGATCCTCAATTTGATCTTGGATCACTCTCTGTTGTACCAAGGATTCTTCAGATAGTGGACCAGCCAAGATAACATTGAGCTCCTTCTGCAGCTTCTTCAGTCTATGTCTAGGACCCCTGAGCTCGGATTTGTCCCAAGAATGCAGTGTGTTGTGGACCTTCTCAGTTTTTTGTGCCAGAGGCCAGTCATGGAACTGTTTCGCTTGATCCCAAGTTGTCTGGATGATAGACTCGACAGATTCCTCACAGAGCCATCGAGCTTCAAACTTGGGTCTAGCTCGTTGAAAAACATAAGGAATGGAACGTAATTCCGTATCGACTGTGATCGGCCGGTGGTCAGACTTCCCAAAAATCCTCATGGGTCACACCATGGTTCGGGAAAAGGTCAACCCAACTTTGAGTAGCCAACGTCCTATCGAGTCTCTCCCGAATACGTCCACGTCGCCAGGTGAAAGGATCACCTGCATAACCAAGATCCTGCAAATTGCAATCCGACACGGTGCTCCGAAAAGCTTGCATGCATCTTTGAGGTCTCATATTCCCCCTTCCTTTTCATGACCATACATAATTTCGTTAAAGTCCCCCGCAATGAGCCACGGCAATCCAGATTTTGCGTGTAAATTCCGCATATAATCCCAGGAGAGATGTTTCCTCTCACCACTTGGTTCACCATAGAAGCCTGTAAAACACCAAGCATTTTCTCTGTCTTCATTAATACAAATATCAATAAAATTTGCATTTACCTCATGGGAAGTAACATTTAGATCTTTCTGAAAGAACATCACAAGACCACCACTTCTTCCATCACTAGCAAAAACCCTGACTTCATCATATTTCAGTCTTCGTTTTAGATTCTGAGCTTTTACTAGTGTGAGATGGGATTCTGAAAGAAAGAGAACATCCGGCCTGCATTTCTCCTGAGCAATCAGGAGGGCACGAACTGCCGTAGTTTTATTCATACCACGACAGTTCGAAAATTGTAGTTTCATTGTGACCGGACAGGCTCCTCGTGAGAGCCCGCCGATCCAAGTGAAGGGGAGACTGCTCCGTCCTTCCGTTGTCTTTTGTGCTGGTCCGTATCAATCATATCATTTTCCTCTATCACTTCTTGCGCCATCCCATCCTTGTCTGACGCCTGAATTGCCAACATATTCATGTCAGAGAACCCCTTGTCAGTGTTGGCAGCATCTAGGGTCATATTCAAGCTCCTCTTCGTCCCCGAATCCCTACTGGTGGTGGGTTTATCAAGATCCATCAGGCTATTTTTAACCGGGCTAGACCCCGTGTCTTGCAAATCCCCCTCCGGGGCCTGCGTTTCTATAGAGGGCTCACGTCCTTGGGGATTAGGCAGCACCCCACCCGTTTGGGCGAGACCGCCAACTATCGCGAGAGCGTTGTGCCTCCAAGCCGGGGCAAAACCACGACCCTCCAAATTATCATCTCTCCCACGTCCAGGGTTGCGACCACGGCCTCCCCTGAACTCATTTGCACCACGACCAGAGCGGAAACCCCCTCTTCCTCCTCCATAAAATCTACCGTTCCAAGTATCCAGATCGGCTTTGAGGAAATCTCCCCATTTCAGGTTATCTTCTCCGTGCTCTCCCGTACCACACTCCTGGTGAGAGTGACCGATAAGACCACAAGCTTCACAGAATCTGGGCATCTTTTCAAATTTGATCGGGTAAGCTACTCTGGCACCTTCTCGGGAGAAAGAGACAAAACGGGCCAACGGTTTCCTCACATCGAGTTTAACTTTAACTCGGATGAAATTGCCAGCACCTTGTAACTCAAGTTGTAAGTCAATCACCTTCCCAACCTTTTTCTCAGTAAGGTTGGTAATGAAACTTTTCTTCCTATACCCCACTGGGATCTTGTGGATTTGGATCCAAGTTGTGATGAAATTCAGGTCAATTGTCTCTGGATTAGCAAGTCCATCATATGGTTCAATGGAGACAGCAAACTGTCTAAATAGCCACGGTCCTCCTTCAGAAACTTTCAGCCAATCACCCAAACAACTACATTGAACTGTAAATAGATTCTCTTCGAGCTGTTGGAAGATCACCTCTTTCGCGGGACTCCAAGCTATCCTCATGTGATGCTCAAAAGTTTGAGGACTAAACTTTTTTGTAGTATGTACCTTCGCCAAAGCCATCCACTTAATGCCAAGTTTCGGTACCTCCTCTTCCTCCTCCAGAACGAGATCGTCGTACTCATCTTCTTCGATCCCCAGGCGGAGAAGCATATCATCCAGAGTTTCCGAGCTTTTCCCTCCCGAGCCACTTGCATGGTTCGTAGAACTGCTTGCCGGGGTCGCCATGGCGAGAACCGATCTGACTAGGGCCAGCCCTTGCAAAAAGGGAGAGGGCCAACGGAGACCAGAAGCTATCAGATCTTCGCGGAGAAAGATTCACCCAGCCACGCTCTAGCAGATGTCAGCAGAACTCCGGCCGGCCTGATGAGATCGGGACGGCGGAGGAAGGAAACCCTAATCGCCCAGCGATCGCCTATCGCCAGGACGTCAGGTAGAAAAAAATGGTTTCTCCTTAGTTTGACATGCTATAGTATGCGCTCGAACATATTGCTTTGTTTGCTCTACCAATCCCTTGCCAATGTGGTTGGGCATGGGGAGCCCGAGGCCAGGGCCATTATTTTACTGTTTTAGAACGGGCCAAGCTCAAGTTAGGTATTTTGTGTTTGGGCTTCTCAAAGGCAAGGATGCCCACGCTTCTGAAGTTTCAAACATGAAACATGTATGCCGTCATCTAACGTCACAACGTGCCCTTTTCACCTATTTTGTCCCTTTTTTGGTGCCCATAATAATGCTAGGTCGATCAAGTGAGTTCGTCTACACCATTCGATGCTCGACACGGCATGTTGCTCCTCGACTCCCACGTTGATCCATCCGACATTTAAGCGCACCACCCGTCCACACGAGTTCTAATTTCCCAGCTGATTTGTCCACACGAACAGCAGCGACGGGCTGGCATTGGAGTCAGATAGAAACGTGCATACGTAGGGTCGTCGTCTACACTAGCTACACTCTGCCGTCGTGTACTGCATTTTCCTCAGTTTCCCGTCTCTAGGTTCTGTCTAGTTGACTTTACTTGCACGTACGTGTAGTTGTCATCTGTTCGCCAGGCCCAGTGTACAGATACAGGACTGAAACCGCAGACCGATTTGCAGTCCATCGCAGTCGTCCGGTTCTACGGCAGCACGCTAATTACACGCTTGATCTCTACGCATCCATCTGTTTTCAGCCACGATTTGAGTCTATCCGTATGCGATAAGACAACATTTTTTTATGAAGAAAGAAAGAACTTCTGCCTTTGCATCTAATTAAAGATACACACGTCCGAGGTTATGAAGAAGTCACTAGTTCAAGTATCCTGTTACACGTTTCATACGCTTAACCTAGGAACACCAAAGATGTAGGTGACACTATGAAGCGAAGAGATACCACAAGTTGTGAAGATCATTAGCCAAGCAAATTGGGAGATGACAACAACCTTAAACACCAGTGAGCCTACATCTTACACACGTAAAGACAACAGCGATTGACATGGGCTGAAGATGAAGATGTATTTCCTCCGTTCCATAATTCTTGTCTTAATTTTATTTTAAAATTATGAAGAAGGAGTACAAAACTTAGTGGCGACCAGAGATTGAGTGGTTCCAGCGGTCACTGTTAAAGACTGACCGGTGCGATCTGCGCCACAGTGTCCATGCATGTCGACACTTCAACAGAACAGATAGTGCCCAGCGCATTCAATGTGCTCGCGCGAGTGACTGTAGATGGAGAAATCCAGGCCGGTCCAGCGATTTGGACACCAAAATCCCCACCCATTCACACGAGGGCTTAAATGCTCGATTCCACGATCTACAGCTGAAGGATATAGCAAATCTTTCCAAATTTCGGGATAAAATGTGCACCAGATGATTCGTGATGCAGATGTATATGACGCATGGACGAATGGTCTCACTACCTAGCTTAGCTTAGCTACCTGTAGCTCGTTTATCATGCGTTGATTAATCAGGCAGTGCTCCGAGATTATTAAGAGCAGTCAACCTGTAACAGCACACATTGACGAAACTGGAGCCAGTCGATCGTTAGTCAAGAACATAGCTTCTCACTTCTCAGGTCATGTTCTCCTTTTGGAGGTGAATTCCTCGGCATTCCATGATTAGTGTGTTCTTGACAAACGACAGGCTGCCTAGCATACCTTAGCAGTGTCTATTTTTGATAGTGCTATATATAGCTCCATGATTATTACTGCTAGGGAATAAGAGCTCTATTTTTCTCATGTGATTGTTGTGCTTAGCTAGCTGCTAGTTGCTTTAGCATCGCCTCAAAGCTCAAATGATTGCATGGAACACGGGCCCGACTAACTAGCAACCACCTCCTTGTCTGAAATGCAATGACAAATTTGTCATCAGGTTCAGATACTGCACAAATCAACCATCTCATTCTCATTTCCCTGCAGGTTTAACTAACTGAAGCCAGTGCCTGAATAATGCCGAGGCGTACCGAATGACTGTCAGTTTCAGTTGTAAATCTTCTCGTCTCCGGTGGCGACGTCTTGCCGGAAAATCTTGACTTGTTAGTTAGAATTTATTCAACTTTGTAGCGTAGCCTTTCAGAACGGAACCAACCAACATGTGACCGAATCACCAAGGGCCAGACTAGATACATCGACCAAGTGGTAATGTCTTGATTCAACTCTAAGATTGTGCTAGGGAATAATAGCTCTATTTTCGCTCATGGGATTGTTGTGCTTAGCTAGCTAGTTGCTTGAACATCGCCTCTCAAATGATAACGTGCACAACAATTCCCAATGACAGATGGGCCGGCAGCCACCAGGTCCATGTCTGAATAGCGACCGCAACTATTTCGAACAGGTTCAGATACTGCAGAAATTAACCGTTCCATTCTTCAGCAGGTTTGACCAACTGAAGTCCAGACGTGCTGATTGAGTGTCATTTTCAGTTCTTCTCTTTTCCGGGGTTAAAAGTGATTCTGATCGATCGATGTCTAGCCCAAAAAATCTTTGATTTTAGTGAGAACATAATGAACCTTGTACGTCAGTTCAGAAGGGTGAACGGAACCGAACAATGAACATGTGAATCACCACCAAGGGCCGGACTGGACACATATTCAACTCAAAGACTGTGCGTGGAAATTAAGGATCACTACAAAGTAGCAAGAGGTGATGTCAGAGTGGATTATACATATGGCACTGATCGATGGAACGATTCCGTGGACAGAGTTCCAGCACTGGTTTTCTACACGCCATCTATCAATCTCTGTCGCCATGAATGAGCGTCTTCCTTTCTCACACTGTCATCAGTCGACTGCAGCCAAGCGGAGCAATGTTGCGAAGATCCTAAGCAATACGGGAAGGTGACCAGGCACTTGTGTGGCACATGTAATTCTGCGAAAAAGATTGACAACGATTCTACAAGTTTGCTGTTTTTCAGATGGAGAGACCACTTCAATTCATCGATCGATACGGGACACGCGTATTACTACTGTCAAGGACATCGGCGCGCAACACTAATTAGGCGAATGATTGCGCGAAATCTTCCCCAATCCTCCTCCGCAAGGCACAGACAACAACAGGTGTAAAGGTAGCTAGCTTTCCAGAGAAAGTCACGGTCATTTGTCAAATACGAAACACCGTGTCCACGATGGATTAGTGTCTGCTAAGACGGGGCCGGCAGGCCGTACGGCGTTGAAATCATCCGGCGACGAGCAAATCCGGTTCTCCGTCTGGTTCCGGCCGGCCGGCGAGCAAAAGGACGAGGCAGGCGGCGCTGTCTGTTGTTGCACATATCTGACGGATTAGCTTTCTGACGATTCGGTTTCCTGGTTTGTCAAAATCGGCAGCTTGTCTGGACGCATGATTGTGCATGTCAGGAGGAGGACGAGAACGAGCACGAAGATGGTGAGTCGGCTCGGACGGAGAGGACATCGCATCAGAGGTAGAGGGCATGTCAGGAGAAGCAGCATCATCCTCACGGGGACGACGAGAGTAGTGAAAAGGGTAGGGAGGGACGACCGTAGGCGAGGAAGGTGACATGGGAGGGGAAGATGTGGAGGGTGGGGACGGTGGTGAGGGAGGAGAGGGGGGTCTGGCGGGTGAAGGAGGAGAAGGTGGTGAGAGACTCGGCAGAGTAGGGACCGGAGGCACAGGAGTAGGCGAGTCGGGAAACATGAGAAAAGAGATATCATCCACCGAGAAGGAAGAGGAGGAGGGACGCGGGTAGAAGGGACGGGATTCATCAAAAGTGACATCCCGAGAGATGCGCATCCGACGACCAATAGGATCCCAACACTTATATCCTTTGTGCTCAGGGCTATAGCCAAGGAAGACACACTCAACCGATTGAGCACTTAGTTTGGTGCGTTCACGAGGAGCAAGAAGAACATAGCAAATGCAACCAAAAAGACGAAGGGTCGAGTAATCAGGAGTGCGACCAGTGAGACGCTCAAGAGGAATACCACCCGCAAGGCCGTGGAGGGCTGAAGGTTGATAAGATAGGTGGAAATAGACACGGCCTCAGCCCGGAAGTGAGGAGGAAGAGAGGCGCGATCATCATCGCACGTGCCGTCTCAAGCAGGTGGCGGTGCTTGCGCTCAGCCACGCCATTTTGGGCATGGGCGCCAGGGCAGGAAAACTGGGCAAGAGTACCCTGCTCAGCAAGAAAACCACGCAACAGCTGGAAGATATACTCACCGGCAGAATCAGCCCGAAAGACACGAATAGGTGTGGAAAACTGAGTATGGACCATGGCAGCAAAACGCTTATATATCGAGAGAACCTCGCTGCGAGAAGTCATAAAATAAATCCAAGTGTGGCGAGAGAAGTCATCGATAAAAAGAACATAGTAGCGGTGGCCCCCCTTGGAAGCAAAAGGAGCCGGACCCCATACATCAGAATGGACCAAATCAAACGGACGATGAGATACAGACGCACTAGTATGATAAGGTAACTGATTCTGTTTACCAAGCCTACAACCCTGACAACCCTGAAGAGAGACATCTCCTGAGACAGGCCCCAGAAGACCTCGACGAAGTAAAGATGACAAGCGAGAACCACATAGATGGCCAAGGCGGTGGTGCCACTGCTGAAAGGAGGCGGTGGTGGAAGCAGCAAGCACGCATGGAGCGGTCGATGAAGTGTGGGAAGAAGGAACATGAAGCCAGTCAAGCTCCCAGAGTCCCTGGGAGTCACGGCACCGAGGGCCAGCCCCAACCAGGGCCCGAGTGTGAGTGTCCTGAACAGAACAAGAATCAACATCAAGAATGACCCGACAACCAGAATCAGTGAGTTGAGCAGCGGAAAACAAATTCATGGTAAGACGGGGAACATGAGAGACATTAGGAACGGAAAAGGAGGAAGTAGAAAGAGTGCCACGACTAGCAACAGGGAGAGAAGTACCATCGGCAGTAAGAACACTAACAGGAAGAGGAAGAGGTCGAAGAGAAGAAAGAGAGGAAGAATCAGGAGACATGTGAAAAGAAGCTCCAGAATCCAGAACCCACGAAGATGTACCGACTGTGGAGAGGAAACAGCCGCGGAGGCAGCGAGTACCCGTCGGAGCGAGCCGGAGGAGGCAAGGAGACGCCGAAGTCTCACTATATCCTGCTCGGTGAAGCCGGGGGTGACGAGCGCCGAGGGTGGAGCACGAGGAGGCACACCCCGCTGCTCCGGTAGCGGTCGGACTCAAGGTGACCGGGCCTCCGACGGTGAGTGCGGAACCGAGGAGGGCGAGAGCGACCTCCACCGCGAGAAGAGCGGGCTCCTCCGAAACAGCGAGCACCGGTGTAGGAAGAAGCGGCGGGACAGGAGCGAGGTGGACCTCGAGCGAGCAAGAACGAGAAGGTGTCCCAAGCGAGGCCAGCACCACGCGGACGAGTCTCCTCAGCACGAAGCTCGGTCAGCACCTCCGAGATAGGAACACGGCCTCGAGCAAACAAGCCGAGCACGACGAGGCTCAAACTCCGGGCGAAGTCGAGACAGGAACTCATGGATCCTGCGGAAGTCCATATCCGAACGTACTTGTCCGGCA
This sequence comes from Lolium rigidum, assembly GCF_022539505.1. NCBI lineage: Eukaryota > Viridiplantae > Streptophyta > Magnoliopsida > Poales > Poaceae > Lolium > Lolium rigidum. The sequence continues at coordinate 36,329,663 of NC_061510.1, forward strand.
ACACCGGCAAGTACCACATACGATCTTGCGAAGTGAGTCAGGCGGCGCCGGATCGCCGCACTGCGGGTGTAAAACTCATCAACGGTGGAGTCACCCTCGCTGAAGATCATGCTCCCGACGCAACACGGATAAGTACGAGAGAATCCCCGGAAGGTCGATAGCGCGACGAAGGTGAGACCACATCTCGGCAACGGTGGCGAGGCCCATAAACTCGAAGCAAGCCGTGGCTGAACACTGCGAGAAAGAACGAGCGGCAGCCCCGGCATCCTCATCACACCACCGAGTAAAGGTAGCTAAGCTGTCACGGTAAGAGCCAAGAGCCTCCGAATAAGCAAGTACCCGCTCCTCATATGCCTCATCGGCAGTAGCCTCGGCGGACTTGGCCGCATCCCGATCAGCCCGAGTAGCATCCTCAGCAAGAGCCTGTGGAACGGACGGCGGAGTAGGAGGCACTGGAGCAGTGGGGGGCGGCGGACAGGTGACCTCGCCAGTAAGAACACCCCACAGCCGAAGACCGCGCATGTGAATGCGCATAAAGGCAGCAAATTCTCCATAGTTGGTACCATCAAAGATCACTGGACACCGAGGAATACTGACATAACCGGACGAAGACGACACCATTTTTTTTTTTTTTACTCAGATCTGGATCGGGCCAGATCCAACTTTTCCTGGAAGCACACGGGAGAGCCGCTCGTGGCCAGCAGCTGGCCGAACAGAGGAGGGCCTAGCCGGATGGCCTCCCGTGGCAGAGGCAGACAGCGCCGGATATGGCCGCCGCAGCCAGCAGCCAGCAGCGGGGCGCAGCCGGAGATGGCCGGCACGGCCAGCAGAGGGGCGGCGCCGACGGCCGGGAATGACACCGGAGATGGCCGGAATTGGGCCGGAGACAGCGGATCTGCTCGATTTTGAGCTCAGAATTCGACGAAAAAGGGGAAGAAAGAAGAAAGTGGAGCAGCGGCGGCCGGAAAGATCATCGGCGGCGGCGTGGATCGAGCACGGAGTTGCAGCGTGCAAAGAGCTAAACCTAGAGCTCTGATACCATGTTGTGAATGAGCAACTAGTATTGACAGAGGGCCATAGGCCAGTACATGTACATGTGTGACAATGTGCAGGTAAGCCCCTCATACACTGGGGAATAACAGAGAAGGAACTATACAACTCTAACAATGGTATCCAGAGAATTCTGTTGATACCTACCTGGAAAAATGTATGCTGATTTGTAGCTACACACTGGATTAGCACGCGAAGCTGCCTGACAGGGGAAAATTGGGATTCTACAGGCAAGATTGCAATTCGATCCTGGCATGGAGGTAAAACATCATTGCTACACATTTGCAGGAAAACGGTACAGACAAACTCTGGAAATTGTACAATTTCCACATGATAACACAGTGGATGGCTCGAAGCAGCCAAGGAGAATGCAGGTTGCGTTATTCAACGCTTCAGGCAACAATAGAAACAAGACGACAATGGAATACTGGCAAGCAAAAATTATCCAGCAATATCCTTAACAGCTTAATTAAACTCATCATGACGGCAATACCCAATGCTTCTATGCAAAACAGAGTTGCCAAACTGCTAGGCGCAACATGCTACAGCATGAACCATCTCGGTTCAATACTGTTACAATACCAATAACGACAACAACAGCACAAGTACGATGACCAATGAATGAATATTGGCAGAACAAAAAGAATATTGGCAGAACAAGAATACGACATCGATAACAATTTTCTTTAACGGCTTTATTAAACGAATCAAAGCAGCACGACAGAATGCTTCTCTTTAAAAAAAACAGTTGCTATACTGCTCGCTGCAACATTCTATAAACTGAACCATCTTAGACGAACACTGCTACATTTCTTCTTTCATATTTGAAACCGAGACTTGACATTGCGCACGACATGAGCTCAACCTTCCCTACAAGGCCTACAAAACTGTAGCAAGCGTTTCGGCTTATGAACAAATCAGTCACTGAGCCGCTTGGGACTTCCCGGTACAGTTGCGAGCCCTCAGACGGCCACTGTTGTCAGTTCTTTGGTGGGGGTGACTTCGGCCTGAGGCCTTCGATCTCTGGAGTCGTCACGATTAGGTGTGGAGCCCCAGGAGGAGGGTTGCGACCGCCACCTCCCAGCCATACTTTCCCATCGTTGTCCGCAAAGCTCCTATTATATGCCTGTAATAAGAGAGAATTAATCTATGGAGCTCATGGGAATACATGATTGTGCAGTTGATGCATGTTCAAAAGTTTTCTACCTCTTTGTTGAAGTTGGAGTAAGATAAATCTTTCCCAAGAGTAAGCCAACCAGGCCGAATATTATGATCCTCACCAAAGAGTTCAAGACGCCTCTTTCCAAGAGCAAAATGCTCAATGATCCTATACATGTCGTCAGGTTTTTTTGTCGAACCTGTAAAAAAAGACATGTACTTCTAGGCATCACGAGTGAATAATATACTTAAAAGAATGCAGTCAACAAGACTATGCTTCGAAACACTGTACACAATAAGAAATTCTGAAATGCTTTCTAAGTTGTGAAGACAGATGACAACTAGATAGCTGTAGCTCTGTACAATAGACATAGAAGATGATAAGTAAATCTTCCCATGTAATTTCACCAAAAGTAAGTTTTCATTTATCATGCTAAAATGAAATTGATGGAGAAAAAGGTAAATTTGCAAAGGGTCACCACAGAAGGTAAAATAACTTAATTACTTAGCCAAAATATGGGATCCGTGTTTCACAAGAGTTAAATAATATACTCATCTTCTACATTCCATTATGCCACGAAGTCACATACGTCAACACTACAATAAATAAAGTCTATAAAATCTCCTTTCACATGCGTACAATCGTACATATTAAAATACCATAAAAACTTTTTACATGAATAAATATTTTCCAATGTTGCACACATTGATGGTTGTCAACTTGTCATGATATTATTACACGGAAAATGTACTCATAGTGGCATACTTGCTACAGCTGCTTCGGAATAATCAACACCATATGGTTTAGGCGTTTAGTTTGATTTCAGTTAGCGTCACAAGAATTTTATTGAAGTTCAAACTTCATATGGACAGGTCAATAAGAAAATAGCAGTTACAAGATATAAAATTTGCTTCATACTAGTTGTCAGTAAACAAATCCATCCACATACAACAGCAACAAGACCATCAAAGCATTTTTCGCCAGTTAAGTGGGTAGGCTAGATATGAAACCCAACGGAAACTAATATCCATAGGAATGTCTGGTTTTTACGTTGGCTCTCCAAGCCTAACACAACCCTCCTCCTTTACCCGGGATTGGGACCGGCTATTCCTAAAAGGCATAGTTGTAAGTAGACATCAATCCACATGCCAGACAAAATATGCTTTTATGAACTAAGTCTTGTTTCAAACCATACTCTACTTTTTATAGGCCAAACCAGAATATTCATACCGTAATAACAAAGAAACAGAGAATTTTGTTTAATAAGGAACAAGACGTGAAAGGAGAAGACAACATTGACATATAGTTGATGACATCTCAAACTGTCAAGTGTCAACGACGGTGGCATCGACTAAAGCAAAGCACTGTGTCTCAAAGCAATTTAGCAGAAAAAGATTATAAATGAAGAACAACAATAAGCATTATCCGTGCCGCTAAGAGATAAATACCATCAGTGGGCTCTTCGGCTATTATTATATCAGTGTCAATATTCGCATGGATGACATGGCCATCGGTGCTACGGCGTACCGTTCCTTTTATACCCATCAAGCAATGCTCCTGCACAAGGAAAGATGAATACTTCACAAGAAACCCAGAAAAATTGGGGGAATGGCAAGGTAAAAAATAAACTAACGCTACAAAACATAACACTTAAAAGTAGCATTACCTTTGAATGCTGCAACAATGTACGAGAATCATGCCGCAGACCTGATGATGCATTTTTCTTGTTGGTTTTAACCCAGCAAACATCCTCACACCTACGAAATCCCCACTGCACAAAAGAAACGTTTCAGCCAGCTTCATCTATTCCACCATTATATTTCATAAATCAGACCAATCTAAATTAAATAAAACGCTGCATTTTTTTCAGGAACAAATAGATACATATATATATACTTTACACAGATTGGAGTTAAATGTTATGGCAACAAAATAAACATGAATAAATATATCACAGCTATAACATTTTGGAGAGGACCACATGAGCGTGGAACCTGGAGGCTTTCTGTAAACTGACATCATGTCACTGTCCGAACATCAAAGAAGAAAGAATAAGGGTAACTGCATGTAGATTACTGAAAGAGAAAGCTGGTTCACCTTCTTCAAACACTGGCGGCCCTGTTCAAGGCCTACACCATCACCAACCCAAAGGAAGAGAAAAGAGGGAGTATCAGCTATAGCCTGTTGATTCAAACAATTCACCGAAGCATATTAATAATTCTGTAGCATAAAATGTACACTTAAAAAGGATAAAACAAACAGCTAACGGCAACAACCTCAATCTTCAAATTCATAATGTCCTCAACATTCCAGTGTTCGATGTGATCTGTTATTCCTGGTGCACGATGAACATACTCTTCCCACGGTGGATCCACAAGAATAACATCAAACTTTGTACCAAAAAAATCTGGAGAAAGAACATGTTCACGGAGATCACACTTATAATACATGGGCGGTGAAGCAGCATTAGCAACAATTTCATCCTTTCTCTGTATGAGTTCTCTCAATTTTGGATAGTCCTCTGCTACACTTGTAAGATCAAGTTCTCTAATGAAGTTTTGAGGTCGCATGCCAGTGTCCACAAAGTTCTGTGAGTAATCATTTTGCTCACCCCTTGAAGGAGCTTTTCTGTTTGGCCCACTATTCCTATGTGGCACCCAACCTCCAGATACTCTATCATGTGGCATTTCCCGACTTTGTGTGTTCATTTGATTGAAACCCAATCCCAACACATTCGTTGGAGCACCCATTTGATTTAAGTGAACATTATGACCAGGTCCACCTCCCATACTTGGTGTGAACCTATGATCAGGAGGAGGGATGGGAAGATTAGGTGGAACAGAGAGCATGCTCAAATCAACACCTCCTGCTCCAGGCCACACCATAGGTCCTGGAAATGGCGGCATGAAAACACCTTGTATGAGAGGACCTGGAGAATGGGGAATATTGGGCCCCATATGTTGCATTTGTCCTGGTGGCAGAGTGTGCGCACCAAATGTAGGCGGCGGCATGAGTGGCACTGGAACTCCGATTCTCTGAGAATCCCTTCCATTTGGCCTCCCCCTTCCTCCTCTAGAGGATCTATCACCTTTAGGCCCTTGCTGTGGAAGTGAAGAAATCGTTGTGGTGCTACCACTTTGATCTGCTTCAGGATGATTGGTACCTTTATCATCAGTTGCTCCTGGTATTAACTCCCGATGAGCTCCCACGTCAGATTTTCTTGCAGAAACAGAGCCCTCTTGACCAAAATCAAAATTACTATTTGGCCTGATCTCTATTGAATCAGATCTGTCATACCTTCCATAGGATGAAAAACCTCTACCACTTTCCGATCTACCCCTGGAATCCTGCCGGTACATAGCTCGACCATGGGAACTCGTACCATCTAACCTTTCCTGGGGGCTCCTCCATTCCGAAACATTTGCCTCCGTAGGATCTCGCCACTGACGGTTCCGCGGGTACTGCTCAGATCCTTCAGCATCTCGGGTTTTCACATTCCAGCTGCTGTCCCTCCCTCTGTCTGATGTATCTCGATGGGCATCCACTTTTGTTTTATCTTTTGTGCCAGTGCTCCTTTCATTATCTGGTATTTGCGACGGTTGAGCCTCTCTATTGCTTCTATCACCTGATGAATCCCATCCATCATTACCAAATTTGGGTGGTGTCTCTTTGTTTTCCACACCAACCATCCTCAAGTCATGCTGTCCAGCTTCACCATCCTTTACCAAATGTAATCCAGTTTGATGACTCTGATCCACTGAAATCCTATCTTCGCCGATGTTTTCTTCCACAGCAGATCCTCTCCTCTCATTGACATTCTCCGTGCTACCTGACCTCCTGCTCCTTGTATCAGCCCTATCTGCAGAAGTTTCACTTCTTGAAGAGTCCCAATCATTCTTGTCCTCTCTCCCCCTCCTATCAAACTCCCTGTCCTTGGAACCATCAGGACTTATCCTCGGGATTTTTGGCGATCGTAAGTCTCCTGTCACATGATAGGCGTCTTCTTCAGCATTACCCTTAGACCCATCCATCAGGCAACTGCAACCTTTGTTGCCTCTCTTCCTAATAATACAAATTGAATCTAGACACTTTGGTTTGAAACTTCAGATTGCACTGCACCAAGAAATAGCCAAACATGCCATATTTAGCGTACATGATAGCCTTAGGGAACATACATGATATCAGACAAGGGAGCATAGGATCAAGAAAATAAACGATACAAGGTATTGCAAATATATACATATATTTGTTTTGCCGGGCATTCAGCAGTAGTACATAGAATAAGCTTTGAAAACGCACTTTGAAAGTCCAACAACAAAGGTGTGATCCTTAAATTACGCTAACAAGTTCAGCAAGACTGAACATAACTAGTAGATGAATTAGAATTGCAGTACTGGAGTAAAACGTTTGTTAAAATCAGAGCCTTGTACAGTTATCAACTGGGTAGCACCAAAATTGGTAAGAAACAATTGCATGACATACCACCAAAAACAAAAGTTAAAGCCATGAGTCAATGGAGGAAAGAGCTTTTATTTAGTTATACTCCAAATCGTGTTAATTAACAAGTGTGGTCATCGAAAATTGCTTATTAGCTTACTATAGTGTTCTTCAATAACTCAACCCGACAAATTTCCTGGAACAGAAACACGGAGCGGAGAGCAGACAGGGACGGATCTAAATGTCTGTGCCTGCCAGGCACGCCCCCCAAATTCGTGAAGTAACAATTCACCGGATGTCTAAAGAGCTCGCGCCCCCAAAATCAATGTCCAAGACTGGACTGGACGGGGGCAGCGGTGACGCTAAGCTACGGCACGGCGGCAGCTCTAGGGCACGACGAGGGCGGACTACAGGGGAGATTTCGTGGTCGCATTGGGTCGGATTGGAGCTTACAGCTTGGGCGGGCGACGGAGCACGCGCGCAGCCCGGGAGAGGAGGGGATTGGGATGAGGAGGAGGGAGAGGGGCTTACCGGAGCGGGAGGGCAGGGTCCAGCCGCGGCACAACAGCGAGCCGTCGAACGCGGCGCGGCGGCGGGGCGGGGTGGTCTGTAGCCGCCGCCGACGGTGGGAGTGGCAGCGAGGGTTTGGATGCGTGTCGGAGATGGCCTGCCTAAAACCAACTACAGAAGAGGCGTCCTCGGACCCGCTGTTCAATCTGGGCCGTCGATTACGCAATCTGACGGCTGGCGATGAGCGCTCCTTTGCCGGCTCCGGTTTCCTAATGAGATTTACCTCTGTGGTTTTCCAACGCCCGACGACTCAAAACCTCCGCCGCCGCCAAATCCCGCCGTTCTCTTTGGGCCTAAGCGCCGCCGCCAGCCTCTACGCTACGACCTCCGAATCCGCCGGACGGGAGGAGCAAGCATTTCCTGGTAAGCCTCGATGGACTGTATCAGTTTCCCCTAATCTGAGCCGTGAGAAACCTAGGTTTGGTTCCATTTAGACTAGTTCTTGCCTGCAGGGTCCACTGGATTAGCTGCAAATCTTTGCCGTACTGATGCATTATATATCTCTGCACTTTTTTTTTCTGCATTTCTTCAGTGTTTGCACATCAGAAAAAAATCGGATATGGGAACAGGCATTCAGATTTGGTCGACTGCCAAGACGTTAGCGACGGGGGCCGTAATTGGTCTCACCATTTCCGATCGCTACCTGACCATAGTCACCACAAAGGGGGATTCGATGCACCCCACCCTCACCGCCGCCGATAGCTTCTTCCGAGGTATTTTGCAGATTCAGTTTCTGCATAAGAGCAACAAAAGCATGCGTGTACAGATTGGACTTGTTGGAACTTTACTCCGCAATCGGTATCCAACGATTTCGTGCTGACCAGGTTGCTCGAACCAGGTGATGTCGTGTTCGCGGAGCGAGGCTGCCTCGACAAGTACAAATTCTCCCGGGGTGATGTCATTATCTTCAAGTGAGTGCCCCCCCTGGCATTACACGGAAAGCTCAACTGTGCCTTCAAACTTGTTTGGTTATTCCTTGACCCTTCTGTTTGTAGATGCCCTAGTGATCACAAGAAGGATTTCGTGAAGAGATTGATTGCCTTGCCTGGTGAGTGGATACGGATCCCTGTGTCTCAAAAAATTATTAAGGTCCCAGCAGGGCATTGCTGGGTTGAAGGTGATAATGCTGATCGAAGCTGGGATTCAAGGTCATTTGGCCCAGTAAGTTACTCCATCTTCATTTTCCTATCAACTGCCATTCTTCAGCCAATTGGTGACCTGCACCTCCTGTTTCGTGTCTCGCTGTTTGCGGACGACGCGGTCATCTTCATGAAACCCCTTCAAGGAAGAAGTGGACAACGTGTGTTGCTTGCTTTATATGTTTCTGGAAAGCCATGTGATGGCATCAAGGGCCCTCTTCAACGCATCGGTGATCTTCGACGTCTGGGACGGGGCTAGAATCAGTTTCTGGAAGGAGCTTTGGCTGTGTGGGCTCAGTTTTTACACCGCCTTCCCGGTCCTGTTTTGCTGCTGCACGTGGAAGAATATATGTTTAAGGGATGCTTTGGAGGTCTTGAGGTGGACGCGCCATTTCCGCTCCACGCTCACGCCCATGGTTGTCCAGCAGTTTGCAGCTTTATTTGAGGCGGTCTCAACGATCACCCTTGTGCCAGCAACGCTGGACACGGTTACTTGGAGGTGGACCACTTCCAGCATATACTCCGTGGCGTCGGCTTATGCAACAATCCAATTCGAGGGATGCCAGCATTTCAGCTTCGACAAGATCATCTGGAAATCAGATGATCCGCTTAAATGCTGTATTTTCTCTTTGTTCGATGGTCACGGGGAAATGTCTCACGGCGGACAAACCTGGTCAAGGGGCACCGCACTAGTTGGTTTGCTCGCTATGGGCGTTGCGGCTGAAGACGATGTGCACCTTCTGGCTGCATGTCCTGTAGCTGCCTCAGTTTGGAGCTGGGCACTGCAAGGGTCCAACCTGCCAGCTGTGATGCCACCACTTACTTCCACTTCATCGCTCCTGGACTGGTGGATGGCCGGCTGAAACGCCTTTTCCAAGCAACGTCCCTGCGCTTGGAACTCGTCACTCAGCTTGTTTGGTGGAGTATCTGGAAAGAATGCAACAATCGGATCTTTAATGGCGGGAACATGTCGGCCATGACAGTTTTTCATTGTCTGATGGATGAGGCCTCAAACTGGTATGCGGTTGGCAAGACCTCCATTTATCGGCCGATTCACACACCTCTAAAATCTGACTAAGTCCAAGATGATCGCTTGGTGGTCTGCAGCCACTATCCTTCTCTTGAGGACCCCGGCCTAACATGCCCCATGTTGTAAATTTTCTTCTATTTGTGATTATTTCCTTTTGCCTTTTTTTCTTGTATTTTTTTCCTATCAATCATCGAAAGCTGCTGCTAGCCTTTTGTCAAAAAAAAAAAAAACTAATAAATGTTCAAATCTGGTTGTCTGAATGAAACATATCAATATCTCCAGTGTTATAGACTAGTATTGATGGATAGAACGTAGAAGCTTGTTGCAAGACGGGGTTTTGCTGTATTCTCAGTACTATCATATGAATCTGAGGACTAAAGAGGCCACTTGTCAGGTGTCAATACTGGTAGTGAAGCGAACAATTTGGGGGCTTGCCTTTTTCGTATAATATTTGAAATTTTGTTTAAAGTCCCAACATCCTGACCCTTTTTTACAAATTGGTATAGTATGTCATTCCTTAAAAGTAAAATGAGTGCCTAAGATATTAATATGGTTTTGTATGTGCAATTAATACAGTATAAGTATTAGCCCACCATAGTATCATGATTCGGTAGTCTCGGCGTCTACCTATTGGAACACAGTGAACCAGCAATGAAGTAGACAACAAGGAGAAGAAGAAAAAAAGATTAAAGCAAAAAATTTGTAGTTATGAAAAACTATATCCCAACACACCAGTACATCAATGCACTAGAGGGCAGACACATGTTAAGTTGTTATATTGTCTTCTTATGTATGTTGCTGCATTCTTGAAAGGTTGCTAGTTTTGGATGCTCTACAGTAAGCAGATGATGCATTTGGTCAAACAAAGTACTATGATAGATATGGAAAACCGATGTTATATTTACATTACATGGTATTCTTGCAAGCTTAATTATTGCACTCAGGCTTCTCTTTAATCTTGTTCTGTTGTTTGTTGCATCGATATTACTTATTCTATTTTTGATGGTGTTTTTTGTGTCTTCCAGATCCCTTTAGGTCTAATAAAGGGGAGGGTGACCCACATCATCTGGCCGCCGTCGAAGATGGGCCGGGTGGAGAGAAAATGGCCTGAAGGTAGAGTTTCACCGTTTTAATTTGACTCCTCACTGCACTGGATGATGGCCCATTACTCAATTTTGCCTGATTCCTGGCAACCAGATGTTCTCCTAGCAGTTGTTCAAGTTTTGCTGAAATATGTATTTTTTTTTTATCCACCATTGTTGTTGTTGCTTACTTGTATTACCAACTTCGTACTCAAATTGGTCAAAATTATAAAACCTCAATCGAGGCTCTTCACATTCAATCATTTGTTCTGCAACCGCTTACAACTTGGTACCGAACTTTTTTTGTGGTGGAGTAGTGGCTGTTGTGTTAGCTTCAGAACATATACTGAAAACTAGATTATTATATACTGAAAACTAGATTATTACTTCAGATTCTGCAATGTGCAGCGTGTATCTACAAACAAACCAACCAAAAGGCCAGCTGAAATCCTAATCCATCATATTTTTTTATATTTCCTGTAGTAAGATTCAGAAGATGCAGATGGACGAAATCATTAAACTAGATTATTAATTCAATCAAATGCTGCAATATGCAGTGTGTATGTACAATAACAAATCTATATCAAAAAGGCCAAGTAATCCTAATTTACCTTTTTTTGTTTTTTTCTGTATTGCGAAAAAGAATGGTACGTATTATGTACACGGGCTAAAGAATGCAAAGCACTACGTGTTATGTACATAGACTTGACTATGTGTCATGTGTGTCCTAGAAGAAGAAGAAGAAACTTTGTTCTTCTTCCTGAATCATGATCAGCGATCACCGGTCTGCGGCAGTAGGCATGAACTTGATGACCATGGTCCTGGCCTTGTTGATGGTCATGAAGCAGAGGAAGAGGTGCTCCTCCAGCTCGTCCAGCTGCTGCCTGAAGCTCTCCTCGTTCTTGCACAGCTGCCTGAGCACCTCCTGCACCAGCCTCCCCTTCCCGCCGGCGTCCTCCTCGGCGACGCACAGCTGCAGCAGCGCCAGCATGTACTCCCCTTCGTCCCGCACCCGCTCCACCAGCCGGCTGATGGTGTCCATGTCCCGGTTCAGGATATAGGTGCCCTTGGCCGCCGCCTCCAGCTGCACCAGGGCGCGTCGTGCTGACCTCCCCGAGAAGAGCCCAAGCCACGCCGGCGACATCATCGGGAACGCCGCGAACGCGGCCAAGACGTGCACGCCGACGCACGCGCCGACGACGGCCACGGCGGCGACGACTGCGACGAAGGACACCGACAGCACCTGTCTGAGCCGCGCGAGGGTCCTGATCCTGCGGCGCGCGGCCTTCCTGCCGGAGTCGAGGCCTTTGAGAAGGTCAGCGGAGCTGAGCCGCGCGTCCCCGAGCCTGCCCTGCGTGGCGGCGAGCGCGGTGAAGGGCTTGCCGAGCGCGGCGGAGACGTCGGCGAGGCCGGCGCCGAGCCTGCCGCGGAGCGCGTTCTTGAGCGGGCGGTAGCGGAGGCGGATCTGCTCGATGTCGCGGAGGAAGTGGCTGCAGAGGAAGGACGCGCCGGCCGTCTCGTGGTAGTAGGCGGCGAGGAGGCCGTGCACGTCGGGGCGGTTGCGCGCGGACGCGAGCACCGCCGCGGCCGCGGCCTGGTCCGGCTCGAGGAGGTGCTCGGCGAAGAGGCGGTAGGAGGAAAGGCGCTTGGAGGAGGCGGTGCCGCCGCCGCTCCGGGTTGCTGGTCTGGGGACGAGGGCGTCGCCGTGCGCAAGCGTGATGTCGAGGACGCGCGCCCAGAAGTCGTTGTAGGACTCGGTGCGGAACGCGCTGGTGTACTCCTCCCGGAAGTCCAGGCTCGACGACGACGCCGACGACGTCGACGGCGTGCTCTGGAGCTGTGTCCTCCTCTTGGGATTATCATGATGAGCGCCTCCTGCATATCCCAAACGATGAGCATACACGATCGGGAACCAAATGGAAATCAAGACACGACGATGTATACATGCATGGGACACTACGCGAGCAAGAGATCGAGCTCGATCGCCGGCTACCTTGAGGTTGAGGAAGACACCGCATGCATGCCCCGAAACACTTGGAGAGCATGTTGCCAGCGGCCATCTCTTGATCTAACCACGGCCGGCCGGCGAACAAGTTCAAATCTTTCGTCAATTCGAAGTACGCTCGTGCAAGTCTATATAAGTACGTATCGTATGGTTAATTAAACCAGCTAAGGAACGGGGAAATGATGATTGAAGTATATCATTCACGCATGCAGAGGTGTCGAAGAAGCGAAGCGACACCCAGCAAATGGATTATCCTCGTCAATTGCGGCTTGCTTTGTCGAGATATTGCCGTGCTCCGACACGCATAAAAGCGCCGGCATACGCTACCGGTTTGGCTCTGGCTGGCTGCTGGCTCCGACATCTACAGGCACACCCGCATGTGTTTGGTTTTCCCATATAGGCAGGCACTACTCCTTTCGGTCCTTTTTAATTGACTAAATATTCTAGTCAAATAAAAGGGACAGAGGGAGTACAGAATGAAATTGTATGTATGGCAGTACGGGTACGGTAGTGAATAGTATCTTTCTTTTTTTAAAGAAAGAGTGGACAAATGGTAATCAAGCTACACGTAGCATTTTATTTTTAAACACATAAAATTTGTATTTTAAATTTTCAAAAATATCTACACAAATCTTAGAGGTATATGTAGCCAATGATGTATACTACGAACCTGTAAAATCTCAAAATGAACTACTTTATATTCTAGGATATACAAGAAAAAACACAAATTGTGAAAAACTATATAGCGTTGAAATGTGCACTGTTCATCTTTAAAATTTATCAGATATTTTCATTTTAGTGTAGCCGAGAATACAAAGTACTCCGCATTGGAATTTTGCACATTTGTAGTATACATCATTGTCTACCTTATAGAATTTTGTTTCATATTTTTTGAAAATTGAAAATACAAATTATAAGTGTTTGAAAACAAAGGGTTACGTGTAACTCTGCCTCCATTTTGAGCTTCGCCTCCCTCCAAGCCCTAAAATAATTATTGCATGTTCAATGAATCTAGACATATTGTAGCCTACATTTTTGCCTAAATCTGCGACAAATATTTCGAACCAAAAGTAGTGTTCTTAAACTATCTAAATTTATACGTATTTGACAAGCAAATTAAACCAAGGATATGAGGATAAGTAACGTTACTTGCCATTGGTATCATTCGGATTGTTAGTTAATTTGTCACTTAAACTACTTGTTGTGATTGTTATTCTGTAACTACTAACTGGTACTAACAAAACATGCAGCCCAAAATTAGGAAAAGTTATATACCACCTTTTCTAGCTGATATCCTGTCAAAGGATTGTAACTCTGTTACTTGATTAATGAAGCTCCATTGTTCGCAAAAAAAAAAAAACTACACACATGACAAACTGAGAGGGTGCAGTAGCATTAATTGTACCTTTGCGCTGGTTAAGTGCAGCAGGGTGCACGCAGCCTCGTCCAAAGCACCTGAAGTAGTACGCGGCGGCGCCCATGCCTGTGTATGTGTCGATCGATGAATCTGGTAAATCGTTGTACCAGCTGCTAGATCGTGCGATCGATCGGTGAGGCTATGTACGTAGAGAAAGCTAGCTAGGCTACAATGGGTTTGTTTCTTCCCGTCCAAGTGATGAGCTAGTCTGGGATGAATGGATGGATGGAGACAAGCTAAGCTTATATAGCCTGGATGCGGCGGTGAAGATCGATACCGCCGTGCGTGGATCCTTGGGAAGAAAGCCAAGTCACCGATATGTTCCTTGCTCGTCTACTCTGACTCGACGATCAGTTGGAGGAGGACGAAGCTTGGAAGCATGACCAAGAGGTTGGCAGCCACTCAAGGGGAAAACAAATCGAAAAGGAAAGGCTAGCTCCGTCGAAGCTATCGTTATCGTCTCCACAGGCGGCTACGGAGGCCCGTCGGATCCGGCATGGACGGACAGGAGCGCTCCGACGTGGCACGCCGGTCCCACCTGGGCCGGCGGACGTGGCGAGCCAGGAACGCGAGGTGGAGCCCACGGACGATTGGAGCGTGGGTGGAGGCGCGATATATGGGGCGACATGAGGATTGCGTCTGTCCTTGCGATTTCAGGAAAGGTGGCGGCGACACGCCTGCGTTGGATCGATCGGTCTCCTCTCCGGCCGCCGACGTCTGGGCGTTCATCTTCCGGCGACAGCACCGCTGCTCCATCCACAAAGGTGGCAACTGGCAAGCAAGGCCACAGCTTGCGTTGCGGCGGCGACGGCGGCGTGTAGAGAACAGCACCGCGACGCTTTGGAGTTTGGAGTCGGGCAGAGACAACATATACTACATGGCGTTTCTCTGACACTAGTCACTAGTGCATCGTCGATGCGATCCACACCACAGCTACCTGGGCGTCACCGTCACTGTTGCTCTCGCTAATGATTACGTACGCGAAAACATCGTTCCTGAGGTACCATGGATCCCTTTCAACTGTTTATTCCATTTCACATAACATCAGACTTTTCTGACCAAAGTGGGAGATCCGCCTTCAGATGAGATTCAGAATCGGCTTCCTTTCTACAATTATCGTGGTTTTAGTTTAAATATGAATTAAATTCACAACACTTAGCGTGTGAAACACTAAGCCGCGATCGATGACGTGCGATTCCAATCACTTACAAAGAACCCTAAACACTAAACCTCCTCGCGAATTCGAAGCATGGATCCCTTTCAACTGTTTATTCCATTTCACAGAACATCAGACTTTTCTGACCAAAGTGGGAGATCCGCCTTCAGATGAGAGTCAGAATCGGCTTCCTTTCTACAATTATCGTGGTTTTAGTTTAAATATGAATTAAATTCACAACACTTAGCGTGTGAAACACTAATCCGCGATCGATGACGTGCGATTCCAATCACTTACAAAGACGAAACTGACTACGGACACCGTAATTACTTCAGAAATTCCACATGGCACAGGAACCAACCAGAACGCTTGGAAATATCTTAATTGTATATTTCCATTTAGAATATTCATGAACTAGTTTAGAATTCACCTATTAAGAACTTTAAAAGGGCAACATGCTTGTTGGAACTTTCAATTCAAGAATTCACAATTCAGCTACAATTCAACTTGGCACTCTTACATCCTACAAAATTTTACCACATTGTTTGTTTTATTATACGCTCTAGAGCACTTTACTTGTTTGTAGATATTTAACAAAGCAGGGACAAATATGTATACAAATGCATTGTAATGCATTCATGGACAAGAATTAATTCGTAGAAAAATGTGATACTTATAAGTTTGCTACATTCGATGTTAAATTTAGAACCAAAAGATTTCGCGAAACAAACTAAACAGAAAAGTACACATTTTTTGTATGATATGTAGCTTTGCTTTAGCAAAACAAAATTTATTTGTAATGCCTAATGATAGAATTTTATGTCAAATGTGTACCTTAGTACACATGAGCATGATTACATTGCTAGGTTTGTTGCTTACACTTGTATTTAATGTGTTATTGCGAGGTATATTAATAAAAAAAGACATTCATTCAGTGGCAATATCAATTGTGAAGAGATAAAAGTGTTTAGTATAAATGTGCTATGAGTGTGAAGCTCCATAAATAGTTTGATCACCATTAAAATGTGTTAGCAAAACAATAATCTAACACGAAACATAACAAACACCCTAAAAGATTAAATTAAGTAACATAATTAATCAGAGATGATGCAGGGTGTTAACATATTTTGTCTCGGAGCCTATAAAACTTGGTTAGACTCGGTGGTTTAACATAATAGTTGAAAATAGATTTTTTTTTCCTTGCAATATGCCTCTCCACCGGCATGGCTCGATCACTGAC
Source organism: Lolium rigidum (assembly GCF_022539505.1). Lineage (NCBI taxonomy): Eukaryota > Viridiplantae > Streptophyta > Magnoliopsida > Poales > Poaceae > Lolium > Lolium rigidum. The sequence continues at coordinate 36,345,948 of NC_061510.1, forward strand.
TCTGCTGATGGCCGGCGACTGTAGGTCCGGCGGACGAGATGAACATTGTCGAAGAGGATGAGTACTGATAACTTTGCCATAAATATTCGATAGTAATAGAGTGCGCCAATGGTTGGACACACTAGTCAGCGAGCAATGTATGGAAGGAAACACGATGTGGTTGACTTTCTTTTAGCGTGGACCAACTTTTAACAATGCTAATGATGCACGGCCCAAATATTTATGCCTTCGTTCCCCAGCCCGGAATTAATAAGCATCGCTCTTTTTTTATACCAACCACGGCACCAATATGTGTCGGTATAGACTCAGTCAAGGCGCATAATTATCCGTCTTCTTATCTAGTAGTCGTGAAAGCAGTATATACAGAGCAAAAAACTTTTGCAAGCAACTACAACTTGTACCGTGCGAAAAATCCATCGGAGAAGGGATTTTTTTTTTTGCAGTGGCAAGTTGTGTACATGAAAGGTGGCACCTCTTCGATCAATCAATCTCCTCTCCGGCCGGCAACGCTACCGGAGTTGGCCTCGCCCGGGAGTATGGGCCAGTTCTTTTGGAGCTTTTGGACAGCTTAATGGTGAAAATAAGCTAGCTCAAAGGAACTGGATTATAAGCTGTTTTTGCGGGCAGCCGTTTTGGGGCATTCCTGCGTAAACACAGAACTTGATGCAGATGCGGCCTGGAAGAAGAGAACAAGCGCAACCTCCGCTACAGCAGGGATATGAGTCTACTACACAGTGAAATTTCAAGACACACTGATGTTTTCATTCAGGCGAAGTCCCTAGGCATTTCTTCACCACTTGAAGCAAAGCACTGTTAGGAATAGACAGCTTATATTCCATGAGGGCCAAAGGCCACATATATATATATATATATATAGTACATGTACAGGTGCACATATGCAGAAAGCCCTCTAACATATGGGAAAATACAGTATACAGATATAGACATCTAACACCCCCCCCCCCCCCCCCTCAAACTCATGGTGGATCAACAACACTGAGTTTGGAGAGTAAGAAATCATGATGCGCTCGAGTCTGTGCCTTCGTAAAGAAATCCGCCAACTGCAAATCTGAAGGCACATAATGAACCGCAACAACATCATCCTGTACCTGTGCACTGATACGTCCATTTTGCATCACTATTTTACCTCCTGATTGGAATTTACCTTTTGAGATTATGTGTGATGCTAGTGATTTTGCTGTAGGCGCTGTTCTTGGACAGCGAGTAGATAAAAAATTGAATGTTATTCATTATGCTAGCAAAACTCTTGATGCTGCTCAAATAAATTATGCTACAACTGAAAAGGAATTATTAGCTGTAGTCTTTGCTTGTGACAAGTTTAGATCCTATATTGTTGATTCAAAAGTTACGATTCATACTGACCATGCTGCAATTAGATACCATATGGCAAAGAAAGATGCTAAGCCAAGGCTTATTAGATGGGTGCTTCTTTTACAAGAATTTGATTTACATATTATAGATAGGAAAGGTGCTGATAATCCTGTTGCTGATAATTTGTCTAGATTGGAAAATATTACTTATGATTCTGTTCCTGTTAATGATAGTTTTCCAAATGAACAATTGGCTGTAATAAAGGTGAGCTCGCGAGATAGTCCTTGGTACGCTGATTATGCTAACTTTATTGTTTCCAAGTACTTGCCTCCAACTTTTTCAGCTCAGCAAAGGAGGAAATTCTTTTATGATTGGAGGCATTATTTTTGGGATGACCCACACTTATATAAAGAAGGAGTGGATGGTATTCTGCGAAGATGTGTTCCCGAATATGAACAACAAGAGATATTGAGTAAGTGTCATGGTAGTGTTTATGGAGGACATCACGCCGGAGATAGAACCGCGCAAAAGGTTCTACAATCAGGTTTCTATTGGCCAACTCTCTTCAAAGATGCAAGAAAGTTTATTTTATGTTGTGATGAATGTCAAAGGGTTGGTAATATCTCCAGACGCAATGAAATGCCTATGAATTATACTCTTGTTATTGAACCATTTGATTGTTGGGGATTTGACTTCATGGGTTCTTTCCCTTCTTCAGAAGGTAACACTCATATTCTTGTCGCTGTTGATTATGTTACTAAATGGGTGGAAGCCATACCTACAAAAAGTGCTGATGGTGAGACCTCTTTAAGAATGCTTTTAGATATTATTTTTCCTAGATTTGGAGTTCCTAGATATCTTATGACTGATGGAGGTTCTCATTTTATTCATGGTGGTTTTAGAAAAACTCTTGCTAAATATGGTATTAATCATAGAATTGCTTCCGCTTATCATCCTCAAACTAGTGGGCAAGTAGAATTATCAAATAGAGAGATTAAATCTATCTTGCAAAAGACTCGTTAATAAATCTAGAAAGAACTGGGCTATTAAATTGAAGGAAGCACTATGGGCTTATAGAACTGCTTATAAAAATCCCATGGGTATGTCACCGTATAAAATGGTTTATGGGAAAGCTTGTCATTTACCTTTAGAACTAGAGCACAAAGCTTACTCGGGTCAGTAAGAGAACTAAATAAAGATCCTAAACTTGCCGGTAAGAAGAGATTGCTACAATTGAGTTCTCTAGATGAATGGAGAAGTGAAGCATATGAAAATGCTAAACTCTTTAAAGAGAAAGTTAAGAAATGGCATGATAGAAGAATTATCAAAAGAGAATTTAATGTTGGAGATAAAGTCCTATTGTATTGGTCTCGTCTCAGATTTTTTGCAGGGAAATTACTCTCAAAATGGGAAGGACCATATGTCATTGTGGAGGTGTATCATTCAGGAGCAATTAAAATTAGTTCTCTGCAAGGCAATGCCACACAAGTGGTGAATGGACAAAGACTCAAGCATTATATCTCTGGTGATTCTTATAATGAAGATGTTAATGTAATTCAAGTGGTAACTCCGGAAGCTTTCATCAAAGGCCAAATTGACAGTTCTGCAGAGCTCGACTTTGAATAGGTAACGATGATCGGTAATAAAAAGTCCGCGTTTAACTTTCCGAACTATGTTTTTGCTATTTTTGGAAAATATGAAAAATTACGAGATCGAAACGGAGTGGAGGAGACGCGCGAGGGCGTGCCCCCATAGGCCGGCGCGGGCCCCAGCCTGGCCGCGCCACCCTATGAGGAGGGCCCCTCGCTTTCCCGCTCCGACTCTGGTTTGACCTGGTACTTTCCTTTTGTCGTGAAAATTTCTGCTATATAATCCCCCGGACCCCTGGAGGTCCGTATATCGTTTTCTCGTCGCGTTTTGTTTCGAGCTGTTTTCTGCCAGGATCTGTTTGATCTCGAGACACCATGTCTTCGTCGGGAACTCCGAAGGACAGCTTCCTTGAGGACGTCGTCAACCCGTACATGAGCGAGTTGAAGATGCACCCCAAGGAATTGCTGCTCGTAGATGGAGAGTTGCAGATTGAAGATGTCCGGGGTCCTAAGGGAGAAGGAAGCTTGGAAGACAGGATGGAGAAGGTGGAACAAGAGGTCTTTAACTATAAGAAGATAGCTGAGCGTGAAGTGGACATCTTCCACAAGATCGTGTCTGAACTTATTGATGAACACGAGAAGGAGACTGCAAAGCTGTGGAACGATATCCTCTCACTTCACGACACCACCAACAAACTCCAAGCTCAACTCTATGATGTTCAAAATCAAAACTGTGAGTATGAAAACAAGTTTAAACACATAAGCTATGCTGCTAGTTTCAGGATTCCTGAGACCAAGATGTCGTTTGTTGATGGAGAGCCTCTTCCTTGGAAGTCTGATGATGGGAAGAATTTATCGCCGCCAAAGGAGTAATTCATCATCGGTATTGGCACCCCCTTGGTTTGTTCCAAGCTTGGGGGGTGCCGCGGTATCACATCATCACTATCTTTTACTTTTTTTACTATCAAGTAGTGTCATATCATGAGAAGGGAAGTTATCATATAAGATGGGTTGCAGTGTGGAGGTATCTCTCCTTTAGTTGGTTGTCTATGTATCCCTTGGTGTGAGTTATCGATATGGAATATTAATGAGAAGTCTTATCATTTACATATTGCACATCTTATTTTAGTTTGCAATCTCTATTATATGATTGATCTTGTTGTTAGTATTGGTATCACTTTGGGAGCATTGAGTAAATCTATTTGGTTTTGGCAAACTTAGCATTGGTCAATAGCAACAACACTTTGAGTTTAAGTAGAAAAGAGGAAGTACATGTAGATATGTTATTATCTTTCTTGTTAGTTCCTAGCTTAGTATTCTGAAGTTAAAATTGTTTGTGCTTATAAGGAAGATGCATGATTGTTTCTATCACATGTATATTTGTTTGTTTCCCTCAACTCTTATGCTTGCTAATCAACTTTGCTAGCCAAAGACCTGTACTGAGAGGGAATGCTTCTCGTGCATCCAAACCCTTAGACCAAACCTATGCCATCAGTGTCCACCATAACTACCTATTATGTGGTATTTTCTGCCATTCTAAGTAAATACTTCATGTGCTACCTTTAAACAATTCAAAAGTTATTACCTCTTATCTGTGTCAATGTTTTATAGCTCATGAGGAAGTATGTGGTGTTTTATCTTTCAATCTTGTTGAGCAGCTTTCACTAATGGACTACTGGCTTCATCCACTTATCCTATAATTTTACAAAAAGAGCTGGCAACGGGATTCCCAGCCCCAATTAATTAACTCTCATTAATAATCCTCTTCACATGTTTTGCTCTGATTCATCAGTAAGCAACTTAATTTTGCAATAGACACTCCTCCATGGTATGTGAAATGTTGGAAGGCACCCGAGGATTCGGTTAGTGATTGCGCGTAGATGACACATCCGTTGGGAACCCCAAGAGGAAGGTGTGATGCGCACAGTAGCAAGTTTTCCCTCACTAAGAAACCAAGGTTATCGAACCAGTAGGAGCCAAGAAGCACGTTGAAGGTTGATGGCGGCGGAGTGTAGTGCGGCGCAACACCAGGGATTCCGGCGCCAACATGAAACCTGCACAACACAATCACAGTACTTTGCCCCAACGTAACAGTGAGGTTGTCAATCTCACCGGCTTGCTGAAAACAAAGGATTAGATGTATAGTGTGGATGATGATGATTGTTTGCGAAGAACATTAAAGAACAATTGCAGTAGATTGTACTTCAGATGTAAAGAATAGGACCAGGGTCCACAGTTCACTAGTGGTGTCTCTCCCATAAGATAAACAGATGTTGGGTGAACAAATTACAGTTGGGCAATTGACAAATAAAGAAGGCATAACAATGCACATACATATATCATGATGAGTACTATGAGATTTAATCAGGGCATTACGACAAAGTACATAGACCGCTATCCAAGCATGCATCTATGCCTAAAAAGTCCACCTTCAGAGTTATCATCCGAACCCCCTCCGGTATTAAGTTGTAAACAACGAGACAATTGCATTAAGTATGGTGCGTAATGTAATCAACACAAATATCCTTAGACAAAGCATCGATGTTTTATTCCTAGTAGCAACAAGCACATCCACAACCTTAGAACTTTTCGTCCATCGTCCCAGATTTAATGGAGGCATGAACCCACTATCGAGCATAAATACTCCCTCTTGGAGTCACAAGTATCAACTTGGCCAGAGCCTCTACTAGCAACGGAGAGCATGCAAGAACATAAATAACATATATGATAGATTGATAATCAACTTGACATAGTATTCAATATTCATCGGATCCCAACAAACACGACATGTAGCATTACAAATAGATGATCTTGATCATGATAGGCAGCTCACAAGATCTAACATGATAGCACAATGAGGAGAAGACGACCATCTAGCTACTGCTATGGACCCATAGTCCAGGGGTGAACTACTCACACATCGATCCGGAGGCGATCATGGCGATGAAGAGACCTCCGGGAGATGATTCCCTCTCCGGCAGGGTGCCGGAGGCGATCTCCTGAATCCCTCGAGATGGGATTGGCGGCGGCGGTGTCTCTGGAAGGTTTTCCGTATCGTGGCTCTCGGTACTGGGGTTTTCGCGACGAAGGCTTTAAGTAGGCGGAAGGGCAGGTCAAGGGGCATCACGAGGGGCCCACACAGCAGGGCCGCGCGGCCAAGGCCCAGGCCGCGCCGCCCTATTGTATGGCCACCTCGTGGCCCCACTTCGTTACTTCTCCGGTCTTCTGAAAGCTTCGTGGAAAAATAGGACCCTGGGCGTTGATTTCGTCCAATTCCGAGAATATTTCCTTACTAGGATTTCTGAAACCAAAAATAGCGAGAAAACAACGAATCGGCTCTTCGGCATCTCGTCAATAGGTTAGTGCCGGAAAATGCATAATAATGACATATAATGTGTATAAAACATGTGAGTATCATCATAAAAGTAGCATGGAACATAAGAAATTATAGATACGTTTGAGACGTATCAGTTAGCCATGGCTTGAGAAAGCAAAGGTTGGGAGGAGTGTCATCCTTAAATAAACTAAAGTACATGTGTAAACAAAAGAGAAAAGGGATGATCTACCTTGCTGGTAGAGATAACGTCCTTCATGGGAGCAGCTCTTTGGAAGTCTGTTTGGCAAGGGGTTAGAGTACCCACTACCATTCGTTGACAACAACAAACACCTCTCAAAACCTTACTTTTATGCTCTCTATATGATTTCAAAACTTAAAAGGCTCTAGCACATGATTTAATCCCTGCTTCCCTCTGCGAAGGGCCTATCTTTTACTTTATGTTGAGTCAGTAAACCTATTTCCCTTTATCTTAAGCAAGCAGTTGAGTTGTTGTGATCAAACCAATTATACTGTGATCTACTTAATCATGCCTTTTATTCTTCCTTGTTCAGTACAAGTTTTATCTGAATGAATATAGCTTTGAAGGTTATCAATGATTATGAGGAGATTATTATGATTGAGTATGCAAGTTTTGCCATATAAGCTTTAATATAAGAGCGCTGCTTGATAGATAAGTACAATCTGTTAACTGTTCTTTGACCAAGAACAAAGTTTGCCATCACCAATTATGATTTCCTATGCACCTTTATTTGTGATTTCCTTTTACTTGTTTCAAGTTGAATCATATTGGGAAGTTGTTCACTAGAATGTCTTGTGTGAATTAATATGAAGCTTCTTGTCCGTATTTTATTTATCGACTCTTCACTCCATAAACATGTGGTCTTGTTTACTGAGCTCAGTTTCGCTTGGGGACAAGCGAAGTCTAAGCTTGGGGGGAGTTGATACGTCCATTTTGCATCACTATTTTGTATCATAATTTACTGTTATTCATTGATATATTTCATATTTAGAGATGATACTTATGTTATTTCATCTATTTTGCATGTTTCATGATTATTGGAGAATCGCGCACCGGAGTCAGGATTCTGCTGGAAAAAGCACCGTCAGAATGCAATATTTCGGAAGATCAGCAATTGACGGAAATTACACGGAAAATCTTATTTTTCCAGAAGACGGAGAGAGCCAAAAGGAGGAGCCGAGGAGGGCCGCCATGGGCCCCCCATAGGCCGGCGCGGGCCCTGCCCTGGCCGCGCCGCCTTGTGGGGAGGGGGCCCACAGCCCCCTCTAGCCTCCTCTCCTTCGCGTACTTCTTCGTCCCGGAAACCTAAGCTCCAGAGAATAATCGCGAAGAGTCACAGCCGCCTCTGCGGGGTGATACGTCTCTGACGTATCGATAATTTCTTATGTTCCATGCCACATTATTGATGATATCTACATGTCTTATGCATACTTTATGGCATATTTATGCATTTTCCGGCACTAACCTATTAACGAGATGCCGAAGAGCCGTTCTGTCGTTTTCTCGCTGTTTTTGGTTTCGTAAATCCTAGTAAGGAAATATTCTCGGAATTGGACGAAATCAACGCCCAGGGGCCTATTTTTCCACGAAGCTTCCAGAAGACCGGAGGACTTACGAAGTGGGGCCACGAGGTGGCGCCACACTAGGGCGGCGCGGCCCAAGCCTTGGCTGCGCCAGCCTGTTGTGTGGGGCCCTCGTGTGGCCCCCTGACTTGCCCTTCCGCCTACATATAGTATTCGTCGCGAAACCCCCAGTACCGAGAGCCACGATACGGAAAACCTTCCGCAGACGCCGCCGCCGCCAATCCCATCTCGGGGGATTCGGGAGATCGCCTCCGGCACCCTCGCCGGAGAGGGGAATCATCTCCCGGAGGACTCTTCACCGCCATGGTCGCCTCCGGAGTGATGAGTGAGTAGTTCACCCCTGGACTATGGGTCCATAGCAGTAGCTAGATGGTCGTCTTCTCCTTATGTGCTTCATTGTCGGATCTTGTGAGCTGCCTAACATGATCAAGATCATCTATCTGTAATGCTATATGTTGTGTTTGTCGGGATCCGATGGATAGAGAATATTATGTTATGTTGATTATCAATCTATTACCTATGTGTTGTTTATGATCTTGCATGCTCCCCGTTATTAGTAGAGGCTCTGGCCAAGTTTTTACTCTTAACTCCAAGAGGGAGTATTTATGCTCGATAGTGGGTTCATGCCTCCATTAAATCTGGGACAGTGACAGAAAGTTATAAGGTTGTGGATGTGCTGTTGCCACTAGGGATAAAACATTGATGCTATGTCCGAGGATGTAGTTATTGATTACATTACGCACCATACTTAATGCAATTGTCTGTTGTTTGCAACTTAATACTGGAAGGGGTTCGGATGATAACTCCGAAGGTGGACTTTTTAGGCATAGATGCATGCTGGATAGCGGTCTATGTACTTTGTCGTAATGCCCAATTAAATCTCACTATACTCATCATATCATGTATGTGCATGGTCATGCCCTCTCTATTTGTCAATTGCCCGACCGTAATTTGTTCACCCAACATGCTATTTATCTTATGGGAGAGACACCTCTAGTGAACCGTGGACCCCGGTCTATTCTTTTACATCGAATACAATCTACCGCAATACTTGTTCTACTCGTTTTCTCGCAAACAATCATCATCCACACTATACATCTAATCCTTTGTTACAGACAAGCCGGTGAGATTGACAACCTCCACCGTTACGTTGGGGCAAAGTACTTTGGTTGTGTTGTGCACGTTCCACGTTGGCGCCGGACTCCCCGGTGTTGCGCCGCACTACATCCCGCCGCCATCAACCTTCGACGTGCTTCTTGGCTCCTCCCGGTTCGATAAACCTTGGTTTCTTTCTCGAGGGAAAACTTGCTACCGTACGCATCACACCTTCCTCTTGGGGTTCCCAACGGACGTGTCGATTGCACGCATCAAGCTACTTTTCTGGCGCCGTTGCCGGGGAGATCAAGACACGCTGCAAGGGGAGTCTCCACAATCCAATCTCTTTACTTTGTTTTTGTCTTGCTTTATTTTATTTACTACTTTGTTTGCTGCATTATATCAAAACATAAAAAAATTAGTTGCTAGCTTTACTTTATTTACTGTCTTGCACTCTATATCAAAAACACAAAAAATTAGTTACTTGCATTTGCTTTACTTATTTCAACATGTTTCCTTTTAATTTTACTGTAAAAGATATACCTATGGGACAAGGGTCTATAATTGGAAGAGATAATATAGAAGAATTTTTCACCCATGTTAGTATGCATGAAGATCTTAAAGATATACCCCTTGCAAAAGCTGTCCCTACTTATGAAGATGCCTCTGTTTGTTTGGTACGCATGATGGAAGCTAGATTTATTAGTCTCAACCCCATGATACAACACATGTTTCTTACACTTTCCGATATGGAGCGGGGAGAGAAGAGAGATTTTGTTCTAAAAGTCTTAGTGCGAGAATTTGCGGATATAGCTAAAGAAGCTAGAAAAGTTTTTAGTAAGCATGAGAGGCTTGAGTACGATCACCGATTTTAAAAGAACACTTGAAAAAATGGATATGGATAGAATTAAGTACACTAATAGTGGTAATGATGGTGGGGAGATTAAAGCACCAATACCATGTAAGCTCCTAGCGATGCATGAAGCTCTAGATGATAATTATGCTTGGCTTGTTCCCGAAAATTTGTTTGATGAGAGTAGCAAGCCCAAGACTAATGAAAAGGGAGCCGCTGAAACCTATGTATCCAAAATACTATGCATGGTTGAGAAAACTCCAAACCCCGCTGTCGATGCATCGTCTCTTGATAACACTTGATACACACTTTCTGCGCCTAGCTGAAAGGCGTTAAAGAAAAGCGCTTATGGGAGACAACCCATGTTTTTACTACAGTACTTTTATTTTATTTTTGAGTCTTAGAAGTTGTTACTACTGTAGCAACCTCTCCTTATCTTAGTTTTGTGCATTGTTGTGCCAAGCAAAGTCGTTGATAGTAAGGTTCATACTAGATTTGGATTACTACGCAGAAACAGATTTCTTTGCTGTCACGAATCTGGGCCTAATTCTCTGTAGGTAACTCAGAAAATTATGCCAATTTACGTGAGTGATCTTCAGATATGTACGCAAATTTCATTCAATTTGAGCATTTTCATCTGAGCAAGTTTGGTGCCTCAATAAAATTCGTCTTTACGAACTGTTCTGTTTTGACAGATTCTGCCTTTTATTTCGCATTGCCTGTTTTGATATGCTTGATGGATTTTTCTATTCCATTGACTTTCAGTAGCTTTGTGCAATGTCCAGAAGTGTTAAGAATGATTATTTCACCTCTGAACATGTAAATTTTGATGGTGCACTAACCCTCTAATGAGTTGTTTTGAGTTTGGTGTGGAGGAAGTTTTCAAGGATCAAGAGAGGGAGATGATACGATATGATCAAGGAGAGTGAAAGCTCTAAGCTTGGGGATGCCCCGGTGGTTCACCCCTGCATATTTTAAGAAGACTCAAGCGTCTAAGCTTGGGGATGCCCAAGGCATCCCCTTCTTCATCGACAACATTATCAGGTTCCTCCCCTGAAACTATATTTTTATTCCATCACATCTTATGTGCTTTGCTTGGAGCGACGGTTTGTTTTTGTTTTTTGTTTTTGTTTGAATAAAATGGATTCTAGCATTTATTGTGTGGGAGAGAGACACGCTCCGCTGTTGCATATGGACAAATATGTCCTTAGGCTTTACTCATAGTATTCATGGCGAAGGTTGAATCTTCTTCGTTAAATTGTTATATGGTTGGAATCGGGAAATGCTACATGTAGTAATTCTAAAATGTCTTGAATAATTTGATACTTGGCAATTGTTGTGCTCATGTTTAAGCTCTTGCATCATATACTTTGCACCCATTAATGAAAAAATGCATAGAGCTTGCTAAAATTTGGTTTGCATAATTGGTCTCTCTAAAGTCTAGATAATTTCTAGTATTGAGTTTGAACAATAAGGAAGACGGTGTAGAGTCTTATAATGTTTACAATATGTCTTTTATGTGAGTTTTGCTGCACCGGTTCATCCTTGTGTTTGTTTCAAATAACCTTGCTAGCCTAAACCTTGTATCGAGAGGGAATACTTCTCATGCATCCAAAATCCTTGAGCCAACCACTATGCCATTTGTGTCCACCATACCTACCTACTACATGGTATTTCTCCGCCATTCCAAAGTAAATTGCTTGAGTGCTACCTTTAAAATTTCCATTCTTTACCTTTGCAATATATAGCTCATGGGACAAATAGCTTAAAAACTATTGTGGTATTGAATATGTACTTATGCACTTTATCTCTTATTAAGTTGCTTGTTGTGCGATAACCATGTTCCTCGGGGACGCCATCAACTACTCTTTGTTGAATATCATGTGAGTTGCTATGCATGTTCGTCTTGTCCGAAGTAAGGGAGATTTACCACTCATTTAATGGTTAGAGCATGCATAATGTTAGAGAAGAACATTGGGCCGCTAACTAAAGCCATGATCCATGGTGGAAGTTTCAGTTTTGGACATATATCCTCAATCTCATATGAGAACATTAATTGTTGCTAAATGCTTATGCATTAAAGAGGAGTCCATTATATGTTGTCTATGTTGTCCCGGTATGGATGTCTAAGTTGAGAATAATCAAAAGCGAGAAATCCAAATGCGAGCTTTCTCCTTAGACCTTTGTACAGGCGGCATAGAGGTACCCCTTTGTGACACTTGGTTAAAACATGTGTATTGCGATGATAATCCCGGTAATCCGAGCTAATTAGGACAAGGTGCGGGCACTATTAGTATACTATGCATGAGGCTTACAACTTGTAAGATATAATTTACATGATACATATGCTTTATTACTACCGTTGACAAAATTGTTTCTTGTTTTCAAAACCAAAGCTCTAGCACAAATATAGCAATCAATGCTTCCTCTGCGAAGGGCCTTTCTTTTACTTTTATGTTGAGTCAGTTCACCTATCTCTTTCCACCTCAAGAAGCAAACACTTGTGTGAAGCTGTGCATTGATTCCTACATACTTGCATATTGCACTTGTTATATTACTTTACATTGACAATATCCATGAGATATACATGTTATAAGTTGAAAGCAACCGCTGAAACTTAATCTTCCTTTGTGTTGCTTCAATACCTTTACTTTGATTTATTGCTTTATGAGTTAACTCTTATGCAAGACTTATTGATGCTTGTCTTGAAAGTACTATTCATGAAAAGTCTTTGCTTTATGATTCATTTGTTTACTCATGTCATTACCATTGTTTTGATCGCTGCATTCATTATATATGCTTACAATAGTATGATCAAGGTTATGATGGCATGTCACTCCGAAATTATCTTTGTTATCGTTTACACCTGCTCGGGACGAGCAGGAACTAAGCTTGGGGATGCTGATACGTCTCCGACGTATCGATAATTTCTTATGTTCCATGCCACATTATTGATGATATCTACATGTCTTATGCATACTTTATGTCATATTTATGTATTTTCCGGCACTAACCTATTAACGAGATGCCGAAGAGCCGATTCGTTGTTTTCTGCTGTTTTTGGTTTCAGTAAATCCTAGTAAGGAAATATTCTCGGAATTGGACGAAATCAACGCCCAGGGGCCTATTTTTCCACGAAGCTTCCAGAAGACCGGAGGACTTACGAAGTGGGGCCACGAGGTGGCACCACACTAGGGCGGCGTGGCCCAAGCCTTGGCCGCGCCGGCCTGTTGTGTGGGGCCCTCGTGTGGCCCCCTGACTTGCCCTTCCGCCTACATATAGTCTTCGTCGCGAAACCCCCAGTACCGAGAGCCACGATACGGAAAACCTTCCGCAGACGCCGCCGCCGCCAATCCCATCTCGGGGATTCAGGAGATCGCCTCCGGCACCCTGCCGGAGAGGGGAATCATCTCCCGGAGGACTCTTCACCGCCATGGTCGCCTCCGGAGTGATGAGTGAGTAGTTCACCCCTGGACTATGGGTCCATAGCAGTAGCTAGATGGTCGTCTTCTCCTTATGTGCTTCATTGTCAGATCTTGTGAGCTGCCTAACATGATCAAGATCATCTATCTGTAATGCTATATGTTGTGTTTGTCGGGATCCGATGGATAGAGAATATTATGTTATGTTGATTATCAATCTATTACCTATGTGTTGTTTATGATCTTGCATGCTCTCCGTTATTAGTAGAGGCTCGGCCAAGTTTTTACTCTTAACTCCAAGAGGGAGTATTTATGCTCGATAGTGGGTTCATGCCTCCATTAAATCTGGGACAGTGACAGAAAGTTTCAAGGTTGTGGATGTGCTGTTGCCACTAGGGATAAAACATTGATGCTATGTCCGAGGATGTAGTTATTGATTACATTACGCACCATACTTAATGCAATTGTCTGTTGTTTGCAACTTAATACTGGAAGGGGTTCGGATGATAACCTCGAAGGTGGACTTTTTAGGCATAGATGCATGTCTGGATAGCGGTCTATGTACTTTGTCGTAATGCCCAATTAAATCTCACTATACTCATCATATCATGTATGTGCATGGTCATGCCCTCTCTATTTGTCAATTGCCCGACTGTAATTTGTTCACCCAACATGCTATTTATCTTATGGGAGAGACACCTCTAGTGAACTGTGGACCCCGGTCTATTCTTTTACATCGAATACAATCTACTGCAATACTTGTTCTACTGTTTTCTGCAAACAATCATCATCCACACTATACATCTAATCCTTTGTTACAGCAAGCCGGTGAGATTGACAACCTCACTGTTACGTTGGGGCAAAGTACTTTGGTTGTGTTTTGCAGGTTCCACGTTGGCGCCGGAATCCCTGGTGTTGCGCCGCACTACATCCCGCCGCCATCAATCTTTGACGTGCTTCTTGGCTCCTCCTGGTTCGATAAACCTTGGTTTCTTTCTGAGGGAAAACTTGCTACTGTACGCATCACACCTTCCTCTTGGGGTTCCCAACGGACGTGTCGATTGCACGCATCACGGGGCGGAAAACACCAGAGAGAAAAGAGCTCTCCGGCAGGCTGAAATCCGCCGGGGAAATTCCCTCCCGGAGGGGGAAATCGACACCATCGTCACCGCCATCGAGCTGGACATCATTGGGATCATCATCACCATCATCTCCATCATCATCACCGCCATCTCCACCTCTGCACCTCGTCACCGCTGTAACAATTAGGGTTGGATCTTGATTGTTTGATACGGGAAACTCTCCCGGTATTGATTTCTACTTGTTATTGATGCTATTGAGTGAAACCATTGAACCAAGGTTTATGTTCAGATTGTTATTCATCATCATATCACCTCTGATCATGTTCCATATTATGTCTCGTGAGTAGTTCGTTTAGTTCTTGAGGACATGGGTGAAGTCTAAATGTTAGTAGTGAATTATGTTGGTTAGTATTCAATGTTATGATATTTAAGTTGTGGTGTTATTCTTCTAGTGGTGTCATGTGAACGTCGACTACATGATACTTCACCATTTATGGGCCTAGGGGAATACATCTTGTATTCGTTTGCTAATTGCGGGGTTGCCGGGAGTGACGAAACCCGAACCCCCGTTGGTATATCGATGCGGGAGGGATAGCAGGATCTCGAGTTTAAGGCTGTGGTTAGATTTATCTTAATTACTTTCTTGTATTTGCGGATGCTTGCAAGGGGTATAATCACAAGTATATATTAGTCCTAGGAAGGGCGGTGCATTAGCATAGGTTCACCCACATAACACTTATCAAAACAATGAAGATTAATCAGCTATATGAAGCGAAAGCACTAGACTAAATTCCCGTGTGTCCTCAAGAACGTTTGGTCATTATAAGTAAACAAACCGGCTTGTCCTTTGTGCTAAAAAGGATTGGGCCACTCGCTGCAATTATTACTCTCGCATTTTACTTACTTGTACTTTATTCATCTGCTATATTAAAACCCCCTGAACACTTGTCTGTGAGCATTTACAGTGAATCCTTCATCGAAACTGCTTGTCAACACCTTCTGCTCCTCGTTGGGTTCGACACTCTTATTTATCGAAAATACTACGATACACCCCCTATACTTGTGGGTCATCATGCACGTGTGTAAAAAGCATCAACACCGATATGCTTGGTCAGCTCATGCTTGACCGGATCACGTGCAATACTGATAGCACCTGTATCGTCGGACAAAAGTGGAGTGGGTGTCGTAACGAGACCCCAAAATCTGCAAGCAACCACCGTAACCAAGTCACCTCAGCAATCAACAAAGCCATAGCCCGCAACTCAGCCTCAACACTCGAACGGGAAACTACGACCTGTTTCTTCGTCTTCCAAGCAACAAGAGAACCACCAAGAAACACACGAGTAAGCGCGAAGCGAACGACGATCCGTAGGATCACTCGCCCACGTAGCATCCGAATAGCACTGGAGCTGGAGAGAACTGAAACGGGGAGAGAAAAGGCGACGAGTGATCGTGCCACGAAGATAACGAAGAACACGAAGGAGATGACTATAGTGAACAGTGGTAGGAGCTGAGACAAACTGACTCAGAATATAAACAGGATAAGAAATATCAGGACGAGTGACAGCAAGATAAACAAGACTCCCAACAAGATGGCGATAACGGGTGGGATCAGGAAGAGGATCACCATCGGTAGGACGAAGCTTAACATTAAGCTCCGTAGGAGTATCGATCGTGCGCTAATCCCCAAGAGCAGCACGAGCAAGAAGATCCTGAATGTACTTTTCCTGAGAGATAGAAAATCCATCAGAAGTGGAGGAAACCTCAATGCCAAGAAAATAGCGAAGAGGACCAAGATCAGTCATAAGAAACTGATCACGAAGACGAGCCTTGACGAAGGCAATATACTCAGGATCATCACCAGTAATGATCATATCATCAACATAGAGGAGAAGAAGAGTACGTCCACGAGGAGAAGAGTGTATGAAAAGTGCTGGATCATGAAGACTAGGAGAGAAACCAGCAGCAGTCACCACAGAGGCGAAGCGATCAAACCAGGCACGAGGGGCCTGTTTGAGACATAGAGAGAACGTCGAAGACGACAAACCATCCCATCGGGAACAGAATACCTAGGAGGAGGCTGCATGTAAACCTCCTCACTCAACTCGCCATTAAGAAAAGCATTCCGAACATCAAGCCGGGAGACGGACCAGCGGCGAACGAAGCAACGAGCAAGAAGGGTACGCACGGTAGTCATATGAGCCACGAGGGCAAAAGTCTCATCATAGTCGCGGCCGTGCTCCTGCTAAAAACCACGAGCCACAAGACGCGCTTTATAGCGCTCAAGAGATCCATCAGAGCGAGTCTTAATTTTATAGACCCACTTACACGTGATAGGACGAACACCAGAAGGGGGAGAAACAAGATCCCAAGTGCCAGTGCGCTCAAGCGCAGCGATCTCCTCAGCCATGGCAAGCTGCCATTCAGGATGACGCTCGGCATCCCGATAAGAAGTTGGCTCGGAGACGACAGACAGACTATAGTTACTAGGAGAGTAACGGTCTGGAGCACGACGCTGACGAACAGGCCGTGAAGAGGGAAGCTCATCAGCGAAAGAGGACTCATCAGAGGAGGAGGAAAAAGGAGCAGGAGAAGCCGGAGAAGCCGGAGAACGAGGAGAACTAGGGGAACTAGACGGAGGAGAGGATGGCGCCGAAGTAGAAGGGGGCGCATCAGAGGTAATAGGTGGAGGAGAAGTGTAATATCCAAATATTTTTTTAATGTCTATGATAATAACCAGAAGCAAGATATTTGATTCTTTATTTATTGCTTGGATTTTCGCATAAGACCGATCTGAAAATAAAGCAAGAGAAAAGATAAAGTAACTCGCCAAGTAACCTTAAAATATCTAGATCGGTAGATGGTCCCTCGACTCAAAAATATCCGAGGCGAGCCACTGGATAAGCATCCTAGCCGTAACTCGACCAGAGGTAACTTGACCAGCGATTAAATCCACCGCTTTCCTTCGTCGCTAATCTGGACAGGTGTCCATCTCTCCCCTAGTTCCCCCAGCTATAAATAGCTTTTGTTCCCCGCACAGTGCCTCACACAACACACCACAGTATAAATCGTCCTAGTTTTCTCGGAAGAGCTGGTGCGGGGGCAGGTATGGCAGCAGCTAGCTTGACCCTATTCTTCATTGCTGTTCTTGAGCATGCAAGTATCTGGCAGTGATTGCTTTTCTAGCTGCTGTAGCTTCTCTCTCTCTCTCTCTCTCTCAGATCTGCATGTCCTTTGCATGGATTCGAGTGGAATTTTTAGTTGTTCTTGATGCAACCGGTTGGAATGGAGAGTATTGCTCTTAGGAAGATGGATTGATTCTGTACTGATGCTTCATATGTACACTAGATCCATTCCCTCACTACTAAATCTACTACTTGTACTCCCTGCTACTTGTTAATTCATTCCATGGCGTGGTACTAAGTCTACTTGCTATTCTGCAATGACTAAGAAATACATTTAGTGCTGCTTGTTGCTGCTAATAAATCTGATGTCTTCTTGCTATAGTGAACTAGCACAACTAGCTAGTAGTACTTGGTGCATTGCATGCGTACAGTATGCTCTGAAAATAATAATCTGCTTACATGCATAGACTTGCATGGTCGATTGATGTGAAGGATAGTTGCCAACCTAGTAACAGTAGCTAGCTATTCAAGTTCCATGTTCATATCACTCTCATTGCTACTAGTACTACGCATGAAATAATGACTGATTATATAAACCTGTTTAGGTTGGAGCCAAGTAACCAAGGAGAAATCATTTGAAGGCAAGGCTGTGCATACCAGCTTCTTCAAAAATTAAATCGTATCGATATTTAATTGTGATGCTTTATCAGTATAAACTAGATGATTCCCCGCGCGTTGCTGCGGAAGATACCTCAAAATTATAGTTATTAAATTCAGAAAATGTGATTTAAAATAGAAGAAAAGAACAAAAAGGTGTGTGCTAAGGCATATACTGGAATAACTTTGACAAAAGAATCACCACGGTCCTAGGTAAAAATCACACTAAGCAAGCACAAGGAAATTATCATCGTTATCATGCTTGATTGAGAACAATATATTAACAAAAGAGAGAACATAGCAGCCTTGAGC
Source organism: Lolium rigidum (assembly GCF_022539505.1). NCBI lineage: Eukaryota > Viridiplantae > Streptophyta > Magnoliopsida > Poales > Poaceae > Lolium > Lolium rigidum. The sequence continues at coordinate 36,364,354 of NC_061510.1, forward strand.
ATTTAAGCATGTGAATGGAGCAACCACAGGACAGTTCATATAATAGGACGCTCAATAACTTAACAAACATACTACACAGTTCTGAAAACCTTATCAATGCTCCTCCCCAAAAAAGAAAGACAAAACCAATTCTTTTCTCTGTTGAACAGCTCAAAATAGGAGAAACTCTTGAGCAAAAAAGAGAATAAAGATCCTATACCGGACGGCATGGATAACTTGAGGAGGAAGTGCAACAATATCGTAAACTGGTTATCAGAGGTGAGCGAAAAGGGTCGAGGTAGACAAAAAAAATGTCAGGTATTAAAAGCAGATTAGCACATTAGAGTAAGTGGAACATAAGTAACTATATTTCAGTTAACAACAGCTGGGATCACTATAGGTCTACTGAAAGTGAAAGTGCTCCGAAACAACTGGGAGCTGCAGCGAAGTCCTTGTAATCTAATGTCCTGCCAGTACACCATATGAAAATATAAATAAGCATATCAGAATATTCTGATATGTATTGTTATGGTTATCACCATATGAAAATATAAATAAGCATATAAGAATATTCTAAACAGAGTCATGTCCCGTGTGTCATGATTCTTTAGAGAAGAGATTAGTGTCATACCTTGAAAAAACACTGTCGGTTGTACCATAGCACGGTTCTTTCATTTTCTAGAGCAAAATATGATCATTAAATGAAAGGGCTGTTCTTGCCAAGATGTGTTCTTAATTACGTGGATTTCATTAGGCTTCGGATATGAAAGACTTTTTGTGTAAGTCCAGCACCTTCAGTTTGTTGCTTCAAAGTCTCTTGCAGGGCTTGCAGGGAAGTGAATGGATGTGAAGCAAAAGGAAACAATGGAAAAGGATATGAAAGTGAAGTAGAAAATGAAATTGCATTCAGTTTGATGCATAGGGAAAGAACTATGTCGATAAATATAAATATACTTACACTCGGAAATATTAGCAAGAAATTAACTGACGGGCAATACAAGAACGAATGCCGATTTGATATTTTCAGCTGAAGATAGAACCTGACAAATACAAACTCCAGTTTTGTAGTCTCCTTAGAATCCTCAAAAACTGGCAAAACTCAAGCTTCATAACGACAAAATAAAACCAGGTTTTGCAGAGTGATTAATCGTCTCCATTTCTGTGAGGTGTTTTAGGATATTGAAACACAAAATAAACCTTCTCATCCATAGCTGCAGACAAATTCTACGAAAGTACCAGATTTTAGCAGGTAGAACTGAAATTTGGTAGAATGTTACGCTGAATCCATACATCTGCACTGTTTTTCTTAATTTCCTTCATGTAGAAAATTCAATAAATCAAATATTTATCATCCATTAAGATAGGATTCAAGAAAATAAAAAGGTCAGGGGTGTGAGAACAAACAAAAGGAGAAATGGCTTACTTGCTTAGCTGAGCACCTGCATATGTGATTAGGACATAAGAGATAAGACTAAAAGAGATGATTGCCGCTGGTAAGGTGATGCCTTGCGAGAGAATCGTTGTAAGATGGGAGCACAAGAGAGGAGTATACGGACTCTGCATTGTGATCATTAGGATCGAGCAAGACACCCAATGTGGCAGACCTTATATATGACGCAGCCTAATCAAATAAAAGCATCCAGTTGTCAGTTACAGGAGGCCAAAAACCATTAGGCATATGAAAGAAGCCAAAGCGGCTTAATCCATGATGCACCGTGATCAAATGAAAACCTACAGTTGTGTGTTACAGCAGGCAAAGAACCATCGGTCACATAGGGGAAGGCAAAGGGGCTTAGTACTTGAGAAGATGTAAACTTTGAGTGGGTACAGGAGGTAGAAGGTCGCTGCTAGTAGTTGTTAATTGTGTGTTGCAATGAAGAGAGTATTTAATTTCCTTGTGCTTGCTGATGTGGCATGGCATAGTGAAAAGGCTGACATGGCAATATGATGATGTGGCATGCTTGCATGTTAAGAGAATTACCTTTAGTGGGTGGCTCCTATTTAGATATTATAGATGCTTAGACTTTATACATGTGATATGGTGCTGACTATGGATGAATGTTTGAGGTGAATTAATGTTGTTCATAATTTACGTGAGAGCGGTCGCCGTCGTAATCATGGTATGCATGGGATATCTAGCCCGAGACGGTCGATACCTGAAATAACGATACGCGGTCATGCCGGTATCAGTGTGAGATGGGTTTGCCTCACACAAGTAGGGGACTCGATGTCGTGATTCTCGGAGAGGGATATAGCCATTGGTGGAGGTTACGGCTGTTGTTAGCGTGTCTCTGCAGAGGTCACTATAATTAGGTTTGCGCTAACGGACTAAATTTCATATATGTGTTTATACTCCTGTAGGATTACAGGAGACTTGTTTCCACCATCTAAATCAATCTGAATTTATTACTTGTTATATCTTTGTTAATATTTCATTTTCCTTGCTGAGTATGTTTAACATACTCACGGCTAGTCTCTTTTCTCTGGTATGCGCAGAGGGTGAGCAACATGAATTTGACGGGAATGGAGCGGAAGCATAGTTATGTTTAGCACATATGGAAGGAGTATTGGGATTAGGAGATTTACTCTGATCCTACATAAATATTGTTCAAATAAATGACAAGGATGCATCGTACATCTGTCCATGCATGCTCTAGTAGAAATGGCTAGCTTGCTAACTAGCCTGGTGCTATACTTGTAAGCTATATTGTACTACTATTACTACTACTAAGGAATAAATGGAACCTGATTCTTCTTGTGCTCTTAAGTTCATGATACTTATGCCTTGTATGCTTATGAGGTATTTATCTCGTAAGGATACGGCGAGCTGTCGCACTTAGTCCCTTCGCTTAGTTGGGGCGTGACAGTTTTAGTGGTATCAGAGCCAAGGTTCCAGAAAATTAACATAGGCTCTGTTTGGATGTTTGTATTGGCCGGCTTGGCATTGCATTCGATGGAATATCAATATCCTAGGATATTCGCATTGAGATCAATGTCAATATTTTTGTTTGGATGTTTAGATATTGGCTATCTAGAATTGATACCCTAGTGGAATGTCAAATCCTGTTTGGATGGTCAAAGCGATGTATTGCATTTGTATGAGAGTATAATCATGATACATGTTTGAAAATGATTTCTTGGGTAACTTTTAAATATATTTGTTTGATTATATTACATAATAATTAATAAAAGTTAAAAAAATATTACTATATAATATTGTCACGTCATCTTATAACTTCAAACAAACATGGATAGTTTATAGGAGTAATAATATGATATTCTTATATGTGCAAGCAAATGGAGTGAAAAGGTTCACCACACATTATATTTCAGTACGAAATATTACAGCATACTTAGGATATCTCACGTCATCTTTCTACTCTCAACTCAGGTCCGCGTGTGCTGCAGCAAAGTGATTGACGATGAACGGAAAATGCAGAGATATGGGGGACAAGGAGAGGGAGGACGGACGGACGCTGCTGGTCGTCGGTGCATAGGGCTGGAGCTCGGCAGCTCGCCCCGGTCCTTCTCGGAGGTGGAGTTCCCCCGATCTGCAGATAAAACCGCAAGATGAGGCGGCGGGAAAGGAGGGGCGGAAGGGAGGGCGAGGTGGAGGGCGACGGCGGCGGGGGATCTGTAGGGGAGACGTTGGATTTAGCTCGCCGCCGGTCGCCCAGTCGATTTACTTGGTCTCGCGCTCGGGGTGGGGAACAGAAGGTCACGGTCGGGACTCGGGGTGGGGAGGAGAAGCTCGTCTCGCGTCAATGCCCAGCAATGTCCAGGTCTGGGGCTAGACATTCGGGAAGAGCTCGCCACAGTTGAATCGGCCCGAACGAATATTCAGCCCGAATACCAGGCCCCAATACCTAGCACATCCAAACGCCTCAATTTGAGGTATTCGGGCTGTGAATGCCCCAATACCCAATACCAAGCTTCAATACAAACATCCAAACGGTGCCATAGTAATAATTCAATTAATCACACATTAGGGAGCACATAAAAAAAAGTAGATAGCAAATTAGAATAGCCGGGGTATTATGGCTGGGTCGATCTAGCCCAACCACTATGGTGTGATGTGTGCTTGTTTTGTTTGCTTGTTTGCATTCGTTGCATCATAGACTAGGTAGTAGTATCCAGGAAAAAGGTGTAGCCATGCATGCTTGCTTGTTTTACTAATATTGAAGATGCATTGTCAAATCAGGCATGTCGTACGTTGAGATTCCAGCCAAGCTTTTCCTGGAGCAGTTTGCAGCAATGCTCGGTCTGGGAGCACCGATTGTCACTTGGAGGCCTGCTTCGGAGGGGACATTCATTGTAGGCGTCCAGGTCGACATGGAACCAACTGACACTGTTCCTTCCCTGTACTTTGAAGCTGCTGGAGCAACTATAGCTGAGGCTGAGCAGGCTGCTTCACTGATGGTTACCTATGCCTTAGCAACCGAACGTCAGGTGCAAATTAGAGACATCAATTACCCTGTGGTGGCGTACCAGCGCCAACAGCTGGACGATGCTGGCAAGAAGCTAGTGGAGACTAAGCACCTGTGTGTTGAGCTGATGGATGCTCTCCGCTCCAGTGAAAAAGAAGTAGCTTTTCTGGAGCGTCTTGTTCACAGGTTTTATCGCCGCATTCGCTGCCTGAAGGACACTGTTGCTGCCCTGCGGCGTGGGGGCGGGGGTGGTGATGGAAGCTCCAACGGCAGCTCCTGGACAAGGGGTCTGTCAGCATCCTAGTACCCAGTCATCTATAAAATAGTATGTTAAGAATAAAGTCTTGCAGAGTGTGAGTTTGGGTGGTGCAGACGTCTAGGCTGCAAAGGCTGCAAGTGAAAGTTGAAGTAGGGCGGAGATGACACTGTCATCTTTCTTGGGGCTAGAGAAGGGAAATGACCTGTAGTAGTTTTATACTTCACATGTTATGAATGAGCCTAAAATATCTACATCTGCTTTACATGTGATGTAAGAACTTATAATCTGGGATCTGAATACTATGGAACTACTGGCTATATTATGTTCCTTGTGCAACTTTAGTCTTCCAAGAATTAGTTTGTATGGTGTTATCATTGGCTCCACTCAGCTCGTAGCTAGTTCTGGTAGTTTTGAAATCTCTCATGAATATTCATGTGTATGTATGTGTTCAAAGATTCATTTTGCTTTTGCAAATTCTAGAGACTTAATTTGGGCTCGTAGCTGGTACACGAATCAATCAGCCTCTCTCTCTCTCATCTAGTGACCAGGCTAGCAAGTTGTGAAAAACAAAATGGCATACATGCATGTGTCCTGTCGATGCATGTGGTCTATGGATGCATGTCCTGGTCTAAAATGTCTACTCCTAGCTAGACTAACTATTTGCTTAGCCATACACTACCATAGACTGGTTGCTTACATGTACACTACGCATGCAGTGTGTGAATCTATCCAAGAAATTACTACTTGTTTCTGATGTGACTACTCTTGCTCAGACATAGATGGCTGATCACAACAATGGCACGAGCCATGAGACGGGCAACTCCAGCGATAACAATGCCAGATTGATGATGCATGAATTGGGAGACCAGAGTGCGTTAGCTAATCTGCTTGCCAACATACCGGGCAAACAGCAGGAAACTCAAGAACGCCAAATGGATATCCTGGAGCGTGTCATGAAGAGTGATAGTCACCGCAATGGACTTGCGGAATTTCAAAAGCTTAAGCCACCATCATTTTCTGGAACAACAAATCCACTTGAAGCTGAAGACCGGATAACTGCCATGGAAAAAGCATTTGACGCTATGGAATGTACCAATAAAGAGAAGGTTGTATACGCAGTCTATATGCTACAGTCAAGTGCTTTTGAATGGTGGGATGCACACAAAAAGTCCTACCCAGAAGGTACTGAAATATCATGGGAATTATTCAAGGGAGCTTTTTACAAGAAATATTTCCCGGAAAGTGTGAAGCGCATGAAGGAAAGAGAATTCCTTGAGCTAAAACAAGGAAATAAATCTGTGACCGAATATGAAATTGAATTCTCTAGACTTGCAAGATTTGCTCCTGAGTTTGTCCAAACTGATGGCTCTAAGGCGCGACGCTTTGAAAGTGGATTACGTCAACCGCTTAGACGGCGCGTGGAAGCCTTTGAACTAAGCACTTTCCGAGATGTAGTGAGTAAAGCACAACTTCTGGAAAAAGGATATCAAGAAGAAAGAGCCGCTGGGGACCACCCATCAAAGAAGTTTAAGTTCAATAATAATCAACAGAATAACGAAAGGTTCAGATCAAGTGGCCGCCCCGAACGAACTGCAGGAAATTCACGGGGAAGTTTGGGAAGGAGATGTCCAATATGTAAGGGAAACCATACTCCAAATATTTGTCCGGATCGTTGGGGAAAATGTTATACATGCGGGAAACCAGGCCACACTAGGCATGAGTGTCCAAATAGACACAATTTTATGCCTCCCGCTCAACCGAGGCCTATGGCGTTGCCTCAGCCACCTCAACAAGCTGTATTTGATCGGCCCTTCCCCGAGAACCAATCATGGATCAAATCAGTATGCGAAGGCCACCGCTTCTAATCAACCATCAGGTTCTCATCCAAATAATAGAGAGAAGCCTCGAGGAGGGAACCGAGCTAGAGTGTTTAATCTAACTCAAAGGAGTGCAGAGGAATCAAACAACGTGGTGACAGGTAAATTTCCGATATATTCCCATACGGGCTTAATTTTGTTTGATTCTGGTGCTACACATTCATTTATTTCCGCAAGATTCAGGACTGAGCATAAGATTCCTATCAGTCTGTTAAAAGAAATTATTTACGTTGAGACACCCATAGAGAGCCAAAGTGCGAAATTAATTTGCAACTCATGTCCCATTGAGATTGGTGGGTGGAAATTCATGGCCGATCTTATCGTATTAGAAATACAAGAGTTTGACGTAATACTTGGAATGGACTGGTTACACCAGAATAAAGCCACCATTGATTGCCATGAAAAATCGGTTAAACTTAGACCGTTCGGCCAAACAGAAATTGTATACCATAGCAATAGAAGAAAATTATTCAGAACATTCATGGCGATGTTGGAAAGTAAGGAAATAAAGTTAGATGAGATTCCTGTGGTAAATGAATTTCCCGATGTCTTTCCAAAAGATTTACCTGGATTACCACCGGACCGAGAAATTGAGTTTGCGATCATATTGATTCCTGGAACAAAGCCAATCCATAAGGCACCCTATAGGATGGCGCCCATGGAGCTAAAAGAGTTAAAGTGCAATTAAAAGAATTAGAGGAAAAAGGATTTATTCGTCCAAGTGTTTCTCCGTGGGGAGCTCCGGTTTTATTTGTGAAAAAGAAGGATGGAAGTCTAAGGTTGTGCGTTGACTATCGGGAGCTAAATAAAGTGACCATTAGGAATAAATATCCTCTTCCTCGGATAGATGACCTGTTTGACCAACTACAAGGATCCAAAGTTTTCTCAAAGATTGATTTGCAATCTGGTTATCATCAGCTAAAAATAAATCCAAGTGATGTTCCTAAGACCCCCTTTCGCACTCGGTACGGACATTACGAGTATTTAGTTATGCCATTTGGATTGACTAATGCACCTGCAGCATTTATGGATTTGATGAATCGGATATTCAAGCCTTATTTGGATCAATTTGTAGTTGTTTTTATTGATGATATCCTTATATACTCAAAGACAGAAGAAGATCATTCTAATCATCTCAGGATTGTGTTGCAAACACTAAGAGAACATCAGTTATATGCCAAGTTAAAGAAATGTGATTTCTGGATGGACCGAGTACCTTTTCTTGGCCATATAATTTCAGGCGAGGGTATATCAGTGGACCCCGCCAAGGTGCAAGCCGTATCCGAATGGCAACGACCCTCTAATGCCACGGATATTCGAAGTTTTCTTGGAATGGCTGGGTATTACCGCAGATTCATAATGAACTTTGCTAAGATTGCTACGCCTTTAACTCATTTAACAAAGAAAGGAGTTAAATTTGAGTGGACAGATAAATGTGAAGAAAGCTTTCAGGAATTAAAGAACCGCCTAATTTTAGCCCCGATTCTCGCCTTACCAATTGGTGGGGAAGATTTCACAATTTATTGTGATGCTTCAAAGTTTGGACTTGGGTGCGTCCTTATGCAAAGAGGAAAAGTCATTGCATATGCTTCTCGCCAATTGAAACCGCATGAACAAAATTATCCAACTCACGACATGGAGCTAGCAGCGGTAATTTTTGCACTAAAAATATGGAGGCATTACCTTTATGGGGAGCATTGTGAAATATTTACTGATCACAAGAGTTTGAAATATATTTTTACCCAAAAGGAATTGAATATGAGGCAAAGAAGGTGGTTAGAATTATTGAAAGACTATGATCTTAATATTAATTACCATCCGGGAAAGGCAAATATTGTGGCAGATGCTTTGAGTCGAAAAGCCTATTGCAATATGTCTATCCTAGCTACTCAAGAACCCCATCTGCTGCGAGAGCTAGAAAAGTTGAGAATAGGGCTAAAGATACATGCACCCAGAGGCATGCTAGCTACTCTTCAAGTCACATCAACCCTAGAGAAACGAATCATGGAAAAGCAGATGGCTGACCAGGACCTGGTATGACTAAAGGAAAGTATTAGTGAAGGAGGACAATCTGAGTTTAATATTGATTCTAGCGGGGCTATACGTTTTAGAGATAGAATGTGTGTGCCTAATGATCCAGAACTAAAAAGGCATATTTTGGAAGAAGCACACTCTTCTCTATACACCATGCACCCAGGCAGTACTAAAATGTATTAGGATATTAAAAAGACATTTTGGTGGAATAATATGAAAAGAGAAATAGCAAAATTCGTAATGGAATGTGACACATGTCAGCGCGTAAAAGCAGAGCACCAAAGACCAGCTGGACTCCTAAAACCTTTGTCTATACCTCTTTGGAAGTGGGAAGAAATTAGTATGGACTTTATTGTGGGACTACCAAAGACACCATCTGGTCATGATAGTATATGGGTGATAGTGGACCGACTAACAAAATCTGCACATTTCATACCAGTGAAGATTACCTTTTCTCTAGAGAAATTGGCCAAATTATACATCAAGGAAATAGTATCCCTGCATGGTGTTCCATTGCGCATCGCGTCAGATAGAGACCCTCGCTTTGTCTCAAAATTTTGGAAAAGTCTGCACAGAGCTTTAGGAACCAAACTGGATTTTAGCACAGCATATCATCCGCAAAGCGATGGACAAACAGAGCGGGTAAATCAAATTTTAGAAGATATGCTCAGAGCATGTGTTCTAGAATTTAAAGGAGCATGGGATGAGTATATGCCTTTAGCTGAATTCGCATATAATAATAGCTATCAATCAAGTATTCAAATGGCTCCTTATGAGGCTTTATATGGAAGAAGGTGTCGCGCACCAATTTGTTGGGATGATGTTGGCGAAAGGAAAGTTCTAGGACCCGATCTAATCCAAGAGACCGAGGAGAAGGTGAAACTTATACGTGGGCGACTTCGAACTGCACAAAGTAGACAGAAAAGCTATGCAGACGGCAAAAGAAGAAACCTTCATTTTGAAGAAGGAGAACTAGTGTATTTAAAAGTATCACCAATGAAAGGGGTCAAACGGTTTGGACAAGGAAAAAAATTAAGCCCAAGGTATATTGGACCTTTCCATGTTACTAAACAAGTTGGGGAAGTCGCGTACCAGCTAGAACTACCAGAATCTCTAGCAGGAGTACATAATGTGTTTCATGTTTCGTTACTCCTGAAATGCCTAAAACCACCACATCAACAAGTGGAGATGGAACTATCGGAGCTACAAAAAGATCTGTCATATGAAGAATATCCTGTTCGTATACTAGATATTAAAGACCGCGAGACAAGACGCAAAAATATACGATTTGTCAAAGTGCAATGGAGTAATCACAGCGAGGATGAAGCCACCTGGGAAAGGGAGGATGACTTAAAGAAAGACTACCCATACCTCTTCGACATATAATGGTAAGAAAATTTCGAGGACAAAATTTTTATAAGGAGGGTAGGATGTAATATCCAAATATTTTTTTAATGTCTATGATAATAACCAGAAGCAAGATATTTGATTCTTTATTTATTGCTTGGATTTTCGCATAAGACCGATCTGAAAATAAAGCAAGAGAAAAGATAAAGTAACTGCCAAGTAACCTTAAAATATCTAGATCAGTAGATGGTCCCTCGACTCAAAAATATCTGAGGCAGAGCCACTGGATAAGCATCCTAGCCGTAACCTGACCAGAGGTAACTTGACCAGCGATTAAATCCACCGCTTTCCTTCGTCGCTAATCTGGACAGGTGTCCATCTCTCCCCTACTTCCCCCAGCTATAAATAGCTTTTGTTCCCCGCACAGTGCCTCACACAACACACCACAGTAGAAATCGCCCTAGTTTTCTCGGAAGAGCTGGTGCGATTTGGGAAGTGAGCAGGCAGGGGGCAGGTATGGCAGCAGCTAGCTTGACCCTATTCTTCATTGCTGTTCTTGAGCATGCAAGTATCTGGCTGTTGCGGTCAGAAACCCACCGGCGGGCAGCAACGGGCAACACCGTAGAGCCGGGAACAACTCAGGGCTGCGGCTGGCCCTGGTCCCTTTGAGCGACGGCCCGCAAAGCCTTCTGCGCACACGTCCGATGCTGATGCAAGGGCGTGCCACCCGACCTATACCCGGTCAGGAAGGTGTTGGATGATGCCTCGCTTAGTTTCCTGCATGGCATACACGTAAACATTAAATACGAGCCTCGATCGGCTCTTAGGCTATCCTGTGAATCGGCTCAAAGAGCCGATCCACCCATGATTCGTACAAGGTGTACGAATATATGGTGGTCCTGCTTGATCAAGATAAAGCTGAAGCGATCTACGACGATTTAGGGTTTTCACCGCATAATCGGATCATCCTACTCGCGATTGGGCCTCGCGCTCGCGTACGGTGATCGTAAGCCGATCCTAGACAGGGCCTAAAAACCAACACGAGGTTGATCCCCGGAACATATTGTCTAGGGCTAGCAAACTACACCCTACACGTCGCTGGATCCTCCAACCCTTTGTAAGGCCTAACTATTGCAGATATTAAACTAATCCTTGAAGAACAAGGAGCAACCGTAACGGATTGGATCTACTAAACGATGATCAAGCGGGGTGCCGCCCCTACACCTAAGATAGGTGTAAGGGCGGCTAGATGTATAAGGGTTGCACTACGACGACATATGATACGAAGAACAATGCTAACCCTAACACATCCAAGATAACTACGTTGCTCGCCATCAAAAAGGCTTCAGCACGAGCAACGCATGAACAACGTAATAAGCTTGTGCTGCCTAGATCGCAAGATGCGATCTAGGCAGCATGGTGCTTACCGGGAGAAACCCTCGAGACGAAGGAGTTGGCGATGCGCCGAGATTGATTTGTGTTGAACGTTGGTTGTTGTTTATTTCATAAACCCTAGATACATATTTATAGTCCGGGGGACTTTCTAATTCAGGCGTGCACCTAACCGTGCACGGGTAAAACTCTAACTTCTAAACTGAGATACGATCTACTATAATACGGATACACGGGCAATTTAGCCCAACTTCTTCGTGTCGAGCCGCTTCAGAGATCCTCCACGCGTATATCCTTCAAGCCCATCTCACTTACGGCCCATCTCCTGATCTGGCCAAAATCTGGTGATAACACATGCCCCCCTGGTTTTGGCAATGATAATTTCAAAACCACTCTGTTTTTCTCCGAGGGGTCATGTCGTGGCAGAGCGGAACCGTCGCAGTATTCTTCATCATGACGTCTTGCCCTTCCAACTTCTCTGCACGATTTGACAGTTTTGGCACCGTATCCTCGAAAACTGCTCGAACATTAAATCTCCGCTCCATCTCCTTTTATTTAATCTCATCGAACAGTTCTCCTCTTCATCCCCTTCGCATTAGCACTCCCAAAAAGCCCTCCTACGCCACCATGTCTTCTTCTCCTTCCTCCTCATCGGGTCTTTCCGCCCAGTCCTCCTCTTCTCGCGAGCCGACGCCGGAGTGGAACCCGGAGGAGGCCCATGCGGCCGACACCCGCCGCGCCATCGAGGCCGGGAACGAGTCGAGCCACGACTTCTCCGTCTGGTCAGAGGACGATAAGTCCTTGACCGACGGGGAGAGTGACCTCCGCTTCCTCGCCAACGGGAAATCGGAGGAGGAGAGCGATGACGATCGCTTCCCCTGGGACGGCGCCACCTCCTCCGAGGAGGCGAAGGAGGAGGAGGAGGAGGAGGACGACGACAGCTCCTCCGACGAGCCGCCGGCCAAGCGTCACTGCCCCTGGCCCGGGAACCTCAGCGACTTCGACAGCGACGACGATGACGCTGACGAGGAGGACGAGGACAACGAGGGTCCTGCCGGCGGCCGCTACAGCAGCGGCGACGAGCTGGCCGGGAGTAGCGCCGACAGCGGCGACGACGACGACGACGACGAGGGCAGCAAGGGCCCCTAGATAGGACCTTAGCATAGGGCCAGTAGCAGTAGATGGGGCAATGTACCCCCTAGCTCTTCCTTTTGAAAGCAATCAGCTCCTTATGTAAGAAATCTCGTTTATCAGTGAAGAATTTCCCCAATTTGATTTTGCCGATTTCCTTTATGCTAATTCAGCCGATTGTCAACTCGCCAATGCTCAATGAGCCGATGACAACGCATCGGTCCCTCATAATCCACCCTTCATCTTTTCGACTAAGGAGTGACCGTAAACTTGGTCAATGCTCAATGAGCTGATGGCAACGCATCGGTCCTTCATTTTTTCCAACCGATGACTTTGAGCTCTGGTGGACAATGTAGAAGATCATGCCTTCAAGGGAGCCCCAGAACCGTTGCTGAAACGACTTGACGCTGAAGCCGATACTTCTGCAGAACAGATGTCACCTGCTTGCAAATCTCCTTAGTGATGCTTTATAATTCTGCTCTGTCCCTTTGAAGAAGATTATGATGGAGGGCCAGCCGATGAAATCTCAATCGGCTTCTTAAGAACAGAGTATCTACCCAGTCAGTTGCCTCCCGAGCCTTAGTCAAAGCGAGAGCGGCGGCGAGGACACATAGTTCAGTCGAAGAACCTCGAATTCAGGCAGTCCTGAGACAGCCAAACTCCTCAAAGGGCAGGGCATCTCCATCCTCTCCTCGGCTCAACTTGGCCAAACCGACCGTAGAAACAACAGAGCCGACCGCCTCTTCCTCCGTTGAAAGCTGATATTGCAGATGATGGCTTCCAAGTTGTAATGCAGAGCCAGCCGATTCCAACAAAATCGGCTCCCCAGAGCAAAGATCCTTTAGGGCGAGCTGCCCCCCGAGCCCCAGCCAGGGCGAGAAAAGTAATGAGCCCGCCAAGTGTGCCATCATCGGCTTCCAAGTTACAATGCAGAACCAGCCGATCCCAACAAAATCGGTTCTCCAGAGAAAGGATATTTCAGGGCGAGCGGCCCCCCGAGCCTCTTCAGCTCCCATTAAAACGTGGCAGGAAAGCTTATGCCCCAAAAGCCGATGTACCACAGGGGCTTGGAAGGATCAACAACTCCCTTGAACTAACAAGCCTCAAATGTCGTGGCTCTCCAACTCCTCCTAGCTCCACTCTTGTGTCTTGCTGCTCAGATCGGCTCATCATCTTCGGCAGACTGATGCAACTCACCCTTAACCTGATCTGCATGTTGATGCTGTTCTTGATGTTGGTCAGGGTTGTGATCCCTCAAACTTGCCCCAGCCGAGATTGCAGACTGATATCAGCGTCTTTAATGAGACCAAGGTCGTTTTGGACGCCAAAACTGACGCCCCTGCTAGCACTGCTGAACCTGAAGACTTGCCAAATGGAGTTAGAGGCCCTTGAAGAGAGGATCCGAGTCACCAAACCATTCCATTGAGGAGTTATTCTAATGGAGCCTCTCTATGTAACTTGATAACTGCTCCCTTGGGATTCTGCTTATAACAGCTTGTACCTCTGAAGTTGATGGCCATGCATCGGCTTTTTATCCTTAAGTCGATGTCTGCGCATCGGCTGTGCTTAAAAAATTTGTATATATTTTTTTTTACGGCCGATCTACTCATGTATCGGCCCCCATACTTCAATACCCACCATCATCAAAGAATGTATCTTGAGCTGCCGGGCATTTGACAGCCACTTCAGACTTCGTATCCTCGTGTCTTATCCATCTAAGTGCCCCCCGAGCCGATTCTTTCAAGTAATTGAGGGTATCGGCTCTTCAGGCATCCCCTGTTGGATCAAATGCTGAAACCAAGTAGAATGTATGGTGAGGATAATTTTGGCCGATTGCTGGAACCGGCCTCCACGTTTCCTGCTCGATGAAGGTTTTTGCAATGTTCCTCCATAACTCCTTGGGGCCGATTACTTGGATCGGCATCGCTACATTTGTCCATCGATGTCGCTTTTGTTACACGGTCAGGTCAGTGGATGAAACCAACCTAACCCCGTCCTTTGTCACGTCGATGCGCTCGCAGTCGTCCAATCCTGGAGCACTAAACTCCGTTGGAAGGATGGAGACCATGTTTGTGCCAGCCGATGTCTCGAGCATCGGCTTTCTTTTGTCCGGGCGCCACTCTTTCCTTTGTGGCCGACCTTCTTCGTCCAGGGGTTCGCTGAATTTTAGCGGCCAGATCAGGCCGCGCCTTCCTCAACGTGTGCAGGTATAACCTTTCAGCTTCCTCCAACCCACGTAGTCGCTGAACCCTTCGCTTTTGGGAACGGCTGAGCCCATCAGGGCACCACCTTGGCCGATGATACATGTCTTCTTCTTCATCATCGTCCTCTAGTTCCTCGAGATCTTCTACCCGAGCGGACTCAGCATACTTGTTCCGAGGCGGGAGAGGCCCTAGACGCTTGAACACGGACACGTTAGCTGCATCCTTCTTCTTTTGTTTGCATTCAGGCGCTTGCCGATTGTTGGCAATCGGCTCATTCCTGAATCCCAGCAGTGTCTGAAGAAGGGGCAGTCCCAGTGCCTATCCACATCTTCTTGCTCTCTCGACTTTTCCTTGGCGTGGCGCTCATATCTCTCCTTGTCGCGATCATGCCGACGATGTCTCCTGGCTTCTCTAGCCAGACGATCTCTTTCATCATCATCGCTGGATCGTCGGCGTTGGTCATACTGACTCACATACTTGTTGAGGAGGGGATCAGAGAGAGGTCGCTGATATCTTACGTTCCATACTTCTCCCTCTGTGATGTGGCGCTTGCCATCATGACGGAGCCGATCGCGTGGAGCGGCTTCCTCTGTATCCTTGCTATGAGAGCAGCTGCCCTCATCTCCGTCCTTACCAGAGTGGTGCCCAGGTCCTACCATGTTGATATTGCACGAAAAATCTGGCTGGCACCCTCCGGGGTAAGTGCACTCCACCATGTTAACGGCGGGGAAGGGGTGTGTGTCGACTTTCATGGCGTACTGGTTGAAAATTAGCCGGCCTTGTTCTATCGCCATTTGGATCTGCTGACGCCACACCCTGCAGTCGTTGGTGGCACGGGAGACCGAGTTATGCCATTTGCAGTATGGCTTTCCGTTCAGCTCCTGCACCGTGGGGATCTTGTGGCCTTCGGGTACCTTTAGCTGCTTCTCCTTGAGTAAGAGGTCGAAAATCTGCTCAGCTTTGGTCACGTCAAAGTCGAACCCTTTTGGAGGGCCTTGTGGCTTAACCCACTTACAGGACACGGGGCTTGCCGCCCGAGTCCATTCAGCCACTGCTACCTCTTGATCTCCCGCAGCACCTTCATCCTCGTCTGCCTCAACCAGGACCACCGCACGCTTGAATTTGTCCCGGTAAACATCCGGGTGGCGCCTGTTCATATGCCGGCAGCTTACGCACCATGTGCGCCAATGAAGGGTAGTCTGCTTGGGAGGCCACGTCCTTGATCGATGATGAGAGACCCACCACCGCCAACTCGATCGCTTCTTTTTCACTTACGTGAACCGAATACCATCGGTTCCTAATGGTCCCGAAACGCCGGATGTATTCCGACACCGTTTCCCCGCGCTCCGTCGCACTTGTGCAAGATCGGCAATGCCAGCCTCGGAAGCCTCTGAGTGATACTGTATGTGGAACTGCTCTTCCAACTGCTTCCAAGTCCGGATTGAGTTCGGTGGCAGCGATGTGTACCACCCGAAAGCCGATCCTGTGAGGGACTGTGCGAAGAACCTCACACGCAGCTCGTCCGATGCTGAGATCGTGCCCAGCTGTGCCAAATATCGGCTCACATGCTCGATGGAGCTGGAACCATCCGATCCACCGAACTTTGTGAAATCAGGGAGCCGATATTTGGGTGGTAGCGGGATCAATTCGTACTCGTTGGGGTACGGCTTGGTATAGCCGATTGTCCTCCTTTTCGGCATCATGCCGAACTGATCTTTCAGAATTGTACAAATCTGATCCGCGGTGATGGCTGAAGGCGTTGAACCCTGAAGATTCGCCGGGGTGGCATACTTAGCCAGCCATGCTTGCTTTTCCAGCTCTGAGCCAACTGCAGGAGCTGAGCTCTGGAGGTTCGTCGGAGTGGCGTACTTAGCTAGCCAAGTCTGCTTCTCAAGGTCTGTCCCCGACGTTCCTCCTGCTGTTCCAGAAGTCCCTGCTGTTGCAGCCTGGTTCGAGAGTGCCCAGTTACTGCAGTCGGCACGTATGCGCACGTGTATCCGTGCGGGATCTCCTTGGGCGCCTCATGTAGGAATTGGTAGTCGCTAGGGTCACCACCAATCTTGTAGACGACGTATGCCGATGAGTTCGGCACTTCTGGTGCTGCCAACGCGAACGGCAGCGGTGGACGGGAATGGAGTGGCATCTCTCCTTGGTACGTCCCCAGAGCCGGTCCTGACGGAGAGTACTGATGGCTCATGATTTCCTGGATCACGCGAAGAGCGACACGCTCCAAAGTGTTCACCAGGCTCTCAGAGTGGCGGTGCAGCGAATGAGCCACCATGAAGTTGATCTCCTGACGCAGCGACCTGGTGCGTTCTTCTGACGGGGAGGACAGGTCCACTCCATCGAGCGCGCCTTCAGGTGAGAACCCTTTCCACCGGATGCCATGTGAGCGGGTTCTGTGAAAAGAGCCGATGAGGTCGGCTTCGAGGACTGCCTTGATCTCGTCATGCTTCTTCTTGAGCTCGTCAGTCAGATCCTCGTACTTGACCGGAGTGCCTTCCGCCATCTCAGATGTGGATGGCGATGCGGTGGATGTCGAAGATGGTCCCACCGAGCGTGCCAGAATGTGTTGCGGTCAGAAACCCACCGGCGGGCAGCGACGGGCAACACCGTAGAGCCGGGAACAACTCAGGGCTGCGGCTGGCCCTGGTCCCTCTGAGCGACGGCCCGCATAGCCTTCTGCGCACACGTCCGATGCTGATGCAAGGGCGTGCCACCTGACCTATACCTGGTCAGGAAGGTGTTGGATGATGCCTCGCTTAGTTTCCTGCATGGCATACACGTAAACATTAAATACGAGCCTCGATCGGCTCTCAGGCTATCCTGTGAATCGGCTCAAAGAGCCGATCCACCCATGATTCGTACAAGGTGTACGAATATATGGTGGTCCTGCTTGATCAAGATAAAGCTGAAGCGATCTACGACGATTTAGGGTTTTCACCGCATAATCGGATCATCCTACTCGCGATCGGGCCTCGCGCTCGCGTACGGTGATCGTAAGCCGATCCTAGACAGGGCCTAAAAACCAACACGAGGTTGATCCCCGGAACATCCTGTCTAGGGCTAGCAAACTACACCCTACACGCCGCTGGATCCTCCAACCCTTTGTAAGGCCTAACTATTGCAGATATTAAACTAATCCTTGAAGAACAAGGAGCAACCGTAACGGATCGGATCTACTAAACGATGATCAAGCGGGGTGCCGCCCTACACCTAAGATAGGTGTAAGGGCGGCTAGATGTATAAGGGTTGCACTACGACGAGCATATGATACGAAGAACAATGCTAACCCTAACACATCCAAGATAACTACGTTGCTCGCCATCAAAAGGCTTCGAGCACGAGCAACGCATGAACAACGTAATAAGCTTGTGCTGCCTAGATCGCAAGATGCGATCTAGGCAACATGGTGCTTACCGGGAGAAACCCTCGAGACGAAGGAGTTGGCGATGCGCCGAGATTGATTTGTGTTGAACGTTGGTTGTTGTTTATTTCATAAACCCTAGATACATATTTATAGTCCGGGGGACTTTCTAATTCAGGCGTGCACCTAACCGTGCACGGGTAAAACTCTAACTTCTAAACTGAGATACGATCTACTATAATACAGATACACGGGCAATTTAGCCCAACTTCTTCGTGTCAGGCCGCTTCAGAGATCCTCCACGCGTATATCCTTCAAGCCCATCTCACTTACGGCCCATCTCCTGATCTGGCCAAAATCTGGTGATAACACTGGCAGTGATTGCTTTTCTAGCTGTTGTAGCTTCTCTCTCTTTCTCAGATCTCCATGTCCTTTGCATGGATTCGAGTGGAATTTTTAGTTGTTCTTGATGCAACCGGTTGGAATGGAGAGTATTGCTCTTAGGAAGATGGATTGATTCTGTACTGATGCTTCATATGTACACTAGATCCATTCCCTCACTACTAAATCTACTACTTGTACTCCCTGCTACTGTTAATTCATTCCATGGCGTGGTACTAAGTCTACTTGCTATTCTGCAATGACTAAGAAATACATTTAGTGCTGCTTGTTGCTGCTAATAAATCTGATGTCTTCTTGCTATAGTGAACTAGCACAACTAGCTAGTAGTACTTGGTGCATTGCATGCGTACAGTATGCTCTGAAAATAATAATCTGCTTACATGCATAGACTTGCATGGTCGATTGATGTGAAGGATAGTTGCCAGCCTAGCAACAGTAGCTAGCTATTCAAGTTCCATGTTCATATCACTCTACTGCTACTAGTACTACGCATGAAATAATGACTGATTATATAAACCTGTTTAGGTTGGAGCCAAGTAACCAAAGAGAAATCATTTGAAGGCAAGGCTGTGCATACCAGCTTCTTCAAAAATTAAATCGTATCAATATTTAATTGTGATGCTTTATCAGTATAAATGCTTAGACTTTATACATGTGATATGGTGCTGACTATGGATGAATGTTTGAGGTGAATTAATGTTGTTCATAATTTACGTGAGAGCGGTCGCCGTCGTAATCATGGTATGCATGGGATATCTAGCCCGAGACGGTCGATACCTGAAATAACGATACGCGGTCATGCCGGTATCAGTGTGAGATGGGTTTGCCTCACACAAGTAGGGGACTCGATGTCGTGATTCTCGGAGAGGGATATAGCCATTGGTGGAGGTTACGGCGGTTGTTAGCGTGTCTCTGCAGAGGTCACTATAATTAGGTTTGCGCTAACGGACTAAATTTCATATATGTGTTTATACTCCTGTAGGATTACAGGAGACTTGTTTCCACCATCTAAATCAATCTGAATTTATTACTTGTTATATCTTTGTTAATATTTCATTTTCCTTGCTGAGTATGTTTAACATACTCACGGCTAGTCTCTTTTCTCTGGTATGCGCAGAGGGTGAGCAACATGAATTTGACGGGAATGGAGCGGAAGCATAGTTATGTTTAGCACATAGGGAAGGAGTATTGGGATTAGGAGATTTACTCTGATCCTACATAAATATTGTTCAAATAAATGACAAGGATGCATCGTACATCTGTCCATGCATGCTCTAGTAGAAATGGCTAGCTTGCTTACTAGCCTGGTGCTATACTTATAAGCTATATTGTACTACTATTACTACTACTAAGGAATAAATGGAACCTGATTCTTCTTGTGCTCTTAAGTTCATGATACTTATGCCTTGTATGCTTATGAGGTATTTATCTCGTAAGGATACGGCGAGCTGTCGCACTTAGTCCCTTCGCTTAG
Organism: Lolium rigidum; assembly: GCF_022539505.1. NCBI lineage: Eukaryota > Viridiplantae > Streptophyta > Magnoliopsida > Poales > Poaceae > Lolium > Lolium rigidum. The sequence goes on from NC_061510.1 coordinate 36,384,247, forward strand.
TTGGGGCGTGACAAGAAGGGACAGCAGGAGAAGCATCAGGAAAAAGAAGAAAAGAGAGATCATCCACTGGTAAGTACCAGAGGTGGGACGAGGATAGAAGGGACGCGTCTCATCAAACGTGACATCACGAGAGATACGCATCAGACGACCAACGGGGTCCCAACAGCGATAACCCTTATGCTCATCACTGTATCCAAGAAAAACACACTCAACAGACTGAGCGGTCAGTTTGGTGCGTTCGCGAGGAGGCAGAAGGACATAGCAGACGGAACCAAATGAACGGAGAGTCGAGTAGTATGGAGAAACACCAGAGAGACGCTCGAGAGGAATGCCACCCTGCAGAGCAGCGGAAGGCTGAATGTTAATGAGATGGGCCGACGTAGCGACAGCCTCAGCCAAGAAATGTGGCGGAAGAGAAGAAGCAATCATCATAGCACGGGTGGTCTCAAGAAGATGACGATGCTTACGCTCGGCGACGCCATTTTGAGCATGCGCGCCGGGACAAGAAAACTGAGCGAGGGTGCCCTCCTCAGCAAGAACACCACGAAGGTGCTGGGGAGATATACTCACCGGCGGAATCATCACGAGAACACACGAATGGGTGAGGAATGCCGAGTGCGGACCATGGCCGCAAAACGCCGATAAATAGAGAGCACCTCACTGCGAGAGCGCATGAAAAACACCCAGGTGTACCGTGAAAAATCATCAATGAATAAGATATAGTATCGATGGCCCCCTTTCGAAGCGAAGGGAGCCGGACCCCAAACATCTGAATGGACTAAATCAAACGGTCGCTGAGAGACAGACACACTAGTAGGATAGGGAAGCTGAATCTGTTTGCCTAACCTACAACCCCGACGGTGTAACGACCCATCTCCGGAGACGGACCCCGGAAGGCCACGATGAACCAAAGACGACAGGCGAGAGTCACAAAGGTGACCAAGACGATGATGCCACTCGCTGAAAAGAGCCGGTGACAGAGGCAACAACCGGAGGAGAACTGGCAGATGGAGTGGCAGCGGAAGGAACACGAAGCCAGTCTAACTCCCAAAGCCCCGGAGACTTGCGGCTACGAGGGCCAGCTCCAACCAGGACCTGTGTGCGACGATCCTGAACCGCACAAGACTCAGCGTCAAGAATGACGCGACAACCGAGATCGGTGAGCTGGCTAGCAGAGAAAAGGTTCATCTGAAGGCGAGAAACATGAGAAACATCAGGGACAGAGAAAGAGGGAGTAGAAAGGGAGCCTCTACTAGAAACAGGAATAGAGGTACCATCAGCCGTGACAATACGGACATGAGAATTAAGAGACCGAAGAGCAGACAGAATAGAAGACTCAGAGGTCATATGAAAGGAAGCTCCAGAATCCAGATACCACGGGGACGTACCGATCGTGTAGAAAGTGGTGGTCGCGCAGTGCCGGAAGAGCCGATCCACGGAACCAGCAGCGCCCGACGAGGAAGAGTCTGTAGTAGCGAGCAGACCACGAAGACCCCTGAGAATGTCCTGATCGGAGAGTGCAACTGCAGAAGATCCCGAAGAGCCGACCTGCCGACAATCCCGGAACTGCCGACGTAAGCGGGATCCCGCGTCCAGCAGGTGGAGGGAGTGTGGCCAACCTTGCCACAGTAGGTGCAATGAGGACGAGGGCGGAGACTCGGACCGTGAGGCTGCTGACGTAAACTGGAATCCCAAGCATCAAGCAGGCAGTGAAACTGTGCTATCTCATGCGCAGAGAGGGGCGCGACTGGAGAGGTCGATGTACAATCAGGTGCCAACGAGGAGCTATCACCCATACGCACAGAGGCCACCAAAGGGGGCGACGGAGAGCAACACGCCGATGAAGACAGAGTCCGCGAAAGTCGATGTAGAGCGGCAAGCCGACGTAGACGGAGTCGACGAAGCGCGGCCATAACCGCGGGAAGAGGCCGAAAAAGTCGATGTAGAGCGGCGGGCCGACGTAGATGAAGTCGGCGAAGCGCGGGCAGAGCCGCGTGAAGAGGCCGCAAAAGTCGATGTAGAGCGGCAGGCCGAGGGAGACACAATCGGCGAAGCGCGGCCAGAGCCGCGGGAAGAGGCTGCAGACGGCGACGAAGAATGGCTAGCCGTCATACACGGAGGCAGCGGACAAATACCAAGTACCGAAGGGAGGCCCAAAGATAAGGCGGGATTAGCGGAAGAAGACATCAGGTAACAACAGCCGACGACAGTATTTTTTTTGTTTTTTTTTGTTTTTTTTACACACGATCTGGTCAACGAACTGGCCAAATCAGAGAAAAACCGGGAGATCGATCGGGGGCGGGCGGGGCGAGCAGATCAGCAGGGCACCACGGGCCAGAACCACGGGCCAGCAGGCAGCACGGGCCAGCAGGGGACGGCCTGGCGAGGAAAGCGGGCGACCGGGCGAGGAGAGAGACAGGGCCCGCCGGTGGCTGATGGCAGAACGACGGGGACGACGGGGAAACGGCCGTGAGACGAGGCCGTGGGGCGCGTGCTGGCCAGGACGGGGCGCGTATTTCCTGGGCGCGTGCTTCTCCTGGGTGTGGCTGAGGACGTCGTGCGAGGCGTGCGACCTCGTGGAGCGGAGGGCGGACGGGCCGAGGGAGCGAAGGGCGACTTCGTGCAGCGAGGGAGCGGAGCGGAGTCCGGCGGGATCGGGATGAGCGCAATCGATCGGGAGATCGATCTCGATCCAGAAAAACAGCGACGGCCAGATCGGGAACCGGCAAAGGAGACCGGGGCGAGGTGGCGGCTGCGACGAGGAGCTAAACCTATAGCTCTGATACCATGTTAGGAATAGACAGCTTATATTCCATGAGAGCGAAAGGCCACATATATATAGTACATGTACAGGTGCACATATGCAGAAAGCCCCCTAACATATGGAAAAATACAGTATACAGATATAGACATCTAAAAAGCACAAGCACTTCTCGTGGCGGCATCGTTCGGAGCAGCCTCTCAGGTCCAAAACCCTGTGTTCTTTACAGATTGCAGTGGCTTGATGAACAAAGGATCGATGAATGTGCATCATCCGGAGTACGTGTTCGCCGTCTCTTGTCTCCAGAAAACACTTTCAGGAATGACTGGTTCCTGAGACGTGGGATCTAGGAAACACGTTGGCAAAGCGCCAAGTTTCCTCCTTGTTCTGGTCCTGCGCGCACTGCCACCGCTGCTGCTCCAGAAAAGGTGGCGACGCGGCGGCGGTGGTGCCGGCTTGTAGAGAAAAGCACCGCGTTGGCTTGGACAGAGACACTCCATCGATCCACAGTTGCCAGTCACCGTCACTGTTGCTTTCTGCAAAGAACCCTGCCTGAAACTTTCGGTTATTTCTTCAGAACTTGCTAAACCTCACTCCTTTTTGTCCTTCTAGCATGAAATATTACTGTTTGGATGTTTCGTTCAAGGATCGAACTTATTTTAAGTTTATCGGTTTGACCAAAACAGCATATAGCATGTAAAATTACAAACAAACTTGCTAAACTGCTTTGTAAGAGGATCTTCTCATCACTTTGTATCGGTTCGGTCGTTTGGCTTTATTTATAAAGCGAGACAAAACCTTGTTTTGAGGTGGAGGAAACCAAACCGGTTCACTACAGGAATGGCGACGTACATCGACGGCCGTGGCGTACGTCGACGGTCAAATGTCGGGGCCGTCGGCGTATGGCCCGGCACGGCCAGCCAGCCGTCTGACCCTCGGTGTATCGTTGCCGTCGGCGTAGCGAAGTCTACGCCGAGGGCAGCCCTCGGCATATATTTGGCCCTAGGCGTAGACAGGGCTATGCCGACGGCCACCCTCGGCATAGACTATTTTTCAAATTTGTCTAATTTTGTAAAAATCATAACTAATTCATATGATGTCAGAAAAATGCGTATAAGGTATCAAAATGTTCAGAAAAACATCCTCTATCCGTTTATGTCAAAATCATGCATATTTGAATCATGTACAGTACCATGTTAACATAGTAACAATTCAAACACTTTCTTATATGTCCTCGGGTTCCCGTTTTGGCCAGATGGCAATTTAAACGAAGTCAGAAAATCCCGCGGAGCTGCATGGCGTCATTTTATGTGTCCTAGTAACCACTCCAAAATACGGAATTGGGATACGGCAGTTATTTTGGAAAAACCCATCACAAACAGGGCTATCAAATCCGGAGTTCTATAGCTTTTAGGGAAAATGAGTAGGAAACGGCCCGTGACACCGCATAGTTTGTCGGAACGAGGCCATATTTGGCACGTGTGTGGTCCCTGGGATGGGAAGCAAGGCCCGGGAAGCGGATTTCCAATCCGACCCATGGGCGATGGTTTTTTCATTTTCGGGGTGCTAAAACTTTTTTTTTGTGAAGCAGCTACATGGGGCGTATTTTTGTATTGCGCGAGACCTCCGCATAGTATTAGGACACCGCCTCCGCACCACATATCACATGCCATATGTGCGCGCTAGCTATCTGAGAATCACTGCGGCTTCCTGCGGTGTCCCGCCGAATCCGCTGGAAACTGACCGGATTTAAACTAGGGGCACACTTTCCGTCGCTCAATAAATTCCACGAAAAATGTTTTTAGGTCTACGACACATCACTTTATGTGCTAAATTTTTTCCGTTTAGCGCGATGGTGAACGGGTGCACCAACGCGTCCGGTACGGCCATACCGCATCTTCGTGGGGCCGTTTTGGCCGGATGGCAATTTAAACTAAGTTAGAAAATCCCTTGGAGCCGCATGACATCATTTCATGTGTCCTAGTAACCACTACAAAAATTAGAATTAGGATACAACAATTATTTTGGAAATCCCTTCACAAACAGAGCTATCACGTCCGGAGTTCTATGACTTTTAGGGCAAATAATTAGGAAACGCCTGTGACACCGCATAGTTTGTCGGATCGAGGCCATATTTGGCACGTGTGTGATACCTAGGATGGGAAGAAAGGCCTCGGGAGCGGATTTCCAATCCGACCCATGTGAGATGGTTTTTTCATTTTCGGGGTGCCAAAACGGGTTTTTTTTGTGAAGCAGCTACATGGGGCGCATTTTAGTATTGCGCGAGACCTCCGCGTAGTGGTAGGACACCGCCTTCGCACCACATATCACATGCCATATATGCGCGCTAACTATCTGGGAATCCATGCGGCTTCCTGCGGTGTCCCGCCGAATCCGCTGGAAACTGACCGGATTTGAACTAGGGGTACAATTTTCATCGCTCAATAAATTCCGGAAAAAATGTTTTTATGTCTATAATACATCATTTTATCTGCTAAATATTTTCCGTTTAGCGTGATGGTGAACAGGTGCACCAGCGCGCCCGGTACGACCATACCGCATCTCCGTGGGGGCCCGTTTTGGCCAAATGACAATTTAAATGAAGTCAGAAAATCCATTGGAGCCGCATGGAATCATTTTATGTGTCCTGGTAATCACTCCAAAAGTCGGAATTAGAATACGGCAATTATTTTGGAAAACCCTTCACAAACAGGGCTATCACGTCCGGAGTTCTATGGATTTTAGGGCAAATGAGTAGGAAACGGTCTGTGACACCGCATAGTTTGTCAGAACGAGGTCATATTTGGCACGTGCGTGGTCCCTAGGAAGGAAGGCATGGCCCCGGGAGCGGATTTTCAATCCTACCCATGGGCTATAGTTTATTTTTTATTTTTGGGGTGCCAAAAGGAGTTTTTCTGTGAAGCAGCTACATGAGGCGTAGTTTAGTATTGCGCGAGACCTCCGCGTAGTGGTAGGACACCGTCTCCGCACCACATATCACATGCCATATGTGCGCGCTAGCTATCTAGAAATCCCTGCGGCTTCCTGCGGTGTCCCGCCGAATCCGCTGGAAACTGACCAGATTTGAAATAGGGGTACACTTTCCGTCGCTCAATAAATTCCACGAAAAATATTTTTAGGTCTATAGCACATCACTTTATGTGCTAATTTTTTTCCGTTTATCGTGTTGGCGAACAGTGCACCAGCACGCTCGGTACGGCCATTTCGCATCTCCCGAGGGGGCCGTTTTGGCCAGATGGCAAACTAGACGTCATATTTGGATTCCTCTAATTTTTAGGTTCAAATGATGATATGGATGTTATATTTAGATTCCTCTCATTTTTCTGATCGATTTAGACATATTATTTGTGGAATTTCGATTTTTCGATTTAAAGATATTAATTATTCCATATTAAATAGAAAAAAACCAAATATAAAATCATTTTATTTAGATTTTAATTCAATATTATTAATCATTGTTACTTATATATTCATTACTGTTTAATTAAGTAATTGTTTAGAATTAAAAAATAAAGAGTTGTGACATCACGGTCCAAAGGTTAATAGGGTTGATAGGCTATTATTATCAGCAAGTTGTCAATTCTTTAAGGGAAGCTCATCCGAATGGAACCAAAAAGTTAAGCGTGCTGAGGAAACAAGTAAAAAAAGAAAAAAACTGGTGTAAAAAATTAAAATTTGAAAAAATTTAAAACTCCGCCAGCATATAAAAAAGTATTTTTTTTGAATTTTTTAAAAATTCTTTTTGGAAAAAAGAAAATTCAAATTTATAAAATTTGTATGCCGACGGTTTTGCCGTCGGCTAGCGTGCTACGCCGAGGGCCGGGCTACGCCAACGGTAATATTATCTATGCTGAGGGACCTAAACGCCGACGCCATACGCCGAGGACTGCCGTCGGCGTAACCTACCCCGAGGGCCAGGCGTAGCTACGCCGAGGGCAGCTGGCCGTCGGCGTATGCGTCCATTCCGGTAGTGGTTCGAATTATCTTACAAGGAGTCTGATATGTCTATACATCTCTTCTATTCTAGAAACGTTTATCATATAATTTGTTTTATTATACGCTCTAGAGCACTTCACTAAGTTGGCAAATATTTAACAAACTTGGGACAAATACATATATAAATGCATTGTAATGCATTAATGGACATAAATTAATTCGTAGTTTTGGTTTAGCAAAACAAAACGTATTTGATTAATAATAGAATTTTATGTAAAAGTGTTAGTTTTGTTGCTTATATTGTTAGTTTTGTTGCTTGCACTTGTATTTGATGTGGTCGCGTGTGATATATAAATAAAAACGACATTCGTTTAGTGGCAATATCAATTGTGAAAAGATAAAAGTGTTTAGTAAAAATATATGGATAGTGTTGATGTTCCATAAATAGTTCGATCAAAAAAGTGTCAGCAGCACAATAATTCAATATGATACCAAACGGAACTCCTCTTCAAATAAGAGTTCCTAAGAACTAATTAGAGACGATGGTGCTAACTTTATTGGTCTTGAAGACTATAAGAACAGATACTCTTGGTGGTTTAACATGGTAGTTGGCAACATATATTTTTTTGCAACATGTCTCTACCACTGGAAGATTAGTGGTATTCTTCTTAGTATCGATGCTGACTTACATTAGATAATTGAGATTGAGACTAAAAACTAATGTCAACGTACTATATATACCTATTCATTGGGAATGTAAGCGTAGAGTTATTGTAGCAAGTGTTCATTTCCCCATTAGAATGACTCGTGTTTAATTTCAATCACAATGAATCGTTTAGACTCCCCTCTACAAAGCTGAACAATTAGAATTATATTTGTTATCCTCAATTCAAATGCGGTAGTTGTCAGGTACAACGGCTTTAGAAAGATTTGTAGGCGAGTGAAATAAAATAAAATAAAACTAAAATTAAATATAGTAAAAGGCTTGAAAGTGAAATAAAGGTGTGTTTATGGTTCACTTGATCTATCTTAAAAAATGGTGGTTCAAAATAAGCTATTCACGATAACTTATCATTCATACAAGATCTATGCATGATATAGGTGGCACCCCGGCCCTTCCATCAATTGATCTCCTCTCCGCCCGCCAAAGCTACTGGAGTGGGCCTCGCCCGGGCATATGATACGGCTTTGTGTTGTAAACACAGATTCATAAAGGCGACCGGATACGAATTGTTGCATGCCGACTTAGCCGTCTCTTGGATGATCTCGTAAAAGTAGGGTGTGCATGCCTTTATAGGAATGTATATACAGGGGCGGAGGCAGGGGGGGGCGAGCAGGGGCTAGACCCCCCCCCCCCCCCCCAATGGATCGCCCCCCTCAACGTTTCACCGTAGCTTCTCGTAATAGTATACAGGTATTTATACGCTAATGGCTGGAGAAGATACGTAATTGATTAGCCCACAGTCCCATACTTAGTTGATCGTTCTGCTGCGAAGTAAAGCCCATTAGCCCATCTCCCCGTAAATGCCTTGTTTTACTGGATGAAGTAGCTCAGTACCTGTCCATTAGGATCCAGTCCATTGGATTTAGCAGATGATGATCGATCATCTAAGACCGCACGTGATACATCCCCTTCGGCCTCTCGCTGGTACTCCTGCTAGGGCGCCACACCGCCGCCGCCCCGCGCCTCGCCGCCTACATACGACCTGTGATCAGACAGGGATGCGGTCGATCTGGCAGCAAGGTGCTAACTTGCTCTGTCGCTCGCGCAGCACATATATTAAGGTATGCCGTGCTCTGGCGCCTACACAACTGGTCTGCACTATACCTCACCTTGAAAGGTATGCCCTGTTTTAGAATTACAATTCAATCTCACCTGACTACATTATGCTGTGTATTTACAGTTCAATCTCGCCTGACTAGAATGCCGTGTGTTAGAATTACAATTCAATCCATGCATACCACTGGTTAGTTAGTTTTCTATTAGGTCGAGCAGAAAATAGCATGAGAAGAATTGAATGTACAATTTATTTTTTCAAAAAAATCTTCATGATGAGGAAAAAGATAAATGATTTGTCAGATTGTCACATTTTAACAGCGGTGCTATATTTGAGATATCTTATATTGTATTATTTTATGTGTCGTTTGTTTTTGTTAAAAAAATTCTTCTATACCATTCGGTGATAGTTGTCTTCCTCGCCCCCCCTATGGTCAAATCCTGGCTCCGCCCCTGTGTATATACTTGTGAACTTTTGCATTTGTATTGTTTTCGTAAAAAAGATAAATAAGAGTTCGATGAGTCTGTGTCATTATTAAACTCGAATGATGCAACACAATGATCGGTGAATGGGCCTCTGTACATCATCCGGAGCACGGTGTTCGCCCTCTCTTGTCTCCACAAATCACTTTCAGGAAATGACTGGTTCCTGAGACGTGGGATCTCGGAAACACGTTGGAAAAACGCCAAGAGCTAGTTTGGCAGGCCGGATGGACCTTGGCTCGTATCGGTCCAACAAATTTTGGTCCGTTTGGATGCCTGCAGCCCACTACGTTCTTGCATGAACCGGGTTTTAAAGCACCCCCGGGACAGGCCCTGGAGAAACGCCCGGAATGACAGTTTCTCCGGGGCCAGGCCCGTTGCGGCCAGAAGCCTGCACGCGTGGAGAAGGGAGGCGAAAACGCCGCGTCCCTTCGGGAACACGCGCCATAATTAGACTCACCGCTCCCTCTCCTTCCTCTCACTCGCGACTTCCCCCAAACTGTCACATCACCCGGCAGTTCCCCTCCCGCCGACCATTCCACCGCACCGTCGCACGGAGGAGCACCGGTATCGAAGGAGGAGACATCAGCGAGCAGCACTGCGACATCGGCCGCAACCTGCTCCGCAGTCTTCATCGGCATCTCGAGCTCGTCCTCAGCTGGAACAATGGCGGTAACGACATCTCCTTCTCACCTCCGTATTCGTTCTGCCAGAACATGCCATTCTCGGTCATTTGCGACGACATGCACATTAGATCTGCTAGGGTTTCCATTAGGATAGCGTTCAGATTGATGTTTGCAAGGTGTTCGTCCCCATTTCTTGCATGTTTTTGTCCAGTTCTTGCTTTTCACGGTCTCGATTTGCTTAGATCTGTTACTCCAATAACTGATTGCGGTAGATCCTTCCTAGATCGAACTGTGGATTGCTGAAACTGTCAGATCTTACTGTGCATGCAAAGAGGGGAAGAGTTTTTTGTGCTGGGGTTAAGCATGTTCAGATTGTTGTGCGGAATGAGTCACGCTAGTTTGTTCTAGATTGTGTTGTTTTTGACTGAACTAGGCCAATGATTGTAACCGGGTATCACAGTGTGGGGAGATGATTGATCAGAACCTATGGCATGACTGAACATCACCATGCCATTGGTTCTGATCACACATCTCCTCCATATGTGCCCATTGTATGATGCATATGCTACCTTGCTTTGCATGTTTGTACTTCTTCAGTTGTGCAATGACCAATGATTTAACTATGGCACAACGAAAGGCAAGGTGCTGCCCCCAAACTTAGTCGGGTGTGCCATATTTCTTGCACACTAGACTTAGTTTGCGGACAGTCCCTTTGCCTGCCATGTGGTCCAATTTATGAGGCCTCATTTTGTTTGTCTACTGTATTGGCCAATGATTCAACAATGGCACACTGGAAGTCAAGGTGCTGCCCTCAAACTTAGTCGTGTGTGTGTGATTACTTGCACACTAGATTTAGTTTGAGGGCAGTCCCTTGAGCTGCCGTGTGATCCAATGTATGAGGCATCACATGTTTTCAATGTTCGGTTTCATCTATATACTTGTGAGCAGGCACATCTCTAATTGGCATGTGTTCTTGTGGCAGTCTGAGAAGCTCAAGCTTGGGTCACCTGAGACCCCCGAGGAGGGACCGTCGAAGAAGCGAAGGGCGGCTAACGTCGACCACTTCCAGCCGGACGTAGGTACCGACCAACTCCTGCACATCGTCTTCAGGCCCACCTTCAGCCGGGTACGGATCCCTTAAGATTTTGTCAGGTGGTTCAGAAAAATTCCTTCGAACATCATCGCCACCAACAACACTGGCTGCAACTAGAGGATGATTACGGTGAGAGAAGGCGATGACGCATACATCGACCAGGGGTGGGCAGCCTTCGCCGTCGCTCATCAGCTGTAGATAGGCCATTTCCTCATTTTCAAGAAGGTGTCCACCTTCGAATACAGTGTGGTCATCTTCGACCACACCTACACTGAGGTGATGACCAGGTGTCGTTACCATGGTGACCCCACCAGGTGTGTCGTCTTCCAAAGTCATGTCTGAAACTTACCTGGTTCTGCCTCGCTGCTACGATGTCTGTGTCTATTTGTTGTTCATATCATCTGTTGAACTATGATCGTCTATGGTGTGTCATGAACTATGATCGTCCTGTGTTGTGAACTATGACCGTGGTTGAACTATGATCAATGCTAAGTTTGCCTAAACTGTAATTGTGTTCTTGCTTGTGATGTTGATCGGCTGGTAACCTCACTACCGAAGGTAAGAGGTAAGCATAAGCAGATTCTGGGTTGCAACCAAATAACAGGGGCGTCGTTCTGTGCTTCTACAAGGCTTGAAAACCGACCTATCAAATGGGTAGAGCCCAAATCTCCAAGGGGCCGAAAAAACTCTGTGCAGGCCACCAAACAACGTGACTTTTATGACCCATGGCCCATCTGCGACGCGCGGGGGACAGTGGCGGAGCCAGCATATCAACTATGACCCATGGCCCATCTGCGACGCGCGGGGGTGGCGGAGCCAGCATATCAACTATGTGTAGTCAGCTTGAAACTATGTAGTCAAATACACATATTTATATAATTCTTAATTAATTTTTGCAATTTTCAGCTTATATTGCCAAAAAACTGTGTAGTCAATTGACTACACAGCTAAGGCGTGGCTCCGCCACTTGCAGGGGACTCATTTTCGCTTGCTTCTTGGAATAACAGCTGCTAGCTCTAATTGATAGTTATTTTCATCAAGATCCCTAGGTCGAACATGTATTATCCGTAGGCTGGTTGTGAGACATCTGCTCAAACCAGGAATTCCCAGAAACAAGATCCTTTTCCCAGCTACTAGTTGGCTTTTCCTTGACAGCTAAGGCGTGGCTCCGCCACTTGCAGGGGACTCATTTTCGCTGCACCAGTAGTGGTAGGAATCTGATGCAGACTAGCAAACGCGCTCCAAGTTTCCTCGTGGTCATGGACTCATGGTCGTGCGCGCACTGCCACCGCTGCTGCTCCTGAAATGGTGGCGATGCGGCGGCGGCTTGTACAGAAAAGCACCGCGTTGGGCTCGCACAGAGACACTCCGTCGATCCACAGCTGCGAGTCACCGTCAGTGTTACTTTCTGCAAAGGCCCCTGCCTGAAACTGTCGGTTATTTCTTCAGAACTTGCTAAACCTCGACACTCCTTTCAGTCCTTCTAGCATGGAACATCTCTGTTTGGTTGTTTGGTTTAAGGATCGAACTGATTTGCAGTTTATCGGCTATCCTAAACAGCATATAGCATGTAGAAATATAATTACAAACAATCTTCAGAGACGACTGGACAGAGACGAGGCAAGGAGCGAAGATTGTAATTTTGTCTGACAAAGACGAGACTGATAACTCTCAAGGAACACAGTTATTACTCTACTTCACTGATTAATTCCACAGACCACAGGGCGAACGCTTGCAATCTTATACTAGTAGGAAGTTTGATCTATACATCTCTGCGACAAAGAGGGTCACTTATGAGTTCTGATCGTGTCGAGTTCTGAAGAATTAGCAGCATCTATCCTGCACTTATTGGTCGGTAGCTGCTACCCGCACGGAACTGCAAAAGATCATTAGGATCTACAGAATCTACGAAAGCACAACAAAGGAATTTGCGTGTCACAGGAACTGCACCCAGGACTCCAGGAGCTAATAGCTGACCCTAGAGTTCGTCTTCAGACTTATTCATCTTCTCCTTCCGTAGCGTCTCGATGACCTGCTCCAATGGTGGGTCTCCAGGTCGCCGGAAAACTTGGTCCCCGATCTTGAACTCGTAGGCCTCTGGCTGCCCCAAGATGAACTCCTTGAACTACACACGAGAACGGAAATGATCATCCTAAAGAGTGAGTGACAAGAAGAAGAAAGAAACCGCAGCGAGGATGCATGTATGCTGCATTGTAGCTCCTCTGAATTTCAGACCTCGAGGAGCACAAGGAACCTTAAAAAACGACTGTGCTGCTACGGAATTGTTCAAAATTATTACGTATTGAGTTGAGTAATAAATTATATTCCGTAGTACAATCAGAAGACATTTATTTTGTATCTGATTAATATACTATATATTTTTGAAGAGGATCTGATTAATAATTTACTCATGATCTGTGGAAACTGTGTAGTGTCAGGTGAAAAATAAGCGTGGCTGCGTAACAGAGAATGAAGAGCTACTACCTCGCGTAAGTCTCGGCCTCTTTCCATGGTGAACATGAGCGTCCCGAAATCGACGGCCACGAACTTGGCGGCCACCGATCCGGTCCGCAGCACTTTGGTCCACCGCGTGGCGATCCCCATGACGTCCTCCTGGGACCGGCGGACGCCGAGCCGGAGCTTGACGAAGCCGAGCGAGGGCCCGGCCTGGCCGCCACGGAGCAGCTCGGCCCGGAGCGCGGCGGGATCCATCCGCGACAGGTCCGGCGGCGGATTAGGCCGGTCAGGGAGTTTCGCGGGGGCGCCCCAGTGCCGCCAGTCCTCGTCCTCCTCGTCGTCCACCACGTCGCGGAGGTCGTCCGGGATCGCGTGCCGCTTCGCCCCTGCCGCCGACGAGATGGGACCGGCCAGGACGACGAGGAAGAGCAAGACTAGTGCGCGCGGTGGCCACGCCATTCTCGCCGCCGGCCCGCGTGAGGACACCTGCCTGTGACTGTGATGTGATGCGGTTTCAGCCAGTCTCGCGACGACCGGCGTGGCTAACCAACCGAACCATGATAGTACTCGCGACACGTATCGTACGGTACTTTTTTTGCATGTAGAATTACTTTTTTCCATTCCCCTGCCCACCGGCGGCGCGTCAAGGTGGTACGTAGGAACCCTCGGTTTGATGAAGTTGTGTTCTATGAAGAGTAGTTTTTGAACTTGTGATGCAACGATCTAATTTATTACTAGAACTATGTTTATGTTGCTGATTATATGCTATATATTAGCTTTGTTTAAAATGTTATTTCATCGAACACTTTATATGCAGTGCTGATCGCTTTGGTAAGCTCTACTAGAACTATGTTTATGTTAGAACTATGTTTATGTTGCTGATTATGTGTTACATATTAGCTTTGTTAAAAATGATATTTCGTTGAACACCTTATATGCAATGTTGATCGCTTTGTATGCTCACTACAAAGCCAACGTGGTAATGCGGGAAAGGCTTATAACCAAATGCGACCCCCGATAACGTAAAACAAAAAAAAGGGCACAATCAAACGACGAGGCCTAGGCTGCTGCTACAACGCTTGGAACGACTTGTTGGCAATCAATCTAATTGTAGGACACGACTTTTAGATCGCATGACCTCCCACAGTTTCTACGATGCCAAGTTCCCTAGATGCAGGGAAAATCTACGAGCAACAAAACCCGCCCTTGGTGTTTTAGAGCATCTCCAGTCGCGTCCCCCAAAGCAATTTGGGGCGCGCCGGGCCAAAAAACCGTTCCAGCCGCGTTCCTCAAAGCCCATTTTTGTCCGGCGCGCCCCGATACGGTGTCCGGCGACCCGAGCCCGTCCCCGTCCCACAGGGGACGCTCCGGGGACGCCGGACACAACGATAAACGAGGCGGGGAGTGGCGGGGCCGACCCGTCAGCGGCACAATAAATTTTAACCTAACCGTCGCCTACCTCGCGACGGAAGTTATTGGCGCGCAGCGACGGTGCAGTTGCCGCGGAGGCGCAGCGACGCGTCCCGTCGCGCCTAGCTCTGCGTGCCGGCGTTAATGAGCGCCACCGCTCCTCCGCCTCCCTCCGGCCTATAAAAGGGGCGCCTCTCATCGTCCCTCTCACACACAAACCCTAGCGCCTCTCTCCCAAACCCTAGCCGCCACCATCTCAACAAGACTCGACGCTATGTCGGGTAGAGGCGGAGGCCGACCTCACGGCCGTGGTCGTGGTCGTGGTCGTGGCCGCGGCATAGCTGAACGCTCGCCGTCGCCTCCCACGCCGTCGTCTTCATCGTCGGAGATGGACGTGGAGCCGGACGTGCTGTTCGAGTTCGTCCTCGTCCTCAAGGGCGACCCGCGCGGCATCCAGAGGCTGCCGGACTCCTTCGCCGAGTACGTCGGCGACGTACGCCCGCGCACGATGCATCTGCGGGAGGCTTCGTGCGACTACTACCGGTGGATCGTCGACGCGATCTACGACGCGCGCGGCAAGATGTACCTCAACATCGGCTGGGAGAAGTTCGCGCGCCACCACAGCCTCGAAGCCGGCTTCATGCTCATGTTCTCCTACTTCGGCAACAGGGACATGATCGTCAAGGTCTTCGACGAGAGGCGCTGCCGCCGGGACTACCACGGTGACAGCACCGACGAGGAGGACGACTGAGTGTTGTTTCTTCGCAGCGAATACGTGCACGGAGGTTTCTGATACGTCTCCAACGTACCTATAATTTCTGATGTTCCATGCTTGTTTTATGACAATACTTACATGTTTTGCTTGCACTTTATAATGTTTTTATGCATTTTCCGGAACTAACCTATTAACAAGATGCCACAGTGCCGGTTCTGTTTTACTGCTGTTTTTGGTTCCAGAAAGGCTGTTCGGGCAATATTCTCGGAATTCGACGAAACGAAGACCAAACATCATAATTCACCGAGACGGACCGGGACACCGAAGGGGAGTCAGAGGGGAGGCCTAGGGCCCCCACACCATAGGGCCGCGCGGGCCAGCCCCTGGCCGCGCCGGCCTATGGAGAGGGCACCCTGTTGCCCCTCCTGCGCCGCCTCTTCGCCTATATAAACCCTTTCAACCTAAAAACGCGAGACCTTTTGACGAAACTCCAGAAAGACTCCAGGGGCGCCGCCACCATCGCGAAACTCCAATTCGGGGGACAGAAGTCTCTGTTCCGGCACCCTGCCGGGACGGGGAAGTGCCCCCGGAAGCCATCTCCATCGACGCCATCGCCTCCATCATGCTCCGTGAGTAGTTCCCCCATGGACTACGGGTTCTAGCTGTAGCTAGTTGGTATCATCTCTCCCATGTACTTCAATACAATGATCTCATGAGCTGCCTTACATGATTGAGATTCATCCGATGTAATCGGTGTTGTGTTTGTTGGGATCCGATGGATTGTTACGTTATGATTGTCTATCTACAAAGTTTATGAAGTTATTGTTGCTGCAATCTTGTTGTGTTTAATGCTTGTCACTAGGGCCCGAGTGGCATGATCTTAGATTTAAGCTCTATACTTATTGCTTAGATTGTATCTACAAGTTGTATGCACATGTCTATGTCCGGAACCAAAGGCCCCAAAGTGACAGAAATTGGGACAACTGGAGGGAAAGGCTTAGATATGAGGATCACATGTTTTCACGGAGTGTTAATTCTTTGCTCCGGTGCTCTATTAAAAGGACTACCTTAATTTCCAGTAGATTCCCTAGAGGCCCGGCTGCCACCGGCTGGTAGGACAAAAGATGTTGTACAAGTTTCTCATTGCGAGCACGTATGACTATATATGGGAAACATGCCTACATTATTAATAGACTTGATGTTCTGTCTTAATGCTATTTCAATCCTATCAATTGCCCAACTGTAATTTGTTCACCCAACACTTGTTATTGGAGAGTTGCCACTAGTGTAGATAGCTCGGGAACCCCGGTCCATCTCTTATCATCATATACTCGTTCTACATGACATTGGAAGTAGTATCAACTATTTTCCGGTGCCATTGCTCTCATATTACTGCTTACTGCTGCTGTGTTACTTGTTACTACTTGCTCTCATATTACTGCTGCTTTCACATCACCCACTGTTACTAGTGCTTTTCCGAGTGCAGCTGAATTGACAACTCAGTTGTTAAGGCTTATAAGTATTCTTTACCTCCCCTTGTGTCGAATCAATAAATTTGGGTTTTACTTCCCTCGAAGACTATTGCGATCCCCTATACTTGTGGGTTATCAAGACTATTTTATGGCGCCGTTGCCGGGGAGGCATAGCTCTACTCATAAGTTCACACGGGGAGTACACTCTACCTCTCTCTCTGTTTTATTTTATTTTGTTTTGCTTAGTTTACTTTTGTCTAGTTTATTTGTGCTTAGTTTATTTCTGTCTAGTATTATTTTGCCTAGTTTAATTTTGTTTTTGTTTTGTTTTACTTTCCTCATATACCCAAAAATTCATAAAAATTTGAAAAACCGAAAAATTAAAAACTGTTGCTATGGGAGAACCTACAACCTACTTGGAGCTTATAGAATATTATAATAATTATAGAGAATCAAGAGCGGGAAAAGTGATGAGTGCTGTGATAGAAAAATTGAATACAATTGCTAAAATCTTGCTTAAACGCCATGATATAAACTGTTGCTCTCAACAGGACACTAAACATCTTAAATTTCAATGCGGCTTTAGTGAGGAATTTTTAATTAAGAACTATAATCGGAATAGCTATATTCATTTTGGGTTTGAAGAGGTGATGGCGTGTATTTCACACGTTCGTTGGGCAACCCCAAGAGGAAGGTATGATGCGCACAGCAGCAAGTTTTCCCTCAGAAAGAAACCAAGGTTTACCGAACCAGGAGGAGCCAAGAAGCACGTTGAAGGTTGATGGCGGCGGGATGTAGTGCGGCGCAACACCGGGGATTCCGGCGCCAATCGTGGAACCTGCACAACACAACCAAAGTACTTTGCCCCAACGAAACGGTGAGGTTGTCAATCTCACCGGCTTGCTGTAACAAAGGATTAACCGTATTGTGTGGAAGATGATTGTTTGCGAGAAAACGGTAGAACAAGTATTGCGGTAGATTGTATTTCGAGTAAAGAGAATTGGACCGGGGTCCACAGTTCACTAGAGGTGTCTCTCCCATAAGACGAACGACATGTTGGGTGAACAAATTACGGTTGGGCAATTGACAAATAAAGAGAGCATGACAATGCACATACATATCATGATGAGTATAGTGAGATTTAATTGGGCATTACGACAAAGTACATAGACCGCCATCCAAGCTGCATCTATGCCTAAAAAGTCCACCTTCGGGTTATCATCCGAACCCCTCCGAGTATTAAGTTGCAAGCAACGAGACAATTGCATTAAGTATGGTGCGTAATGTAATCAACAACTACATCCTTAGACATAGCATCAATGTTTTATCCCTAGTGGCAACAGCACAACACAACCTTAGAACTTTATGTCACTGTCCCAGGTGTCAATGCAGGCATGAACCCACTATCGAGCATAAGTACTCCCTCTTGGAGTTACAAGCATCTACTTGGCCAGAGCATCTACTAGTAACGGAGAGCATGCAAGATCATAAACAACACATAAGCATAACTTTGATAATCAACATAACAAGTATTCTCTATTCATCGGATCCCAACAAACGCAACATATAGAATTACGAGATAGATGATCTTGATCATGATAGGCAGCTCACAAGATCCGACAATGATAGCACAATGGGGAGAAGACAACCATCTAGCTACTGCTATGGACCCATAGTCCAGGGGTAGACTACTCACACATCACACCGGAGGCGACCATGGCGGCGTAGAGTCCTCCGGGAGATGATTCCCCTCTCCGGCGGGGTGCCGGAGGTGATCTCTGGATCCCCGAGATGGGATCGGCGTTGGCGGCGTCTGCGGAAGGTTTTCCGTATCGTGGTTCTCGGTGCTGGGGGTTTCGTCACGGAGGCTTTAAGTAGGCGAAAGGGCAAGTCGAGAGGGGGCACGGGGGCCCCGGATGACAGGGCGGCGCGGCCAAGGGGGGCCGCGCCGCCCTAGGGTTTGGCTCCCCTGTGGCCCCACTTCGTTTCGTCTTCGGACTTCGGAAGCTTCGTGGAAAAATAGGCCCCCGGGCGTTGATTTCGTCCAATTCCGAGAATATTTCCTTACTAGGATTTACTGAAACCAAAAACAGCAGAAAACGACAAGCGGCACTTCGGCATCTTGTTAATAGGTTAGTTCCGAGAAAATGCACGAATATGACATAAAGTGTGCATAAAACATGTAGATAACATCAATAATGTGGCATGGAACATAAGAAATTATCGATACGTCGGAGACGTATCAGCATCCCCAAGCTTAGTTACTGCTCGTCCCGGCGGGTAAAACGATAACACGGATAATTTACGGAGTGACATGCCATCATAATCTTGATCATACTATTTGTAAAGCATATGTAGTGAATGCAGCGATCAAAACAATATGTATGACATGAGTAAACAAGTGAATCATAAAGCAAAGACTTTTCATGAATAGCACTTCAAGACAAGCATCAATAAGTCTTGCATAAGAGTTAACTCATAAAGCAATAATTCAAAGTAAAGGTATTGAAGCAACACAAAAGAAGATTAAATTTCAGCGGTTGCTTTCAACTTGTAACATGTATATCTCATGGATATTGTCAACATAGAGTAATATAATAAGTGCAATAAGCAAGTATGTAGGAATCAATGCAGAGTTCACACAAGTGTTTGCTTCTTGAGGTGGAGAGAAATAGGTGAACTGACTCAACATTGAAAGTAAAAGAATGGTCCTCATAGAGGAAAAGCATCGATTGCTATATTTGTGCTAGAGCTTTGATTTTGAAAACATGAAACAATTTTGTCAACGGTAGTAATAAAGCATATGCATCATGTAAATTATATCTTATAAGTTGCAAGCCTCATGCATAGTGTACCAATAGTGCCCGCACCTTGTCCTAATTAGCTTGGACTACCCGGATTATCACCGCAATACATATGCTTTAACCAAGTTTCACAAAGGGGTACCTCTATGCCGCCTGTACAAAGGTCTAAGGAGAAAGCTCGCATTTGGATTTCTCGCTTTTGATTATTCTCAACTTAGACATCCATACCGGGACAACATAGACAACGAGATAATGGACTCCTCTTTTAATGCTTTAAGCATTTGACAACAATTAATTCTTTTCTCATTAGAGATTTGAGGATGTTTGTCCAAAACTGAAACTTCCACCATGGATCATGGCTTTAGTTAGCGGCCCAATGTTCTTCTCTCACAATATGCATGCTCAAACCATTCAACTCGGTGTAGATCGCCCTTACTTCGGACAAGACGAACATGCATAGCAACTCACATGAAATTCAACAATGAGTTGATGGCGTTCCCCGATAAACATGGTTATCGCACAACAAGCAACTTAATAAGAGATAAAGTGCATAATTACATATTCAATACCACAATAGTTTTTAAGCTATTTGTCCCATGAGCTATATATTGCAAAGGTGAATGATGGAATTTTAAAGGTAGCACTCAAGCAATTTACTTTGGAATGGCGGGAAAATACCATGTAGTATAGGTAGGTATGGTGGACACGAATGGCATAGTGGTTGGCTCAAGTATTTTGGATGCATGAGAAGTATTCCCTCTCGATACAAGGTTTAGGCTAGCAAGGCTTATTTGAAACAAACACAAGGATGAACCGGTGCAGCAAAACTCACATAAAAGATATATTGAAAACATTATAAGACTCTACACCGTCTTCCTTGTTGTTCAAACTCAATACTAGAAATTATCTAGACTTTAGAGAAACCAAATATGCAAACCAAATTTTAGCATGCTCTATGTATTTCTTCATTAATGGGTGCAAAGCATATGATGCAAGAGCTTAAACATGAGCACAACAATTGTCAAGTATCACATTACCCAAGACATTTATAGCAATTACTACATGTATCATTTTCCAATTCCAACCATATAACAATTTAACGAAGAAGAAACTTCGCCATGAATACTATGAGTAGAAACCAAGGACATACTTGTCCATATGCTACAGCGGAGCGTGTATCTCTCCCATAAAGTGAATGCTAGGATCCATTTTGTTCAAACAAAACAAAAACAAAAACAAACCGACGCTCCAAGAAAAAGCACATAAGATGTGATGGAATAAAAATATAGTTTCGGGGAGGAACCTGATAATGTTGTCGATGAAGAAGGGGATGCCTTGGGCATCCCCAAGCTTAGACGCTTGAGTCTTCTTGATATATGCAGGGGTGAACCACCGGGTGCATCCCCAAGCTTAGAGCTTTCACTCTCCTTGATCATGTTGCATCATACTCCTCTCTTGATCCTTGAAAACTTCCTCCACACCAAACTCGAAACAACTCATTAGAGGGTTAGTGCACAATATAAATTGACATATTCAGAGGTGACACAATCATTCTTAACACTTCTGGACATTGCATAATGCTACTGGACATTAGTGGATCAAAGAAATTCATCCAACATAGCGAAAGAGGCAATGCGAAATAAAAGGCAGAATCTGTCAAAACAGAACAGTTCGTATTGACGAATTTTAAAATGGCACCAGACTTGCTCAAATGAAAATGCTCAAATTGAATAAAAGTTGCATACTTATCTGAGGATCATGCACGTAAATTGGCATAATTTTCTGAGTTACCTACAGGGAGGTTTTGCCCAGATTCGTGACAGCAAAGAAATCTGGAACTGTGCAGTAATCCAAATCTAGTACTTACTTTTCTATCAACGGCTTAACTTGGCACAACAAAACACAAAACTAAGATAAGGAGAGGTTGCTACAGTAGTAAAAAACTTCCAAGACACAAAATAAAAACAAAGTACTGTAGGTAAAAACATGGGTTGTCTCCCATAAGCGCTTTTCTTTAACGCCTTTCAGCTAGGCGCAGAAAGTGTGTATCAAGTATTATCGAAGGGTGGTGCATTCTCAGCGGGGTGCGGATTTTTCTCAACTATGCATACTATCTTTTCTATGTGAGTTTCAGAGGCCCCCTTTTCATTAGTCTTGGGTTTGCTACTCTCATCAAACAAATCTTCAGGAACAATCCAATCAAAATTCTTTTCTAGTGCCTCACACATTCCCAAGAGCTTGCAAGGTATTGATGTTTTAATATCCCCCTCATAATTAACTTCATTAGTGTACTTTTGTCTATCCTTTTCCATCTTCTCAAGGGTACTAGCAAAGTTGGTATAAGAGCCTAGCATATTATATTTAGTGAAGACTTTTCTAGCTTCTCTCGCTATTCCTCCAAATTCTTTAAGAAGGGTTTCTAATACAAAATCTTTCTTTTCTCCTTCTTCCATATTACTGAGTGTAAGAAACATATGTTGAATCACAGGATTAAGATTAACAAATCTAGCTTCTAACGCGTGTACTAAAGAAGCAACAACAATTTCATAAGTGGGGGCAAGTTCTACCAAGTGTCTATCTTCAAAATCTTCGACCGTACTAATATGAGTGAAAAAATCTTCTATATTGTCTTTCCCAAGGATAGACCCTCGGCCTACCGGTACATCTTTAAGAACAAACTTAGGAGGAAACATGATAAAATAAGTAAGGTAAATGCAAGTAACTAATTTTTTTGTGTTTTTGATATAGCAAACAAGATAGTAAATAAAGTAAAACTAGCAACTAATTTTTTTGTATTTTGATTTAGTGCAGCAAACAAAGTAGTAAATAAAACTAAGCAAGACAAAAACAAAGTAAAGAGATTGAGAAGTGGAGACTCCCCTTGCAGCGTGTCTTGATCTCCCCGGCAACGGCGCCAGAAAAAGAGCTGTTGCCGTGGGAGTTGGCAATTTCCGTGGTGTAGCTTTTCTTCAGATCCCCGGCAACGGCGCCAGAAAAAGAGCTTGATGGCGTGTATTTCACACGTTCGTTGGGCAACCCCAAGAGGAAGGTATGATGCGCACAACAGCAAGTTTTCCCTCAGAAAGAAACCAAGGTTTATCGAACCAGGAGGAGCCAAGAAGCACGTTGAAGGTTGATGGCGGCGGGATGTAGTGCGGCGCAACACCAGGGATTCCGGCGCCAATCGTGGAACCTGCACAACACAACCAAAGTACTTTGCCCCAACGAAACAGTGAGGTTGTCAATCTCACCGGCTTGCTGTAACAAAGGATTAACCGTATTGTGTGGAAGATGATTGTTTGCAGAAAACGATGAGAACAAGTATTGCGATAGATTGTATTTCGAGTAAAGAGAATTGGACCGGGGTCCACGAGTTCACTAGAGGTGTCTCTCCCATAAGACGAACGAGCATGTTGGGTGAACAAATTACGGTTGGGCAATTGACAAATAAAGAGAGCATGACAATGCACATACATATCATGATGAGTATAGTGAGATTTAATTGGGCATTACGACAAAGTACATAGACCGCCATCCAACCGCATCTATGCCTAAAAAGTCCACCTTCGAGGTTATCATCCGAACCCCTCCAGTATTAAGTTGCAAGCAACGGACAATTGCATTAAGTATGGTGCGTAATGTAATCAACAACTACATCCTTAGACATAGCATCAATGTTTTATCCCTAGTGGCAACGAGCACAACACAACCTTAGAACTTTACATCACTCGTCCCAGGTGTCAATGCGGGCATGAACCCACTATCGAGCATAAGTACTCCCTCTTGGAGTTACAAGCATCTACTTGGCCGGAGCATCTACTAGTAACGGAGAGCATGCAAGATCATAAACAACACATAAGCATAACTTTGATAATCAACATAACAAGTATTCTCTATTCATCGGATCCCAACAAACGCAACATATAGAATTACAGATAGATGATCTTGATCATGATAGGCAGCTCACAAGATCCGACAATGGTAGCACAATGGGGAGAAGACAACCATCTAGCTACTGCTATGGACCCATAGTCCGGGGGTAGACTACTCACACATGACACCGGAGGCGACCATGGCGGCGTAGAGTCCTCCGGGAGATGATTCCCCTCTCCGGCGGGTGCCGGAGGCGATCTCCTGGATCCCCTGAGATGGGATCGGCGTTGGCGGCGTCTCTGGAAGGTTTTCCGTATCGTGGTTCTCGGTACTGGGGGTTTCGTCACGGAGGCTTTAAGTAGGCGAAAGGGCAAGTCGAGAGGGGGCACAGGGGCCCCAGATGACAGGGCGGCGCGGCCAAGGGGGGGGCCGCGCCGCCCTAGGGTTTGGCTCCCCGTGGCCCCACTTCGTTTCGTCTTCGGACTTCGGAAGCTTCGTGGAAAAATAGGCCCCGGGCGTTGATTTCGTCCAATTCCGAGAATATTTCCTTACTAGGATTTCTGAAACCAAAAACAGCAGAAAACAGACAATCGGCACTTCGGCATCTTGTTAATAGGTTAGTTCCAGAAAATGCACGAATATGACATAAAGTGTGCATAAAACATGTAGATAACATCAATAATGTGGCATGGAACATAAGAAATTATCAATACGTCGGAGACGTATCAAGAGGTAGAACAATTTGTCATATTTATGGGAGCCTCTGAGATAGAATCCTTCATGGTTAAAAATTATGAAACTTGTGTTCTTTGTAAGGACCTTAAAGATTATGTCTCTTCTATCCTTAATTTTTGCAATGAAAGTTACAACGATAATCCTTATATCATTGATTATAAAGAGAGACTCATTAATGCACAAGAATGCACTCACAATTTGCGGGGACCTGTGGAAGAAGAAATTGATGAACCTGAAAGCTCATTGGATGAAAAAGAGGAGGAAATTGATGAACCCGAAAGCTCATTGGATGAAAAAGAAGAGGAGAGTGATGAACAAAAGGAGGAAGAATGGATTAGCTACCCATGCCAACCTTCTAATGAGAGTAACTCTTTATCTCTTACACTATTTGATTGTCCTCCATGCTTACCGAAAGAGGTTGAATGTTATGTTCCTGTGGATTCTCTTGAAATATTCCCTATGAGTAAAAATTGTGAGAATAATTATGCTACTGTTATTTATGATAATCCATGCTACTTTGATAAATCTTATGATAATGCTTTGTTTGTGCCTGATGTTGAAATGCATGGTACTAAAGAATTTTGCGTAGCAAATGTTTATGATAAAACTCTTGATGATGGTCCTATGTTACTTGATAATATTAATTGTACTACTAATGAAAATGAGATTGGAGAGGTCTTGATATTATATATGAGTCCCATATCTCTTGAGATTGATCAACCATCTTGTTATATTATTGATAAAAGTGTGTTTGAAAGTTTTAATCGCACTATTTTTGAGCTTGATAAAAATTATTTGCTTGTGAATCATGAAAAGTATGCTGCATGTGATAGTTATATTGTTGAGTTTATCCATGAAGCTACTGAAAATTATTATGAGAGAGGAAAATATGGTTGTAGAAATTTGCATGGTACTAAAACACCTCTCTATATGCTTAAAATTTTGAAGTTACTCTTGTTTTATCTTCTTATGCTTGTCACTTTGTTCTTCATGAATTCATTTGTGTACAAGATTCCTTTTCAAAGGAAGCATGTTAGGCTTAAATTTGTTTTGAATTTGCCTCTTGATGCTCTTTTTTGCTTCAACTCTTATTTCTTGCGAGTGCATCATCAAAATTGCTGAGCCCATCTTAATGGCTATAAAGAAAGCACTTCTTGGGAGATAACCCATGTGTTTATTTTGCTACTGTTTTGTTGTGTTTTGGAAGTTTTTACTACTGTAGCAACCTCTCCTTATCTTTATTTTATTGCAATGTTGTGCCAAGTGAAGCCTCTAATCGAAGGTTGATACTAGATTTGGATTTCTGCGCAGAAACAGATTTCTATCTGTCACGAATCTGGGCTGTTTTCTCTGTAGGTAACTCAGAAAAATATGCCATTTTACGTGCGTGTTCCTCAGATATGTACGCAACTTTCATTAGTTTTGAGTTTTCTGATTTGAGCAACGGAAGTACCTGTTTAAAATTCGTCTTTACTGGCTGTTCTGTTTTGGCAGATTCTGTCTCTGTTTTTGCATTGTCTCTTGTGGACTTTAAGCAAGGCTTTCTAGACGTGGAGAGCTGTAGCTAATGTTTTATTGAGTTCTTGCAATGTGTCACTACAGGACCAAGGTGGATTCAAGTTTTTTGAGTACTAACCCCTCTAATGAAGTTTATGAGAAGTTTGGTGTGAAGGAAGTTTTCAAGGGTCAAGAGAGGAGGATGATATATGATCAAGAAGAGTGAAAAAGTCTAAGCTTGGGGATGCCCCCGTGGTTCATCCCTGCATATTTCAAGAAGACTCAAACGTCTAAACTTGGGGATGCCCAAGGCATCCCCTTCTTCATCAACTTATCAGGTTTCTTCTATTGAAACTATATTTTTATTCGGTCACATCATATGTGCTTTACTTGGAGCGTCTGTTTGTTTTTATTTTTGTTTATGTTTGAATAGATTTGGATCCTAGCAATCCTTGTGTGGGAGAGAGACACGCTCCGCTTTTTCATATGAACACTTGTGTCCTTCTCTCTTACTTTTAGTGTTCAATGGTAAAAGTTGGAAGCTATTGCATTTATTGATATTTGGTTGGAAACAGAAAATGCCTCATAATGTCTTGAATAATTTGATACTTGGCAATTGTTTTGAGCTCTCAAGTAGATCATGATTAAGCTCTTGCATCTTGTAGTTTAAACCTATTAGTGGAGAACTACCGTAGAGCTTGTTGAAATTGGTTTGCGTGATTGGTCTCTCTAAGGTCTAGATATTTTCTGGTAAAAGTGTTTGAGCAACAAGGAAGACAGTGTAGAGTTTTATAATGCTTGCAATATGTTCTTATGTAAGTTTTGCTGTATCAGGTTCATACTTGTGTTTGCTTCAAACAACCTTGCTAGCCAAAGCCTTGTACTGAGAGGAAATGCTTCTCGTGCATCCAAAACCTTGAGCCAAAACCTATGCCATTTGTGTCCACCATATCTACCTACTATGTGGTATTTCCTGCCATTCCAAGTAAATACTTCATGTGCTACCTTTAAACCTTCAAAATGCTTCTCAATTTGTGTTGATGTTTTATAGCTCATGAGGAAATATGTGGTGTTTATCTTTCAATCTTATCATTTACTCCGGACAGACTCTCACCAATGGACTAGTGGCTTCATCCGCTTATCCAATAACTTTGCAAAAAGAGCTGGCAATGGGGTTCCCAGCCCCGATTAATTAACTTGCATTAATAATTCTCTTCACATGTTTTGCTCTGATTCATCAGTAAGCAACTTAATTTTGCAAATAGACACTCCTCCATGGTATGTGATTGTTGGAAGGCACCCGAGGATTCGGTTAGCCATGGCTTGAGAAAGCAAAGGTTGGGAGGAGTGTCATCTAAAAAATAAAATAAAAAAAAACTAAACTAAAGTACATGTGTAAACAAAAGAGAAGAGGGATGATCTACCTTGCTGGTAGAGATAACGTCCTTCATGGGAGCCGCTCTTGAAAGTCTGGTTGATAAGGTAGTTAGAGTGCCCACTACCATTCGTTGACAACAACAAACACCTCTCAAAACTTTACTTTGATACTCTCTATATGATTTCAAAACTTAAAAAGCTCTAGCACATGATTTAATCCCTGCTTCCCTCTGCGAAGGGCCATTATTTTACTTTATGTTGAGTCAGTTTACCTACTTCCTTCCATCTTAGAAGCAAACACTTGTGTTAACTGTGCATTGATTCTTACATACTTGCATATTTGCATTCATCATATTACTTTGTGTTGACAATTATCCATGAGATATGTATGTTGAAAGTTGAAAGCAACTGCTGAAACTTAAATCTTCCTATGTGTTGCTTCAATGCCTTTACTTTGAATTTATTGCTTTATGAGTTAACTCTTATGCAAGACTTTTGACGCTTGTCTTGAAAGTACTATTCATGAAAAGTTTTGCTATATGTTATCTATTTGTTAGCAACTATAGATCATTGCCTTGAGTCACTTCATTCATATCATATGCTTTATAATAGGATGATCAAGATTATGTAAGTAGCATGTCACTACAGAAATTACTCTTTTTATCGTTTACCTACTCGAGGACAAGCAGGAACTAAGCTTGGGGATGCTGATACGTCTCCAACGTACCTATAATTTCTGATGTTCCATGCTTGTTTTATGACAATACTTACATGTGTTTGCTTGCACTTTATAATGTTTTTATGCATTTTCCGGAACTAACCTATTAACAAGATGCCACAGTGCTAGTTCCTGTTTTCTGCTGTTTTTGGTTCCAGAAAGGCTATTCGGGCAATATTCTCGGAATTCGACGAAACGAAGACCAAACATCATAATTCACCGAGACGGACCAGGACACCGAAGGGGAGTCAGAGGGGAGTCCTGGGGCCCCCACCACCATAGGGCCGTGCGGGCCAGCCCCTGGCCGCGCCGGCCTATGGGGAGGGCACCCTGTTGCCCCTCCTGCGCCGCCTCTTCGCCTATATAAACCCTTTCGACCTAAAAACGCGAGACCTTTTGACGAAACTCCAGAAAGACTCCAGGGGCGCCGCCACCATCGCGAAACTCCAATTCGGGGGATAGAAGTCTCTGTTCCGGCACCCTGCCGGGACGGGAAAGTGCCCCCGGAAGCCATCTCCATCGACGCCATCGCCTCCATCATGCTCCGTGAGTAGTTCCCCCATGGACTACGGGTTCTAGCTGTAGCTAGTTGGTATCATCTCTCCCATGTACTTCAATACAATGATCTCATGAGCTGCCTTACATGATTGAGATTCATCCGATGTAATCGGTGTTGTGTTTGTTGGGATCCGATGGATTGTTACGTTATGATTGTCTATCTACAAAGTTTATGAAGTTATTGTTGCTGCAATCTTGTTGTGTTTAATGCTTGTCACTAGGGCCCGAGTGGCATGATCTTAGATTTAAGCTCTATACTTATTGCTTAGATTGTATCTACAAGTTGTATGCACATGTCTATGTCCGGAACCAAAGGCCCCAAAGTGACGAAATTGGGACAACCTGGTGGGAAAGGCTTAGATATGAGGATCACATGTTTTCACGGAGTGTTAATTCTTTGCTCCGGTGCTCTATTAAAAGGAGTACCTTAATTTCCAGTAGATTCCCTAGAGGCCCGGCTGCCACCGGCTGGTAGGACAAAAGATGTTGTACAAGTTTCTCATTGTGAGCACGTATGACTATATATGGGAAACATGCCTACATTATTAATAGACTTGATGTTCTGTCTTAATGCTATTTCAATCCTATCAATTGCCCAACTGTAATTTGTTCACCCAACACTTGTTATTGGAGAGTTGCCACTAGTGTAGATAGCTGGGAACCCCGGTCCATCTCTTATCATCATATACTCGTTCTACATGACATTGGAAGTAGTATCAACTATTTTCTGGTGCCATTGCTCTCATATTACTGCTACTGCTGCTGTGTTACTGTTACTACTCGCTCTCATATTACTGTCTGCTTTCACATCACCCCTGTTACTAGTGCTTTTCCGTGTGCAGCTGAATTGACAACTCAGTTGTTAAGGCTTATAAGTATTCTTTACCTCCACTTGTGTCGAATCAATAAATTTGGGTTTTACTTCCCTCGAAGACTGTTGCGATCCCCTATACTTGTGGGTTATCAGTTTCTGCATGTTCGCCTCATCGGTAGAACCAACAAGGGCACCATCCTCCCGCTGGATTTTCCAGTTTGGGTGACTAGGTGTGCCCTCGAGTGTTCTTTCTTAGCAGCGAATACAGGAAACCTTCGATGCACGGCCTAGTTAGGTTTAGTTTATTTGCAATATTTTATATTTGTGTCCACCACGGTTCCAACTATGTATTAGTTTGTGGAAACCACGTACCCAATTATGTATTAGTTTGTGGAAATTGAAATAAAAATGCCAAAAAAAGTATTTTAAATGTTTGGGGGAGGCGTTTGGGGGACGCGGCTGGGGAGTGACGTCCCCCAAACGCGGCACGAACAAAACACGTCCCCCAAACGCTCAATCCGGCCCGGTTTGGGAGACGCCTTGGGGGACGCGGCTGGAGATGCTCTTAGTCTATGTGCCCATGTTTTTGGCAACTTTACATATAGTTTTACTGATTTTTTCGAGAAAGATACTTTTACTGATAGGTTGTGTCACCTTTTACCCCTTTCAGATATGAAATTTATTCTGTGCAAAGAATGTAAATTCATCAAATGAAGCTTTAACCCACTTTTTTGAGACGTTACTGACCCCCTTTTTGTCTGTATGGAAATGAGGCTTAGAGCATCTCCACCCGCGTCCCCCAAACCGTCCCCCAAAGCGCGCCGGATTGAGCGTTTGGGGGACGTATTTCGTTGGTGCCGCGTTTGGGGAACGTCGCTCCCCAGTCGCGTCCCCCAAACGCCGCCCCCAAACATTAAAAATAATTTAAATAGATAGAATAAAACTCTTTACTAATATTCAAATCGGTTCAACATAAACAAAATACATATAAAACTTCGAAAAAATATAATTAAATTACATATAAATTATTTTAAACTACTACTTCTTCTTCTTCGATGATGGCCCCGCCTCGTCGTCTTCATCACGGTGGCGCTTCCTGCTCGTCACCTCTTCCGAAGAGGCGGTGTCGGCCGACGCGTCGGAGTCCTCCTCGTTGTCGCCGGTGCTCGCCGGCTGCGCCTTGGCCTTGGCCTTGGCCTTGGCGGTATTGGCCTTCGCGTCCACCTCCGCCTTCGCACGGGCCACCGTCGCCTCCTCTGACCCTTCTTCCTCCGCGTCCTCCTCCACGCCCAGCCATTCCTCCGCGCTGTCAAGTGGCGGGAGGGAATCGTCGTCGATGCTGGGTGTCAGAGCTTTCTCCCACCAATGGCGCCATCCAGCAGGCTTTCCCTCGCTGGAGGTGTCGGACGGGAGCTCAGAGATGTAGCTCATCGTCGCTGGAGGTGTCAGATGCGGCCGGTGAAGATCCAAAAGGGCCGACGTACGGGTCTTATTGAGCGCGGATGAATGGCGGCGCAGAAGTCGAAAAGAGCAGCGGTTGCTCTTCCGAGGAGTCCCGACTCCATTCCGGCGGCTAGACTCGGGGGCTACTCCCATCGGGAGCGCTGGACGCGCACCCGATAGAAGAAGATGATGCTGATACAAGGTGGACAAAAAAAATCAAGGAGAAGAACATTAGGTGGAGGCATGCTTTAGTCTCTACCCGAACTATCTTCGGCTAGACACTCGGGGGCTACTGACGTGGGCATTACCCTTCGGGTAACCGACGTTTCCCTACCCTATAAGATCTAGTTGGAGGCCCATGAAGGTATTCGATGACAAGACGGGCCACTTGGATGGTGCAGCGGAAGATTCCTTGGCAGGCAAGACAAGGAAGGAGCCGAACAAGGAAAGTTTAGAGATAGAATTACTGTAAACCTAGTCATACTCGGTTAGATCTCTTGAGACCTGGCCTCCTATATAAAGGCCAGGAGAGGGGCTGCCGAGGGACACGAACAATCTTAACAATCTTAGCCACCAGAAGTTTGGAGCTAGGTCGCCGCAGCATTTAGCATCTCGACGAGATCTCAGCCGAACCCTTCGACACCCCATTGTAACCCAATATTCTCATAATCAAGATCAGACAGGCAGGACGTAAGGGTTTTACCTCATCGAGGTTCCCGAATCTGGGTAAATCGCTCTCCCCGCTTGTCTGTGAACCGATGTCTCGTGTCAGCTTACAGGATTTCATCAACCCTAAGCCCCTATCGGAGGGCATTGCCGAGGAGTACCCTCGACAATTAGGGTTAGGGTTTTTTGTGAAATCCACAACACAAGAAAATTTTATCACCACTACAAGCAAGGATCTAGCCTATGCACAAATAAGGTAGCAAGAATAAAAAAATTTGTTGGCTCTCAAATTCAAAAACTAGAAATGAACAAGGTTACAAAAAGTGGGTTGTTACACAAAGGGCGTTATGGATATTGCAGTGTGGTGCTAGAAGCTGTGGCAGATTATGATCTGTGGATTTGGCATTCTTTCTTTGGCATGGCGGGATCACACAATGATATCACCGTGTTGTAGCAGTCTCCGGTGTTAAGCAAACTAGTGGAAGATCATGCTCCACCATGCAACTATGAGATCAATGGCTACCAATATACCAAAGGCTATTATCCAGCCGGTGGTATATATCCAAAATGAGCCACTTTTGTCAAAACAATCTCGGCTCCATCAGGTCATAAGAATTGCCACTTTGCTTCGCGATAGGAGGCTTGCAGGAAGGTTGTCGAGCGGGCATTTGGTGTGCTTCAAGCTCAATTTGCAATTGTCCGGTACCCTGCTCTAAGCTGGTCTCACGATCAAATGTGGGAGGTGACGCAAGCTTGTGTGATCATGCACAACATGATCATCGAGGATGTCCGCAAGAATCAGGTCAAGAAACATGTTGGTCCCTACGAGTGTCAGGGCCCTCTTGCAGAGGTTGATCATGAACTGCCTACAGATTTTGCTGATTTCCTCGACATGCACGCAGAGATCCGTGACAGCAATGTTCACGAGCAACTTCAAAATAATCTCGTTGAGCATATGTGGAGGATCAAAGTATTATCAACAAATGTCGCGACACATTGATCTAGCCTCATTTATTATATTTGTTTAGTTGTTTTATTGTTTGTTGTATTTTAATTTGAAAACAATCTCGGTAAACATATTTATTTGTATGTCATATTTAATAAATGGTTGTGTTTTCAAAAACTCTATAAAAAAATTTTGGGGGCGGCATTTGGGGGACGTGACTGGGAAGCGCCGTCCACCAAACATGGCACGAACAAAACACGTCCCCTAAACACTTGATTCGGCGCCGTTTGGGGGACGCTTTGGGGGACGCGGCTAAAGATGCTCTTATTACTCCATCTGTCCCAAAAGGAACATTGCAAATTTGTCTAAATTTATCAATATAGTGTTTATGTATATCAAAATTTTAAAAAATAGGTAACATCTTTTTGAGACAGACGAAGTACTAAACCTACCGCAAAAATCTTCAAATCCCTTTCTGCAAAGGCATCAAGTGGAGTAAATTGCATTTTGCTACCATAATTGCGGCTAGTGCTTTAAAAAACTATCACTTTTCCGGTCATTTGCAAAAAAAACTACTACTTTTGGGTCTAATTATTTTTTTAAAAACTACCAATTACGTGTAACACTCGGTTTGACTCCATTTGATCATCATGTTTTGTGGCCCACTAAGGTGCTAACGTGGCTCGTGGAGACGGTCGTGTGAGTAACATCATTAATGGCGCCGTTTTGGGCCCGTCGCACGTCGTAGTGGATGAAGTATAACTCGACCGCTACATTGACCGCGCGGTCAGTTCATTGTCATCTCCCTCCACTCCCCCATCGCATCTGTTGTCGCCACCGCTACGCCATCACCGTGGTTGCGCCATCGCCGCCGACCGTTCGCACCGCCGCCAGGATGCCCAGCTAGCCCGACACCGACAGCTCGACGCAGGAGAAGCTCGGGGTAAGCTCCATGTCCCCCCCTCTGGATTTTGTAGGGTTAGGTTTTTGGATTGAGAATTTCGGATTTGGCTCGATTTAGCTAGTTTAAGGTACATTTTTTGTAATTCGTGTTCAACTAGGACCTCACTGATATGGATTATGCACCAGATACTTGCCAGGACATCACTTTTGCAGGCTTAGCCGTCGGATGTGGTCGACGTTGCCGCGTTCAGAATTTGGAGCCCAACAAATCTGTAGCATTTGAAGGGACAAACACAGGGAGGAGGTTCTACATGTGTTCTGTGCCCAATGTAAGTAATGTTGCTTCTATTGTTTATTAATTTCAGCTAAGTTTTCATTTATGTCTTTGTCATAGTCAAAAATGTAGTTATCAGATAATATATTAGGGCAACATTGTTTGCCTACTCTATCGCATGCTTTATGTCTTTGCCTACTAAAATGCAGTGTTTGATGAAAATAACCATTATGCCAAATATTTTTTTGTAGCATGTCATTAATTCCGGATTTGTGGGATGGGTAGATGAAGAGTGGCCAAAAACCATGCAAAATGCACTAAAGAGGCTCTGGGCAATGTACCATAAGAGCCACATTCAGAGAGCAGATGAGACAATTGAGAATGCAAGATTGATGCAGGTTTTGGTTGATGAGAAGAATAATGATAAGAAGAACTACAATAGTCTGATGGGTGATGGTAACAAGATGTTGGAAAATACTCTGAAACAAGTGATGGTTCATAACCCGAAGAAGATGAATGAAGAGAAGGAAGCCATATTAATTTGACTTGACCAGGGCAGAACTTGAGGTTGAGGTGATGAAGCTGAATGAGAAGGTTGCGGACATGGGCGGATCCACCATCCCTCCAGCCCGGGCGACCGCCCGGGCTTGGCGGCGGCGGCACGCCTAGTATCATGTGATGTTCTATAGCATTTTGTCTAAAAAAATGGCATGGTAGGCATGTTTGCCCAGGCTTCTAGAAACTTCTAGGTCCGCCCATGGTTGCGGAGATGGAGGAGGAGAAGAGTCAATGGTTGAAGATGAAAAACATGAGAAAAGGCAAGTGGGAGCAGGAAATGAAATATCTGAAGGAGCAGACGAAGAAGGCAGAGTATACCTTGTATGATGCAGTGAAAGTTAGCTTTGTTAACAAAGAGAAGGTGGCGAAGAGCAAAGAGTTTTGTAATGACATGTAGTAGTTGTAATAGATAGCAATGTTGTGAGTTGTATCGGTTAGCTAAACAATGTGGTATGTGTCGATGAGTAGTACTAGTACGGATGAATCTGAACCCTAAATGTTACTATGTGGTGAACTCTTATGTGTAATGTGATCAACGAAGTAATGAGAGCTTTGTGCTGAATTTGTGTTGATGGCTGCCAAATTGCAAGTATGGCCAACTGCTATATTGTGGCTGACATGTAGTTGTTGTAATAGCTAGCAAGTACTGAAAGTTAATAGACAACCATTGTGTTGATGGCTACCAAGTTGTACTGAAAGTTAATACACTCATTGTGTTGCACAGTATTTGTCTAACACAAATAGATCAATGTCTTACACAAATAGATCACTGCCTTACACACATAGTACATACTACAAATAGATAATTAAGCTACTTTTTGTAGCTATTGTGCTTTCCAGCATTGGGGTACCCTTCCATCCTAGGTGTTTTCTTGCTTTGCCTTTTCCCTGCCATAGGCGCAAAGCTACTACCAGCATTGACAAACCTTGGTGCATGAAAAGAAGTATTTGATCGCCGAGGCTCTGCCGCAACTGGAGGTGGATGAGGCGCAGCTGGTGCTGGAGGTGGTTGAGGCGTTGCTGCATCTGGAGGTGGCCGAGGCGCTGCTGAGGTGCTAAATGAGTTGCCTTCCTCATTGCTCCTATTTTCCACATAAGGAGCTACGTGACATAAGAACCTGGTGTTTGTGTCCAACTTGTAGACTAACTCTAGTTCTAGAGATATTTGGCTTGGTAAAGAACTCTGCTAGAATTGTAGTTGCTTAGGTGCTAGGATTAGGGAATAGGTTCCTTCTACTTCTAGACTAGGGTTCCACCATGGAATATGTAGATATTGCTTTCATTGACTGGTTCATGCCCTTTTTATTAGTTGACTCCTCCGGCTTCGAGCTTCACTGTAGCTTCTCCTTTGATGCCTCCAAATCTCAGCAGGAGGTTCAAGAGGGAACGGTACTCAGCAAGTTCAATACTAGAAATATGTATAGCATGTAAATACAACCACCGACTAGAAAGTCCTATGCAAATGCAAGTTTTCATAATTATTTCTTCAAAAGAGTTTGTTTTATTTAAAAAAACTCTATTCGTCAGCCTTCACAGGGTGTCTATAACATCATGGAACTCATCATCACAATCAAAAGTGTGATAACAATCATCATGCCTGTGAAATAAGCCGAAATGGTGATATGTAGCTGCTCCTCGAAGGAAATTTCAAAAGGTCGACCGTGTGCGGCGAACTTGACAAAATTCGTCCATAAAAGCTCCAAATATGAACATGAAATATCTTCAAAAACTCGACAAAACAAGGAACATGCTGCGACAATCTCATCGGTGGGATCAACGAGATCCCCGACTTTGGTCCCTCGACCAGCTCAAACCCTCGACTTATTCTTGTTGCCATATCGTCCATATATATATAATCCTTCCTTTCCATGAAAGTTATCTTAAATTTGTTTAAATTTAGATGTATAGACACCAAATAGTTTGTAGATACATCTAAATTTGGACAAATCTAAGAAAACTTTTATAGGATGCAGAGATAGATCATTACCCTTCACTCATATGTGCATGCATATAAATTGGTTGCGGAGGGTCATGCACCTTCTCTCCCACATCACATGTTATACCATTTGGAAACTTCGACAAAATTTATGTGCATATGTAGAGACCATAACAAATGTCTTCTTCATCCACCATTTTAAATGCAGAACACAATCCCATGCATACAACTATAAAGCAAATCCGAGACCGTGTCTCTTTGTTCTAAAATAACTTACTCATTTTTTTTCTAAAATATGTTATAGCAATATACTCTCTTTGTTCTAAAATAACTTACTCAATTTTTTCTCAATACAGATGTATACATCAAAAATATGTATAGATACAACCATGCATATGATCTAGCACAACTAGTGCACAACTATATATGTGCAAGTGTAAAGTATAAGACATGCGTAAATTTAGGTGCAAACCATTAGTGGTGACTTGTGACCACTGACCAATACATGTACGTAGAGCGTGTGGCAACTCGCAATTCAGGCTGGCGCTGACATGGTCCGTCTCTTGTAGCTGACCATAACCTTTCCCGTGGGCCCCGGCATAACCACGTTCCAGTCCGTCTCGGGGAACGGCGACATCATTTCCATATCGAAGTTCCTCAGCAGGTGGCTCCATATCACCTTCATCTGCATGTAGGCGAAAGCCTCGCCGACGCAGGCATGCCGCCCGCCGCCGAATGCCGTGTAGGAGAAGGCGCCGCCGGCCCCGTTCTCTCCTCTCCCGGCGACGAACCGGTCCGGCTCGTACCGCTCCGGGTCCTTGTAGACGTGCGGGAGGCGGTTGTGGATAAGCAGTGGACTCGCGACGGTGTGCCCCTCCGGGACCACGTACTCGTCGCCCTCCTTGGTGCGCACGCTGAAGCTCCGGCGTGCGTGGCGCAGTAGCGTGAACGCCGGCGGGTGCAGCCGCAGCGTCTCCTTGACGCAGCGGTGGAGGGTTTCCATCTCTTGAAGGACGGGGTAATCGACAAGGGCCCCGTGCCTGGACACGATCCGCTCCTGCTCCTGGACGGCGGCGCGTAGGTGGGCGGCGTTGCCGTGCGCGAGGAGGCGTGCCCCGGTCCACGTGCCCGTGCTGGAGCTGGTGTGCTGCCCCGCGAACAGCGCCGAGACCAGCATCCCGACCACCTCCGTCTCCGTCGTGGCGCGGCCGTCCTTGTACCGGGAGTCGAGCAGGCACTGCAGCATGTCGTCGTCGGCCTTGGTAGCTGTTTTGCGGGACCTGACAATGCTCGAGAATATCTCGCCGAGCTTGGCACGCGCAATGTCGCGTCTCCGATGGGCCGGGATGGGCAAGTGTGGGAATAGGATGGTGACGAGGCGCATGCCGTCGTTGAGGTCGCGGAGGTGCGTTCGACCTCGCCCAGCATCTTAGAGCGGACCTCCTCCCCGAACAGGCACCGGCTGACGACAAGCGTCACCAGGCGCTCTAGCTCATGCTTCAAGTCAACCGTGCCAGCTAGTCCCCATCTGGCAAAGTACTCCTGCGCGCGTATAACATACAGATGATTGAGAATACACCAAACGGTCCAAATAAGGTGGTGGATTGAGAATAATGTCGAAAAGAAATATATACCTCGACTTCGCGAACCATGAGGCTGGCATAGGTCCTGAGCTTGGCAGGCTTCATGGCGTCGCCGAAGAAGCGAAACTGCTCGCGCCGAGTGGCGAAATCCACGTCGAATCCCACGCCGGGGCCGAAGGTTGGGATGGTGAACTGGGAGACCTCGTCCTGGCTGATCTCCGAGTCCAGACCTTGGTAAAAATGGCTGGACACGTCTGGCCCAACCAGGAAAGTCACCCTTCGGTGCAGCAGCCTTAGAGTGAACACGCTCCCCATCTCCGCGTGGGCGTCGCGGATCACTTGCACCGGGCCCTTGGCCAGAAGCGCCGGCAGGCTCCCTAGAAAGGGGAACCCCGCAACCACGGGCGGAGGCGCAAGACGTCTTGCTCTTGTTCCTTGCCGTGCTATCTTAGCCCAGACAATTGTGATGACAAGAGGAGCAAAGGCTAGCAGCAGCCAAATGAATGTTGTTAACTCCATGTTCACAATGCAGATGAGAGTAGCCTGGTACGTACGTAGTAGTGATGTTCCCTGTCAGGATAACAAAGCTAGTGATCAGTGTACTTGAGCCGGCCAAGTATGTGACTACTAGTAGTTCCAAGTGGTATAAACGAAAAGAATATAAATGAAAACGGATTTTCACGAAAGCCACAAATTTGAAGATTGACAGTCCAGGAGTATCTGGGAAAAAAATTCTCCGCAACTTTTACTATCTATATCACACACCACTCCAGCCACTATGTCTCATACAAAATAATTAAACTATACGACTTATAACTTTTTTCCCAAGACATATAGACACATGTGTAAGCTAGCTCACGCTTACAGCTAGCTAGTAGCTGTTCCTGGCCTTCTGCAGGGACTTGGCTGATGGCAAAGTACTGAAGCACATGTACTCGTGCAATATTATGTGTTTAAACTGGAACAACTGTTGGGCTATATGGCCTATGGATGCATGAAGAGGAGAGACTTGGCAACCGGTATTTATAGAGCAAATCTGACTGGTCGAATCCTAAGTTTTGCACTTTGGGGGAAGGGGGGTTTCTTCATCATTCTAGCTACTTACTCCATCATGGACGACTTACAGCATGAGGTAATTATTGCTTTAAACCTAGTGGCCATGAGGCCCAGTGGTGGCTAACCAAGTAGCCTTGAAAAAACATTAACTACCCAACGACCAACGGCTCTCTCTTTCTCTCTCGATCTGTTCATGCATGTAGTACTCCATGAATGCATGAGACCATCTAAGAGCAAGTACAATAGAGTTCAGTCAGCTGACTATAAGACATTAAATAATATATTTTAGATGAGTTGGAGGAGAGAGAAGAGGAGAGAGAAGGGAGGTGGGCTACTATGCAATAGCCAGCTCTTGCACGTGCTCCTAGACACCTTGTGAGAGTGAAAGGTGGGCCATATATTAGTAAAGTACTACATTCTTATAGCAAACTATTGTACATGTTAGCTATATGATGACTACAAATGATATGACATCTTGTTATAGCCAACAGTTGGCTATACTATTGGAATTGCTCTAATCAACCATGCATGCATGAGACTACGTACTAGTAGTACATTTTGTACCTGTTGCCCTCTTCGTAAAAGTTTCTTATGCATGAGACAACATAAAAGTTTCGATCCTAAGTTAGTTGCGCCTGGACAACAAAGTACTGCATCACCTAATTCCTTTCAAGTTTGAACCTAGTGGTCGCTAATTAAGTGCTCGCGCGCACCGCCCGGAAAAGGTTGAAAACTACCCGATGTGAAGACTATGCCAAGTTGCCAACGATATATGGTTCGCCTGTTTGCCGGCTGATTTCCACGCCGGCGATGCGTACGTACCTGAGTGGTCTAAACAGTCCTCATACGGTGCTCCTCTCCAATACCGACGGTGTGCCTTCCCTTGGTTCCCGCCTGGTTTCCAAAAATTGCTCGGTCAAATCAATCAGCAAAAAAAAAAAAAAAAAAAAAAAAAAAACCCTACGTTCTACTGGAATCCAATGGACGCTCATACACGCAAGTGGGGAATAGCATTGGCTTCACGCTGATCCGTTTGGTTCATTGATTCGATCTAACCCGTTAAGTTTCAGCCACACGGCGGTACAAGCACTGTATTTGACTACATATCTTCGTGTTAAAAAGAAGAATAGTTCTGTAAAAGACTTGTTAGAATATGTAATAGGAGGTTCTTATTTCATGTGTTTGGGCTTCATACGACTTGTGTATGTACCCGTATCTATGTAAAACTTCTGGCAATGTTTTCTGCCCATATAACACGAAACGGTGGCCGAGTCCAAGGCACACGTTACAGCCTATCGATCAACATGGTATCAGAGTGAACTTCTTCCCTGACCTAGCTGCCGCCGCCGCTCGCTGATCTCAGCCGCCACCGCCACAACCAGATCAGCCTGCGCCATAGCCGTAGCCTCTCTGCTGCTGCTGTCGCACCATACAATCAAACCCGAGAAACATACACAAAACCAGACAACCGCCGCCGCCGCCGTCGCTGTCTTCAGCCACCGCCGCCGCCGCATCACAACACCCTCCTGCCGACGTAGTAGTATAACTACTGCCTCCGCTGGACGACAACTTCCCCCTGGTCATCATCTTCCGGTGCCCAGATTAACATCTGCCGAAAACCTAGTTGTTTCTGTTTTTCAGGTCGGTGATCATGAGTTCGTCAAGTTCCTCTGGGCAGTCAAGTGCTGCTCTCGCTGCTTCCCTAGGGGCCCCTCCTGCCCAACAGCTGACACGCAGCAACTTCCTCCTATGTCTTTATTGAGTTTCATCCTTTCTTCTTCTTAATCAAGGACCAAGCAACTCGAAGGACTCTGTTTAGGGGCCCCTGCCGGGGTGGTCTCTATCCTTTGGTGCCCATGTTTCATGAGACCGCCAAGCACGCCTTCATCACAATAAAGTCGTCTTCCTCTACATGGCATCGCCGCTTAGGACATCCATCTTCATTTGTGGTTCAACAAGTTCTTAGGAGAAATAAATAGCTTACACCCAGAAAGTACCCCATATGTTTGTGATTCTTGCCAGTTAGCTAAGAGTGACCAGGTACCATATTCCACTTCTTCTAGTGTTTTCACTGCTCCTTTGGAGCAAGTATTTTCTGATGTATGGGGGCCTGCTCCCCTTTCTGTGGGAAAACATACATATTATGTAAGCTTCATCGATGATTTTAGTAGATTTACATGGATCTATTTGCTTAAGAAGCGTTCTGATGTCTATCAAGTTTTTCTTAATTTCCAACAGTATGTTGAGCGTAAGTTTGATAGGAAAATTGTTACTATGCAAACTGACTGGAGAGGTGAATATGAGAAATTAAATGGTTTCTTTCAGAAAGTTTGCATTACACACCATGTCTCTTGTCCCCATGCTTATCAACAAAATAGTTCTGCTGAAAGAAAACATCGTCATATAGTTGAAGTTGGTCTTGCTTTACTTGCTAATGCCTCCATGCCTCTCAAATTCTGGGATGAAAATTTTCTAACTGCAATTTTTCTCATCAATCTACTTCCCAAAGAAAGTTCTTGATTTTGAAACCCCTACTGAACGGCTTCTTCACATCACCCCAAATTATGATGCTCTGAGGACTTTTGGTTGTGCCTGTTGGCCCAATCTTCGTCCCTATAACAAGCGGAAACTTGCTTTTCGTTCCACACGATGTGCTTTTCTTGGCTATAGTCCTCTACATAAAGGTGTCAAATGTTTAGACATATCTACAGGTCATGTGTATATTTCTCGTGATGTTGTCTTCGATGAACATGTCTTCCCCTTTGCATCTCTTCATCCCAATGCCGGTGCCCTTCTTAAAAAGGAGATTCTTCTCCTTCCATCTTCCACACCTACCTCCCATGAGAGTGCACAAAATTGCAATAACCATGTTGTACCTATTGTGTCTATCTCTAATGGACTGCAGGATGATGCAAGTTCAGAAGAAAATCCCACTCAAAACAGTGAAGAAAATAGTGCAGAACATGTTGTTGAAGAACAGGCACAAAATGATGAAACCAGCATAGAACACGAAGAAGATTTCCCTGGACATTCCTCTGATTCTGCTGATCCCGAGGCACCGCACTCCGATGCTAATTCTCCTCGCCAGGCATCAGGAGCATCCACTGGTGGGCAGACCTCGTCTGCGTGTCCGCGCGTGGCAATCACGCGCACACAGGACTGCGCGCACATGCCTCCAGTCCGCTCTTGCCGCGTGTCCGTCCTGGCGTCCCGCGCGAGGAATCCTCCGGAGAAGACCAGTCGCTGCATGCTGATTCGCCTGATGCGGCTGCTCCGTCAGGTGCCTCCTTGTCCCCTTCGGGATCCTCTGTGGCGAGCCCAGGTGAGAGCTCTGCTGGGGGAGAAAATTCTGGTGAACATTCAAATGCAACTTCAAATGTCAATTCTGCTGCAAATTCTGATGAAAATTCAAATGCAAGTTCTGGTGCTGCTTCACCTCCTCCACCTTCACCACCTGGGGTTTGATACGTCTCCGACGTATCGATAATTTCTTATGTTCCATGCCACATTATTGATGATATCTACATGTTTTATACACACTTTATGTCATATTTATGCGTTTTCTGGAACTAACCTATTAACAAGATGCCGAAGTGCCGCTTCTGTTTTCTGCTGTTTTTGGTTTCAGAAATCCTAGTAACGAAATATTCTCGGAATCGGACGAAATCAAGACCCGGGTTCCTATTTTTCCCGGAACCATCCGAACACCCGAGAGCCGCCGGAGGGAAGCCCCGGGGGCCCCACACCACACCCGGCGCGGCCGGAGGGGGGCCGCGCCGCCCTATGGTGTGGTGGCCCCAGGCCCCCTCCGAGGCTGCCCTTCCGCCTATTTAAAGCCTC
This sequence comes from Lolium rigidum, assembly GCF_022539505.1. Taxonomy (NCBI): domain Eukaryota; kingdom Viridiplantae; phylum Streptophyta; class Magnoliopsida; order Poales; family Poaceae; genus Lolium; species Lolium rigidum. Next base: position 36,426,579 of record NC_061510.1, read on the forward strand.
CGTCGCGAAAACCCTATGACGAAGAACGAAACCCACAGAAACCTTCCAAAGCCGCTGCCATCGCGAAGCCAAGATCTGGGGGACAGGAGTCTCTGTTCCGGCACCCTGCCGGAGCGGGGAAGTGCCCCCGGAAGGCTTCTCCATCGACACCGCTGTCATCTCCACCGCCATCTTCATCACCGCTGCTGCTCCCATGAGGAGGAGTAGTTCTCCATCGAGGCTCGGGGCTGTACTCGGTAGCTATGTGGTTTATCTCTCTCCTATGTACTTCAATACAATAATCTCATGAGCTGCCTTACATGATTGAGATTCATATGATGATGCTTGTAATCTAGATGTCACTGTGCTAGTCAAGTGAGTTTTACTTATGTGATCTCCGGAGACTCCTTGTCCCACGTGTGTAAAGGTGACAGTGTGTGCACCGTGTGGGTCTCTTAGGCTATATTTCACAGAATACTTACTCACTGTTATGAATGGCGTAGTGAAGTGCTTATTTATATCTCTTTATGATTGCAATGTGTTTTGTATCACAATTTATCTATGTGCTACTCTAGCAATGTTATTAAAGTAGTTTTATTCCTCCCGCACGGTGTAATGGTGACGAGTGTGTGCATCCGTGTTAGTACTTGGCGTATGCTATGATCATGATCTCTTGTAGATTGTGAAGTTAACTATTGCTATGATAGTATTGATGTGATCTATTCCTCCTACATAGCGTGAAGGTGACAGTGTGCATGCTGTGTTAGTACTTGGTTTAGTCGTGTTGATCTTTCTTGCACTCTAAGGTTATTTAAATATGAACATTGAATTGTGGAGCTTGTTAACTCCGGCATTGAGGGTTCGTGTAATCCTACGCAATGTGTTCATCATCGAACAAGAGTGTAGAGTATGCATTTATCTATTCCGTTATGTGATCAAAGTTGAGAGTGTCCACTAGTGAAAGTCTATTCCCTAGGCCTTGTTCCTAAATCATCGCTATCGTTGCTTGTTTACTTGTTTTATCGTGTTACTACTCGCTGCAATACTACCACCATCAATCGCACGCCGACAAGCACTTTTCTCGGCGCCATTACTACTGCTCATATATATTCATACCACCTGTATTTCACTATCTCTTCGCCGAACTAGTGCACCTATTAGGTGTGTTGGGGACACAAGAGACTTCTTGCTTTGTGGTTGCGGTGGTTGCATGAGAGGGATATCTTTGACCTCTTCCTCCCCGAGTTCGATAAACCTTGGGTGATCCACTTAAGGGAAACTTGCTGCTGTTCTACAAACCTCTCGCTCTTGGAGGCCCAACACCTGTCTACAAGAATAGAAGCTCCCGTAGACATCAAGCACTTTTCCGGCGCCGTTGCCGGGGAGGAAAGGTAAAAAGGCACTCATACTCCAGTTCCAGTGTAACAGATACTTCTTCGGCGCCATTGTGTTTGTGCTCGAAGCTATTTCCTTTAGATCCTGCAATTGCATCTTTTTGTTTCTTGTTTACACTAGTTTGGCATAATGGACAACAATGAGCTTCTTATTCTATTTCCTGATTTAAGACATGGATGGTTTGATGCGAAAATTAAAAAACCCATGGAACATATTAGCATGAATACTTTGAATACCACTGTTGCTAATGATATGGAAAATTCTAAGCTTGGGGAAGCTGGCTTTGATGAGCATGATATTTTTAGTCCCCCAAGCATTGAGAAGAAAATTTTCTTTGATGATACTTTGCCTCCTATTTATGATGATTATAATGATAGTGGTCTTTTGGTGCCACCTACTATGGAGAGTAAATTTTGTTGTGATTATACTATGCCTCCTACACTTGATGAGAATAATAATGATAGCTACTTTGTTGAATTTGCTCCCACTATTACTAATAAAATTGACTATGCCTATGTGGAGAGTAATAATTTTATGCATGAGACTCATGATAAGAATGCTTTATGTGATAGTTATATTGTTGAGTTTGCTTATGATGCTACTGAAAGTTATTATGAGAGAGGAAAATATGGTTGTAGAAATTTTCATGTTACTAAAACATCTCTCTATGTGCTGAAATTTTTGAAGCTACACTTGTTTTATCTTCCTATGCTTGTTACTTTGCTCTTCATGAACTTGTTTACTTACAAGATTCCTATGCATAGGAAGCATGTTAGACTTAAATGTGTTTTGAATTTGCCTCTTGATGCTCTCTTTTGCTTCAACTACTATTTCTTGCGAGTGCATCATTAAAACTGCTGAGCCCATCTTAATGGCTATAAAGAAAGAACTTCTTGGGAGATAACCCATGTGTTATTTTGCTACAGTACTTTGTTTTATATTTGTGTCTTGGAAGTTGTTTACTACTGTAGCAACCTCTCCTTATCTTAGTTTTGTGTTTTGTTGTGCCAAGTAAAGTCTTTGATAGTAAAGTGAATACTAGATTTGGATTACTGCACAGAAACAGATTTCTTGCTGTCACGAATCTGGGCCTAATTCTCTGTAGGTAACTCAGAAAATTATGCCAATTTACGGGAGTGATCCTCAGATATGTACGCAACTTTCATTCAATTTGGGCATTTTCATCTGAGCAAGTCTGGTGCCATTTTAAAATTCGTCTTTACGGACTGTTCTGTTTTGACAGATTCTGCCTTTTATTTCGCATTGCCTCTTTCGCTATGTTGGATGGATTTCTTTGTTTCATTAATGTCCAGTAGCTTTGAGCAATGTCCAGAAGTGTTAAGAATGATTGTGTCACCTCTGAACATGTGAGTTTTTGATTATGCACTAACCCTCTAATGAGTTTGTTTCGAGTTTGGTGTGGAGGAAGTTTTCAAGGGTCAAGAGAGGAGGATGATATACTATGATCAAGAAGAGTGAAAAGTCTAAGCTTGGGGATGCCCGGTGGTTCACCCCTGCATATTTCAAGAAGACTCAAGCATCTAAGCTTGGGGATGCCCAAGGCATCCCCTTCTTCATCGACAAATTATCAGGTTCCTTCTCTTGAAACTATATTTTTATTCGGTCACATCTTATGTACTTTACTTGGAGCGTCTGCGTACTTTTGTTTTTGTTTGTGTTTGAATAAGATCTGATCCATCATGCTTGTGTGGGAGAGAGACACGCTCCGCTGGTTCATATGAACACATGTGTTCTTAGCTTTTAATGTTCATGGCGAAGGGTGAAACTGCTTCGTTAATTGTTATATGGTTGGAAACGGAAAATGCTACATGTAGTAATTGGTAGAATGTCTTGAAAAATTTGATACTTGGCAATTGTTGTGCTCATGTTTAAGCTCTTGCATCATATACTTTTCACCTAATAATGAAGAAATACATAGAGCTTGCTAAAATTTGGTTTGCATAATTGGTCTCTCTAAAGTCTAGATAATTTCTAGTATTGAGTTTTGAACAACAAGGATGACGGTGTAGAGTCTTATAATGTTTTCAATATGTCTTTTATGTGAGTTTTGCTGCACCGGTTCATCCTTGTGTTTGTTTCAAATAACCTTGCTATCCTAAACCTTGTATCGAGAGGGAATACTTCTCATGCATCCAAAATCCTTGAGCCAACCACTATGCCATTTGTGTCCACCATACCTACCTACTACATGGTATTTCTCCGCCATTCCAAAGTAAATTGCTTGAGTGCTATCTTTAAATTTCCATCATTCGCCTTTGCAATATATAGCTCATGGGACAAAATAGCCTTAAAAACTATTGTGGTATTGAATATGTACTTATGCACTTTATCTCTTATTAAGTTGCTTGTTGTGCGATAACCATGTTCCCGGGGACGCCATCTACTCTTTGTTGAATATCATGTGAGTTGCTATGCATGTTCGTCTCGTCTGAAGTAAGGGCGGTTTTCACAATCAAATGGTTTGAGTATGCATACTGTTAGAGAAGAACATTGGGCCGCTAACTGAAGCCATGAATCATGGTGGAAGTTTCAGTTTGGACATAAAACCTCAATCTCTTATGAGAATATTAATTGTTGTTGAATGCTTAAGCATTAAAAGAGGAGTCCATTATCTGTTGTTTATGTTGTCCCGGTATGGGTGTCTAAGTTGAAGAATGATCAAAAGCGAGAAATCCAATGCGAACTTTCTCCTTAGACCCTTGTACAGGCGGCATAGAGGTACCCCTTTGTGACACTTGGTTGAAACATATGCTATGCAATGATAATCTGTGTTAATCCAAGCTAATTAGGACAAGGTGCGGGCACTATTAGTATACTATGCATGAGGCTTGCAACTTGTAAGATATAATTTACATAACTCATATGCTTTATTACTACCGTTGACAAAATTGTTTCATGTTTTCAAAACCAAAGCTCTAGCACAAATATAGCAATCGATGCTTTCCTCTTTGAAGGACCTTTCTTTTACTTTTATGTTGAGTCAGTTCACCTATTTCTCTCCACCTCAAGAAGCAAACACTTGTGTGAACTGTGCATTGATTCCTACATACTTGCATATTGCACTTGTTATATTACTTTGCATTGACAACTATCCATGAGATATACATGTTATAAGTTGAAAGCAACCGCTGAAACTTAATCTTCCATTGTGTTGCTTCAATGTCTTTACTTTAAATTATTGCTTTATGAGTTAACTCTTATGCAAGACTTATTGATGCTTGTCTTGAAAGTACTAATCATGAAAAGTATTTGCTTTATGATTCAGTTGTTTACTCATGTCATTACCATTGTTTTGATCGCTGCATTCATTACATATGTTTACAATATGATCAAGTTTATGATGGCATGTCACTCCAGAAATTATCTTTGTTATCGTTTACCTGCTCGGGACGAGCAGAACTAAGCTTGGGGATGCTGATACGTCTCCGACGTATCGATAATTTCTTATGTTCCATGCCACATTATTGATGATATCTACATATTTTATACACACTTTGTGTCATATTTATGCGTTTTCTGGAACTAACCTATTAACAAGATACCGAAGTGCCAGTTCCTGTTTTCTGCTGTTTTTGGTTTCGTAAATCCTAGTAACGAAATATTCTCGGAATCGGACGAAATCAAGACCCAGGTTCCTATTTTTCCCGACCATCCGTAACACCCGAGAGCCGCCGGAGGAAGCCCCGGGGGCCCCACACCACACCCTGGCGCGGCCAGAGGGGGGGCCGCGCCGCCCTATGGTGTGGTGGCCCCAGGCCCCCTCCGAGGCTGCCCTTCCGCCTATTTAAAGCCTCCGTCACGAAAAGCCTATGACGAAGAACGAAACCCACAGAAACCTTCCAGAGCCGCCGCCATCGCGAAGCCAAGATCAGGGGGATAGGAGTCTCTGTTCCGGCACCCTGCCGGAGCGGGGAAGTGCCCCCGGAAGGCTTCTCCATCGACACCGCTGCCATCTCCACCGCCATCTTCATCACCGCTGCTGCTCCCATGAGGAGGGAGTAGTTCTCCATCGAGGCTCGGGGCTGTACCGGTAGCTATGTGGTTTATCTCTCTCCTATGTACTTCAATACAATAATCTCATGAGCTGCCTTACATGATTGAGATTCATATGATGATGCTTGTAATCTAGATGTCATTGTGCTAGTCAAGTGAGTTTTACTTATGTGATCTCCGGAGACTCCTTGTCCCACGTGTGTAAAGGTGACGAGTGTGTGCACCGTGTGGGTCTCTTAGGCTATATTTCACAGAATACTTACTCACTGTTATGAATGGCGTAGTGAAGTGCTTATTTATATCTCTTTATGATTGCAATGTGTTTTGTATCACAATTTATCTATGTGCTACTCTAGCAATGTTATTAAAATAGTTTTATTCCTCCTGCACGGTGTAATGGTGACAGTGTGTGCATCCGTGTTAGTACTTGGCGTATGCTATGATCATGATCTCTTGTAGATTGTGAAGTTAACTATTGCTATGATAGTATTGATGTGATCTATTCCTCCTACATAGCGTGAAGGTGACAGTGTGCATGCTTTGTTAGTACTTGGTTTAGTTGTGTTGATCTTTCTTGCACTCTAAGGTTATTTAAATATGAACATTGAATTGTGGAGCTTGTTAACTCCGGCATTGAGGGTTCGTGTAATCCTACGCAATGTGTTCATCATCGAACAAGAGTGTAGAGTATGCATTTATCTATTCCGTTATGTGATCAAAGTTGAGAGTGTCCACTAGTGAAAGTCTATTCCCTAGGCCTTGTTCCTAAATATCGCTATCGCTGCTTGTTTACTCGTTTTATCGTGTTACTACTCGCTGCAATACTACCACCATCAACCGCACGCCGACAAGCACTTTTCTCGGCGCCATTACTACTTGCTCATATATATTCATACCACCCGTATTTCACTATCTCTTCGCCGAACTAGTGCACCTATTAGGTGTGTTGGGGACACAAGAGACTTCTTGCTTTGTGGTTGCAGGGTTGCATGAGAGGGATATCTTTGACCTCTTCCTCCCTGAGTTCGATAAACCTTGGGTGATCCACTTAAGGGAAACTTGCTGCTGTTCTACAAACCTCTGCTCTTGGAGGCCCAACACTGTCTACAAGAATAGAAGCTCCCGTAGACATCAGGGTTCGCACTCGATTGCAAAGAGATATACGCAATCCAAAACAACATACTGACGATACTGTTAGATATGGTATGTTGTCTTCTACAGATGAACCGCACACACTCTCAGACGCTCTGAATGATCCTAACTGGCGCAAAGCCATGGAGGAAGAATACAATGCACTTCTTGATAACAAGACTTGGCATCTTGTTCCTCCAAGTAGAAGCAAGAACTTGATTGATTGTAAATGGGTTTACAGAATTAAGAAGAAGGCAGATGTCTCCATTGACAGATATAAAGCAAGGCTGGTTGCAAAAGGTTTTATACAGAGGTATGGCATTGATTATGAGGATACATTCAGTCCTGTAGTAAAAAATTGCAACTATCAGAATTGTTTTGTCTCTTTCTGTCTCTCTTGGATGGAGCTTACGGCAGCTAGATGTCAAGAACGTGTTTCTTCATGGTGTTCTGGAAGAAGAGGTTTACATGAGACAACCTCCAGGTTTTGAAAACCCTCATGCTCCGCTTCATATTTGCAAACTTGACAAGGCGCTATATGGTTTGAAACAAGCACCTCGAGCCTGGTATTTTAGACTGAGTTCTAAGCTGTGTGAGCTTGGATTTATACCATCAAAGGCTGACACTTCTTTGTTCCTTTTCAAGAAGTCAGGTATCTCTATGTTTGTCTTGATTTATGTTGATGACATCATAGTCACTGGCTCTTCTGATCGTGCCATTACTGCTCTTCTTCGAGATTTAAATGTGAACTTTGCTATCAAGGATTTAGGGGATTTACACTTTTTCCTTGGGATTGAAGTAAAAAAGGACACACAATGGTCTGTTGTTGAAACAGGAAAAATATGCCACAGAGTTACTTGACAGAGTTGGTTTGCACAGTTGTAAACCTGCCCCCACACCTTTGTCCTCTTCTGAGCAGTTATCTCTCACAGATGGTACACCTCTTGGTTCTGAAGATTGTACTCAATACAGAAGCATAGTTGGAGCTCTACAGTACTTAACCTTGACACGGCCTGATCTAGCCTTCTCAGTCAATAAGGTTTGTCAGTATCTTCATGCTCCAACTACAGAACATTGGACAGCTGTTAAGCGTATTCTCAGATATGTGAAAGATACACTGAAACTTGGAATCACCTTTACAAAATCATCCTCTACCCTCTTAAGTGCTTTTTCAGATGCAGACTGGACTGGTTGTTTGGATGATAGAAGATCAACTGGTGGTTTTGCTATATTTGTTGGACCGAATCTGGTTTCTTGGAGTGCTAGAAAACAAGCTACAGATCTAGTACTAAGGCTGAGTATAAAGCCTTAGCTAATGCTACAGCTGAGTTAATTTGGGTTGAAGCTCTCCTTGTTGAACTTGGGGTAAGATTGTTACATAAACCAAGATTTTGGTGTGATAATTTAGGGGCTACCTATTTGTCTGCAAATCCAGTGTTTCATGCTCGCACTAAGCATATTGAGATTGATTTCCATTTTGTTCGAGAGAGAGTAGCTAACAATAGATTGGCTATTCAATTTATTTCAAGCAAGGATCAATTGGCAGATGGTTTCACAAAGACTCTTCCAGTCAAGAAGCTAGATGAATTCAAACGTAATCTCAACCTTACAACAGGTTTAGATTAAGGGAGGGTGTTAAAATATGTAATAGGAGGTTCTTATTTCATGTGTTTGGGCTTCATACGACTTGTGTATGTACCCGTATCTATGTAAAACTTCGGTAATGTTTTCTGCCCATATAACACGAAACCGTGGCCGAGTCCAAGGCACACGTTACAGCCTATCGATCAACAAGACTAAACAGGGCAAATTACCCGCTAAACAATTGTGAGTGGTAACTGCCCCTTCTCCCCTCTCACCTCGCTACAGTAACTCGCCCCTTTGAGAGTCCGCCGTTCGTCGCCACCCTCGCCGGCCCGATCCGGAAACTTCTCCGTCGGCACTGCCGGCCGGAGTGGAGGAAGGAGAGGCGCCTGGCAGCCTGTATATAGTAGTATAGGATGTTGTTCTCTGCTGTTTACCCTAGTGGAGTATGCGAGTAGGAGGCCGGATCCCCATGGCCAGATCCGGCCCGTCCTCGCCTTCTTCTTCGTGGCTGTCCTTCTCCGGTGGCAGGAGAGGCGGCAGGCGACGAGGAGACGGTGTGGCATCTTCGCCAATAAGGCCCTCCCCTTCTTCCTTCGTCATCTGATGTGGTTGCAAGTGAGCGGCAACCAGATCGTGGAGCTTCTCCTTCCCGGTACTCGTCCATGGCGGACGGTCAAAGGAGGAAGAAGATCCGGGGATGGCTTCCTCAATAAGCTCATCTTCTGGGTCCGTCGGCGTCGCCATCATCTACGCTCGTTGACAAGGGATTAACTTGTCAATGCCTATGGATTGTAGGCTAGGGTTTAGTTAGAAGTAGAGGGCAAGTAGATCTCGAAGGTTTCAGCCGAAAAGTACTCGACGAATATGAAAACTAGGGTTTGCGAGACAATGATTCGATGATCTCTTCGTCCCTCGACTCCCCCTTTATATAAGAGGTGGAGCCGAGGGTTTCGTTTTGTACAAGTTTACAGAGTCCGGGACGGTTTCTAACTCATCCCGCCAGATTACAAATAACACTTCCTATTACAACTCTATCTTTTCCTTTAACACATCTTGGGCTTCCGAATCTTCTTATTCTTCGGGTAGTGGGCCTTCAATAAACCCCGGGTACTATATTCGGCAGGCCCATTTGGGATGCCTATGTCAGGTAGCCCCCGAGATTTTGCTTGAATCATAGAGTCAGGGAAAATCTCTACTGTTTATTTTTACTCGAAAGCTCTAACTTTCATACTTCTTCTCATAAAATTCTATATTGTACAGGGATATTGGTAGTTGGGGCTAGTTCATCTGACGGATCATGTACTAGTTAACCGCTCTAGTGGCAATCCGCAAAAACCTACTTCAAAATCACGTCCCCGGACATGATCTCGGGATATCGGTGTAAACTTCGACGGTGCCGCTTAAGGTCTTACCATTCCGTCGAGTCCCAGCCAAGTTTATCGAGTACCTAACGCGTCCGTTAGGATTTTTCTTCGTATCTCGTTGATACGGATAAAAGTAGCAGAGCGCAGTCTTCGGCGATGCCACGCCCACGAGAATAGATCCGGGGTCTTACCTTCGCAAATTTGCGGCATTCAGAAATTGATCGCAACTTTGGCGTTCTGAGAATATATTGTCGAGTGCTTTTCCGGCTGCTGGAATGGCACATTTTATCGAGTCAAATATGACTTATATTGCTCTCCCGATGGGAGTATATGTAGAGTTAATTATAACTCGAAATATACTCTCTTGCTTGTTCTATTTTTCCTTTGTTAATTTCATCGGGCACGCGAACAGCGTTCCCGATGGGAGTAGCCCCCGAGGCTACAGCCAAGAACTTGTGCTTGGTTGTAGGCTCAACATTTTAGTCCACCTTGTCGCTATATTGCCATTATCTCCCGATATTCTTTCCCTTCTTCTTCTTTTTTTTTTTTTTTTTTTAATCTATCGGGTGCGCGAACAGCGCTCCCGATGGGAGTAGCCCCCGAGGCTACAACCAAGAACTTGTGCTTGACTGTAGGCTCAACATTTTATATATTGTCATACTCGAAATTTTACTTTCTGTTAAAGTAGCCCCCGAGCATTTGGGCAAACACTTGTTCTTGACCAAAGGCTCCCGAAGTATGCAAATACTCATCCTGTCGCCATTCTCCTTTTATTTTTCTTGTCGACATATTTTCCTTTGGCAAATTTTCTTCAACTCTATTAATGGCCGAGTTTTTCCTGCCTTGTGGGTCCATTGTTTCCACCACGTTGACACGTCGTGTAAGTGGGGGACACACGTCCTCCGCTTTTTCTGGCGCACGTACGGTAACGCCTATCTCAGTAAAAATACTTTTTTGCCCTTGTATCCAGAGGATCAATTCTCACCACACGATTTCCTCATCCAACGGCTTTCTGCGACCCTCAATTCTTATATAAACCTGTCTTCAACCTCCGTTCATCCCTCGCTTGCGCCGCTCACCTGTTCCTCTTCGCAAAAACTTCCCCTGCGCCCAACTCTCTCTGATTTTTCCGCACTCGCATATATTGCTCCGCCCATTGCCGTTGATGCCACCGCGCGTGCGCCTAACTCGCCACAGCACTCCGGAATCTAAGATGGCCGCTGAGGATCTTGAGTGGGAGAGATCGAAAATCTCCAACCAGGATACCAACATGCTGAAGAGGCTCGGCCTTATGAAGAAGGAGGACGCCATCCGCTTTCCTAGCGAAGAAAGCTATCCCAATCCTCCAATGGAGTACCGGGTTAGTTTTGTTGACCATCTAATCCGCGGCCTTTCGCCTCCAATTCATGATTTCCTCCGCGGCCTTCTTTTCGTTTATGGGATTCAGCTGCATCATCTGACCCCCAATTCCATCCTTCACATTTCTATTTTTATCACCCTTTGCGAATGCTTCCTTGGAGTCGCTCCTAATTGGGCTCTTTGGAAGCGCATTTTCTGCATCCGCCGCAATGGCTCCCACAACGTCACTTATAACATAGGTGGCGTTGTTATCTCGTGTTCGTACCGATGTCGATTATTTCGACGTCAAGTTTCCCGATTCCGTCCAAGGATGGCGCAAGAGGTGGCTTTACATTCACGAAGAAAGCGCCAACTCCGTTGAGCACAACATAATTCCCTTCGACGGGAATGCCAAAATTCAGCGCCGTCGCTCTCGGGATGCCGAAGCTTCGAGGAAGAGAAAAGGCGACGAAGCGCTCATGTCTCGCATTCGTCAGCTTCAAAACACTCGAGGCAAGGAGCTATCTGGTGTTCAAATCACTGCCTACTTCCTTAGGATTAGAGTGCAGCCTCTTCAGGCTCGCAAAAATCCCCTTTGGACGTACTCTGGTAAGAATGACGCCAACAGAATCTCCGGTGACCTTTCCACCAAGGACTTGGAAAAGTTGGTTCGAAGACTTTCTCGCCTGGGCAAAGATCCAGTTCCTTCGTCTTGTCGCGTGGAACCATACAGCTCCACCAATCCACTCCCCAAGGTATTTTGTCTTTCCGCATTTTATCTTGTTGCGCCCTTTTTTCTGCATCTCATTGTATTGTCATCTCTTTACTTTTCCTTTGTTTTCTATTTTTACAGGACCATCCTAGTATGACTTCCCTTCCTCCTCTTCCTGAGGGTGGAGAGGTCGAAGAAATGGCCATCGTTGCCGACGATACTCAAGGCTCTTCTGTTCCTGAAAGTGAAGTCGCGGGTTCTCACAAATCTGCGGCTTCCCATGAGAAAGAAGCTGAGTCTGAGGCCAGTGAATCAACTGAATCCCTTCCTCCTGCTGTTTCTCCCAAGAACAAAAGGAAAAGGACTGATGCCGAGGATTCTGGCATTTCTAAGGCTGAAGAAGTTGTTCCTTCTCATCCGAAGGCAGCTTATGATCCTTATGTTGAATCCCTCATCAGCTCGTAAATCAACTTTATCTCTCCCCCCTTTTTTTTTGTACTCGAAATATTTATATTGTCTTGCGTTTTATACTGTCGACTTTTTGTTCACTAGTGATGAGGAAGAAGAAGTACCAGTCACTGACGTGGCTCCTCGGACAAGCACGTCACGTACTGTACTTGTTTCAGACACGCTAGTTGAAGGAGATGAAACATCGCCTCCTCAACAAAACGTCGTCACCACTACTCCACCATCAAGCCCCCTTGTCCCTTCGCTAAAAAGGGCAAGGGTTGAAATGATCGTTGAGCCTCCTCCTCAATTGAGCAGCTCTTCTTCGCAGTTCTTGGATGATGTAAGTTTATCGAGATCTATATTTCCTCTATTTTGCTTTTATGGACCCTTACTTTTTGTAATGCCGAAGTTTTTCCCCTTCTTTTCTTCTTCTTTGACAGCCTATGATCAAGGATCTTATCCGCATCGGGTCCCAATTTATTGGGTACCGCGAGTATGCCAGCAGAGCCGAAGGTAACGACTTTTGTACTTGCTGTTTTTCCTTGGTTTTTTACTCCTGCTGCCTGTCGCTATTCTTGATCTTTCTTCTCTTTCTTTTCCACATCACAACAGAAAAACTTGCAGAGGCTAACAAACGTGTCGAGACACTTGCTCAAAAACTCGAGCAAAGTGAGACGGCTCGCGAGAAAGCTGAGCTTGCCGCTAGCGAAGCTAGAGCTGAAGCTGATGATGCCAAAGCAAAGGCCGCTAGTGTCGAAGAATTGCAGCAAAGGCTCAAAGATGCTGAATCTGCTTTACACGAGCAAAAATCTGCACAGGCTGCTCGTGAGCAAGGGATCATCAAGCGTTTGAAGTCGCAAAGTCGACGTACGCTGAGTAATATCCTCAATTTCTTCTATTTTGTTGCATTTCCTGTATCTTGGTTTTCGACTAATGTTTTGTCTCATGTGGCAGCCCAAACAGACCAAGATTTTGATCTGGAGAATCCCGTCAATGACCCTCTCCTTGACGCACTCTCTCTTTTGGAATTGCATGGGCGCGAAATTCGTGAAGGCGCGGCCAATGCCAATGCGGTTTTGTCGGCGTTGTTCCCCTATTTCTTCCCGAAGAAAGAGGAGCCTTCAACTTTCCTTGACCTCGCCAAGATGTTCAATACATCGGAGGACCTCGGACTGAAAGTGCGCCAAGAAAATATGAAGGTTGCTGTTGAAAACACTGTCGCGTTGGTTGCTGACAGTGGACAGGCTATTGACTGGATGAAGGTTGGCGACACCGAGCAAATTGAGCAATCAAGATGGCGATCGCTGATGAAGGCAGCCAAGCCCAACACGAAGAAGATCTTGGCCTATCTTGGGATTAAACCAGCGTCGACTCCTAGTTCGTCAAGGCCGGAGGTCTAGTTGCATGCCTCTCGTTTTTCTTTTTGCTTCTTTGCTCTTGTCGCCAAAGTAGTCATTTGGCGACACGTATTTCCTTAGCTCCACTGTAATGCCCTTGTAATTATTCCCAAGAGATTAATGAAGAACTCTATCTTTGCCTGTTAATTGATGTTGTCCTGTTTAAATTTCAGTTGATATTTGATAACTATACTCCAACTTCCACTCCTTCCAATGTTTCGCCTTCTTCCCGTGCGAAGAGAACTGTTACTGATGCTGCACTCGTCGATGATACCTTGTCGCAAGAATTGGATGAACTTCGACAACAACTTCAGTATGCGAAGAAGCAAACACTTGTGATGATGGAGCAGTCTCGTAAGTCATCTGAAGCCGAAAAATTGCCCTTCAGCAAGCTCGCGAGGCCGTGGCTGCTAAAGAGATTGCTCGCTTCCGAGGCTGAAAAGGCGGTCACTCGAGAAAATTTCATGCTCGAATTAATGAATGAAGCCGGTGCGGATATGTCGGGTATGTTTGTCTCATCCTCGTAATATCTTTCATCTTCATGCTATTGTCTCTTAGAGGTTTTCCTTTCGTTGTTTTGATAGGTGCCTTTATTGATGCTTCGCCGAGGAAGAGAGGGTAAACGCTAGGACAAACCTCCTTGTTAATCTTTCCTTGGACCATGGTTCTTTGTTTTGGGCTACTCCGGAGAGGACTCGCCAAATTACCGGATTTCAAGATCGCACCTCTCAAACCCGTGATTTCCTTCACTTCGTACCAAATCCTTATCCATGGTTTACAATTCCATGTTTCCTCGGAATGTCCAACCAAAAACTCTTCCGGATTTGATGGAAAAGTTCAAGGATGCTCGCAGTATCCATGACTTTGTCAAAGCACAACTGGTAGCTGGTGCCAGATTTGCTCTTATCATGCTCCAGATCTGCCACTCGAAGCTTGACCTTACTCAGGTTGTCGAGAAGGTTCACCAAAAGGTAAAACGTCGGAGAGTTGGTGTTGACAGGATTAACACGAAGGTTACGCCTGTAGCCGAAGAAATGATTGAGGACCTGCTTCGGATGGATGCCGACTTTTTTGCCGATGGCCATTATGCCGATTTTCTTGGTGCTGCTCCTGAGGAGGACAGAGTTACTCTTGATGACATACTAAATCAAGACTAGTTATTTTCTTATTGTAGATATTTCTTCTTTGTAATCCATGACTATTTTGTAAAGCCACCATTATATTTCTATGTTTGTCTAGCCCCCGAGTGTCTCGGTGACTCTTTACTATATTTGTATATTTGCGAGGTTGTGAACCAAGGCATTTATATATTTGAGGCAAATATGAGCCCCCGAGTTTTTATTGAGTGCTATTTTGTATTTTTATTGACTCACGAGGTATTTGAATACCAAGGTAAGGTTTTTTCTTTTGTCGATGAACTATATTGGAATTCGTCGGAGCAGTGACTTTGGTCATGTTGATAAAGAAGAAAGGTGATATAACCACTATCTTTATTATATTGCAGCACCGCGAGCCCGCCTCATTAAAAACCTTCTCCGGCCCCACTCGGTGCCCCGAAAAAGGAAAAGAGTGCGTCTGAAAACTCGCGGGCGTTTCAGTACATTGAAGTTTTACAAGGACTATATTTCGACTCTAGGCGTAGAACCGCCTAAGTTGTGCCACGTTCCAGGGGTTTGGCTCCTCCACCCCTGTCTTCTTGTCCTTTATCCTGTATGCTCCCCCTCCGATTACTTCCGTGACGATGTAAGGGCCAAGCCATGGTGACTCGAGTTTTTCATGACTTTTTTGCGTGAGCCGAAGAACTAAGTCCCCCACTTGAAAAGACCTTGGCCGCAAACGTCGACTGTGATAATTTTTCAAGTCCTGTTGATATTTGGTAACCCTTGATAATACCTCGTCTCGAGCTTCATCGAGTGTGTCTACATCGTCTTCCAATGCTATCTTTGAAGCTTCTTCATCATATGCTGTGACTCTAGGGGAGTCGTGCTCTATTTCTATTGGAAGTACTGCCTCCGCGCCATGGACCGGAAAAACGGGGTTTCTTGTGTCGCCGTATTTGGTGTTGTTCGGATGCTCCACGAGCACACTTGGTAGTTCTTCGGGCCGGGTATGTCGAGCTTTTTCTAAAGGTCCCAACGAGACGTTTCTTGATGCCATTGCAGATGATGCCATTGGCTTTCTCGACTTGCCCATTGGTTTGAGGATGTGCAACTGACGCGAAGTTTAGCTTGATACCCACCTCTTTGCAATAGTCTTTGAATTCATTGGATGTGAAGTTGCTCGCCGTTGTCCGTGACGATGCTGTGGGGCACTCCAAACCTGAAGACGAGGCCTTGTATGAATTTTACTGCAGATGCTCCGTCTCGGTGAATTTATCGGCTTTGCTTCTATCCACTTTGTAAATTTGTCGACTGACTACTAGCATGTACTCCTTTCCTCCTGGCCATGATTTGTGTAACTTGCCCACCATATCGAGTCCCCATTGTGCAAAGGGCCACGACAAAGGTATTGGTGCTAACTCTGCTGCTTGGAGAGTGAGGTTTTGCGGCAAACCTTTGACACGCGTCGCAAGTTCGTACTATGTCCTTAGCATCCTCAATTGTCTGTTAACCGAGTAGAATCCTGCCCGAAAAACCTTGGCTGCGATAGCTCGACTACTTGCGTGGTGGCCACATATTCCTTCGTGTACATCCTTCGAATTATTCTTCCTTCTTCGGGTGTGACGCACCTTTGCAAGACGCCTCGAAATACTTCTCTTATATAATTCTCCCTTAACCACCGTGAAAGCTTTGGAGCGTCGAATTACTCGCCTTGCCTCGACCGGATCGTCGGGTATTTCTTTCCCTGAGTATATATGATATGTATGGCTGCATCCATGGTATCTGTATTACCATGACCAGGTCTTGCTCTTCTTCTTCTTCCTCTTGCTTCTCCTTGGTAGCCCCCGAGGGTTTCTTCTCCTTCTTTTTTGACTTTATCGACTTAGTGGATCTCTCTTTTATCTCTTCCCAAAATACACCTGGTGGGACTGCAAGGCATTGCGACCCGATGTTTGCCAGAACGTCGGCTTCATCGTTGCTCAATCTACTAATATGATTTACTTCGCATCCATCGAACAACTTCTCGAGCTCATTGTACACCTCCTTGTATGCCATCATGCTATCATTGATCTGCGTCACATTGGTTCATAACTTGGCTGAGCTACCAACTCGTGAATCGCCAAAGATTTTTAATCGAGTTGCTCACGCAGTGCTTTCGCCATCTTCATCCCGTGTATGAGAGCCTCATATTCTCGCTTCATTGTTGGATGCGTTTGGGAACGTCATCCGAAGGATGTACTTCAACTTGTCGCCTTCGGGTGATATGAGTACTACTCCTGCGCCAGCCCCTTCTAGTCTCTTGGACCCATCAAAGTTCATAGTCCGAGGTTCTCGATAAATGCTGGGGTCCTGTATTTTGCAACTCCATCCACTCTGCGATGAAGTCCGGTAGTATTTGCGACTTTATTGCTTTTCTTTTTTCATACGTGATGTCCCGAGGGAAAGTTCTATTCCCCAAAGGGAGACACGACTCCGTCGCTTCGGGTTGTTCAAGTATATTTGACAAAGGAGCTTCATTGACCACTATGATCGGGTGTGCCGAAAAATAGTGGCGCAATTTTCGTGCTCGTCGTGAACACTCCATATGCTAGCTTTTGGTACCGAGGGTACCTTTGTTTTGAGGGCGACAAGACTTCGCTCACGAAGTATACCGGTCGCTGTACTCCATGGATTTTCCCTTCTTCTTCTCTTTCGACAACTAACACCGTGCTAACCACTTGGGGTGTGGCTGCAATATACGAGCAGGAGAGGTTCCTTTTCCTTTGGAGCCACCAGGATTGGTGGTGTCGATATTTTTCGCTTCAGATCCTCGAAAGCTCTATCGGCTTCTTCGTTCCACTGGAATTTATCTCCTTGTTTTATCAGCGCATAAAATGGTAACGCTTTTTCTCCTAACCTGGCGACGAATCTGCTCAAAGCTGCGACTCGCCCAGTTAGCTGTTGTATTTCTTTCAACTTCGTTGGCTTCCTCATTGTTACTATGGCTTGTATTTTGTCGGGATTTGCTTCAATCCCTCTTGCTGAAACTAGAAATCCCGGAAGTTCTCCTGCTTGGGACGCCAAAAGAACACTTCGTCGGGTTCAGCTTGAGGCAGAATTTGTCGAGGTTGTCAAAAGTTTCTTTGAGATCCTCAATCAGCGTTGTCCCCTTTTTTGATGTTATGACGACATCATCGATGTATACTTGCACGTTTTTCCCGATCTGTGTTGCTAAACACTTCTGCATCATCCTCTGATATGTTGCTCCCGCATTTTTTAGACCGAAGGGCATTGTCTTGTAGCAAAACACGCCGTAAGGTGTAATAAACGCTGTTTTGGCTTCGTCATCTTCTTTTAATCTGATCTGGTTATAACCAGAGTATGCATCCAAAAAGGAAAGACGTTCACAACCTGCCGTGGAGTCGATGATTTGATCGATCCTTGGGAGGGGAAAGTGATCCTTAGGGCAATGTTTGTTGAGACATGTGAAGTCGACGCACATGCGAAGGACTGTCGTGTTTTTCTTCGGCACCATCACTGGGTTAGCTACCCATGTGGCTTCGTAGATATCTCTCTCGATAAAACCAGCTTCCTCTAGTCGATTTATTTCTGAAAGCATGGCTTTGCGGTTTGGTTCCGAAAACGCCGCAAAGGTTGTCCGATTGGTTTCGTCTGTTGGATCCAAATTTAGGTGGTGCTCGGCAAGTTCCCCGGGTACTCCTGGCATGTCAGCTGGACACCATGCGAAGATTTTCCAGTTCTCACGGAGGAACTCGACGAGCGCGCTTTCCTATGCGATATCCATGTTGTTTGCAATGGATGTCGTCTTTTTTGGATCCGTCGGGTGAATCCGCACCTCCTTAGAATTTTTCTCTCGTGTTGAAAGTTGATTCTTTGTTTGGCCTTCCAACGTCCGGCGGTACGTCGTAATCGGTCATGCTTTTCGACGCCAAGTATTCAGCTTGCATCCCGAAGGTTTCGATAACCGATGGAAATCCTTGTCGCACTTATCGGCTAAGGCGAAACTCCCTTTGACCGTGATTGGTCCCTTGGGTCCAGGCAATCTCCATAACAGGTATGTATAGTGTGGTACTCGCCATAAATCTAGCGTATGCTGGTCGTCCCAACAAAGCGTGGTACCGAGATGGAAAATCCACGACTTCGAACTCCAGTTTCTCGATTCTATAATTTTCTCGGGTTCCAAAGCGAACGTCGAGGTTGATCTTCCCCAATGGGTAACTTGGTTTCTCTGGTGTGATGCCGTGGAACCTTGTGTCCGTTGGCTTCAGGTTTGCTAAGGATATGTTCATCTTCCTCAATGTATCCGCATACATAAGGTTTAAGCTGCTGCCACCATCTATGAATACTCGAGAAACGTCAAATCCTGCGATAACCGCCGGCGGTATAAGTGCTGACTCGCCCTGGTCGAGGAACCCGTTGCGGGTGGTCCGCTATGGTGAAACCGATGTCTTGCCACGACCAATTGAGGTACTCAACTGTTGGTGGAGGCATTTTCTCCGCCATGAACACCTGTCGCGAGATTACTTTTTGAGCTCTATTGGACGGCCTTCCCTTCGAATCATCGACACACTGCTCCGTTGGAGTTAGGATCAACATAGGGTGGTGGTGCAGGTGCTGCCGCTATTCTGAGCTGGTGTCGATTGTCCTCTGTAATCGCGGGAGGTGGCGGTAGGTGAACTTCGCTCCTAGGCTCCCGAGGGTTTCTTTGTGCTGCTCGTGCGTGAGCGTTTTCTGCACATCTGAACATTGCTTGAAAATTTCGACAATCTTTCTGTAGGTGCCCGATTGTCTTTTCCCATTGTCGTCGAGGAAGAAGTGCATCTGGCACGGTCCGTTCAGCATTTCTTCGGGGGACACGAAAGGTCTTGGGAACCTTGGCCCACTATTTTGCCTGTTGCGGGAGTCGTCTCTATTATCGCTTCGCTGCTCATTGCTTCTCTGATAATCGTCTCTGTTGCTTCCTCCTGTATTTGCCCGAAATCCTGCCGAAATTTGCCCTGGGGCGTCATAACTTGGATACTGCCGAGGAAATCGTCGCCTCGATTGATAATTTCGACCACGGTCCTCTTCTGGCGACCTGTGTCGTTTATTGTGGACAGCGTCTTCTCCGTCTGCCCATCTATTTGCTATCTCCATCAACGCGGATACTTTCTTTGGATTGGTCCTTCCCAAGTCCTCGACAAAATCTCCACGCCCGATTCTCGCGACAAACGCATCTATTGCTCTCTCGTCGGATATATTTTCTGCCGAGTTTTTTATGATGTTCCACCTTTGGATGTATTTTCTCATTGACTCATCTCGGCTTTTGTCGACACGCCCTCGGCTTTTCTAACGACGCAGGTTTCTTGCATGTGGACCTCGAAGTTCTTGACGAATACGTCCTCGAAACTTTCCCAGCTTGTCGATGGATCCTGGCGGGAGTTTTTTGATCCAAGATCGTGCGGCTCCACTTAAGTGCACCTGAATACTTTGCATCGCCTGTTGCTCTAGTGCCTCCGGTTAGCTTCACCGTCTCGAGGTAATCAATTAACCAATCTTCTGGATCTTGCAGGCCGTCGAACTTTTTGAAGTGATCGGGTAACTTGAATCCTGAGGGGACTCGAGTTTTTCGGACTCTTCTCGTGAAGCATGGCGTTAAGCTCCGGGGACTGCCGATGATCTCTTCTGCTTTTCCTCGCTCTATCGACCCTTGCTTGTGCTCCTGTATCTCTTGCTCTACTTGGTCCTTCCGGAGCTGCCGCCGTTGCTGCTGCAGGTCGTGGACTATTTTGCCTTGCCGCTTCTTCAGGAGGCGTTGCTACGAACGCTGTCCCCATAGCTCCAACCCCTGCTAACGCCATATTGTATAATGTTTCCCTTGGGTCTCCTGGTGGTGGTCTGGATGCAAGGATGTAAGCTTGTGTCGCCATATACCCAGCTTCTGGTGTCTTAGGGATAATATTTCCTCTTGTATCTATCGTCATAAAAGACATGTCGAGGTTTTGAATCAAGTGCTCTCTTTCTGCTTCGGGTATGTGTTGTAACCTTGATCTTCCTCTGTTCCGAGCCTCCCCGTGGCTATCACCCGAAACTCTAGATTGTCCACTTAGATCTGCCCTTCTCCTGCTGGATGCAGAAGCTGCCTCCTTTCTCCTGTTCAACTCAGCTGTCTGTTTTTCTATTTCTCGGGCAGTTCGTGCGAGCATATATTGATAAGCTTGCAGTTCTTGAGCTGTAGCTGTCGTCGTCATTGGTTCCGAACCATCTATGGCTTTTGCCGCTCTATCCCAGGCTGCTCGTGGAAGTTGAACTCGACGCGTGGTGTGGGCCCGACATATTTAGTGCCCATACCTCTCCTTAGATCTGAGGGATCGACAAAAGGATTTCCCAGCTCGTCGAAAGCCTCTGATGTTTCCTCTTGATTTTCGATAGCATAAATCTGATGATATTTTGTACTCAGATCTATGTTGGGTTTGGTGACATCATTGTTAAGATTGATGAAGACCTTGCCCACTGTGAGAGATTTGTCGACGAAGTCGTAACTGTCGACATCGCTTGAGCCATCGCTTATATATGAGTCCGCAGATGACTCAAACGATGCGTTGTCGAAGATCTTGGCGAGTTTCTCTCTTGCTCGATGCTCGACGTAACGTGTTGCCGAAGTTTCTTCTTCGACTCGCGTTGACGATGCATAGCTTGAAAAATCAGAATCGACCGCCGACGATCCCGACGAAATCGGAATTTCGACACGATACGATCCTTCCTTCTCGACGCGAAAGTGGAATCTTCCGAACGTCATCTCCAAGGGCTCCGCCAGATATGCATATGCATCCAAACGGGAGGGTGGGTGAGGAACAAAATCAACAAGACCAGCAGCGATCTGTTTACCTCGATCCATAGTGTTGCTTCCGATTGACGATGTCGAAGATCTTGAACGTGCCATCGAGATCAGATCCTTACGCCTCTAATTCCCACGGACGGCGCCAATTGACAAGGGATTAACTTGTCAATGCCTATGGATTGTAGGCTATGGTTTAGTTAGAAGTAGAGGGCAAGTAGATCTCGAAGGTTTCAGCCGAAAAGTACTCGACGAATATGAAAACTAGGGTTTGCGTGACAATGATTCGATGATCTCTTCGTCCCTCGACTCCCCTTTATATAAGAGGTGGAGCCGAGGGTTTCGTTTTGTACAAGTTTACGAGTCCGGGACGGTTTCTAACTCATCCCGCCAGATTACAAATAACACTTCCTATTACAACTCTATCTTTTCCTTTAACACATCTTGGGCTTCCGAATCTTCTTATTCTTCGGGTAGTGGGCCTTCAATAAACCCCGGGTACTATATTCGGCAGGCCCATTTGGGATGCCTATGTCACTCGTCTCCCCGAGTCTGTGGCAGGTTCTTCGGGTCCGATGGCGGGTCAATTTCATCGTCGCGATGCAGAGTAGGCCCTGCTACTTCTTCGACTCTGCCTCTTTTGCAACTTTCCCTGGATCCAAGCGCCAAGGTGGTGACAAGCAGGGGAACTTGCATGATGGGTGGGTGGCGGAAGTGGCGCCGGAGATCTTCTGAAGCGATCTTTTCGAGCAGCACATCGACGGCGATTCTGCTTGTCGTTATCTACGCCAGTGAATCATGGCGATATTTCAACCTCCATCGGAGGCCCTCTCAGAGATTGGAGGCCGCGTTCTTTGTCGACTTCGAAGCAAGTGGTGCCGTCCCCGCCTTGGAGCCCGACGGCGGCTCTCTGGTCTCCTGCTCGCCGGTGGGGATAGAGAAGGACCTGATTGCTTTCTTATTTTTCTTAGTGAGGTCTTTTCTGCATTTACCAGGGACCTATGTGTTATTTCTCTATTTCATGGGGTCCTTTGTAACCTATTGTACACCCACCGCTTGGAATTAACGATGCTTCTACGCCCTTCGGGGCACTCCGTGTTCAAAAAAACAGGGCAAATTATCAAGAAATATTGTGTGGCAAATAGTAGAGGAACAAAGTAAAGCGTGCTATATTATAAGGGCAGTCCCAATGCGGAACGATAAAATCGTATCTTACCGCTTGCCATGTCATCAGGATACAAAGGATGATACCACTATCCCAATCGATCGTATGTACTCAATCAATTAACTGATTTGGGAAGGCAGGCCATGTGATTGGCCCACGAGCCTAGTGTGGACGTAACGATAGGCTGGGGATTTATTTTCTGTTGAAATTCGTGTCAAGAGTGGTATCCTAAAGAAAATGCATTGCTGCTTCACCCCTCTCCCGCACAGTAACAGAGGGCGAATTTTGAAATCTCCCCACCGATCCACCTCGCCACCGCAGTTTCGCTGGA
The DNA here is from genome assembly GCF_022539505.1 of Lolium rigidum. Taxonomy (NCBI): domain Eukaryota; kingdom Viridiplantae; phylum Streptophyta; class Magnoliopsida; order Poales; family Poaceae; genus Lolium; species Lolium rigidum. The sequence goes on from NC_061510.1 coordinate 36,449,359, forward strand.
TCTCTCGCCCTCCGCCGGCTGCTCCGACGGCGGGAGGGTGGGGGATCCCCGTTTCGCGGTTGTATATAGTGTAGGATCTGTAGGGTTTGCAGTCGGCAGAGCCATGGAGGCAGTGGTGTCGCCGGTGAAGTGTTTGTTGCAGGTTCGCGACTCCTTCGTCAGCGGCGCTCGGTGGAGCTCCGTGGTCAAGCGCCTGCTTCCTCGCCGTTCGCGGATCGACGCATCCGTGCGGTGCGGTTTACCCCAGCCAGATCCCGTGCGGCGGATCTGGATCTCGAAGATGCTGAAGAAGATGGCGTGGTGCTTTGCGGCGGAATCGTTGGTCCAGGGCATTACCCCTCCACGGGCGGTGAGCGGGGACTTCCCAGTTGCCTTGGGGTTGCTTTCGTCGATCCTTGCGTGTGGACGAGCAGAGGCAGCGGCGCATCTCTCTCTCATTCTGGTTGCCGGCGAAGCTGGAGCTCAGTAGAACTTCGTTGCAATTTCCTTTGTTTCCTAGGTTTTTCTGTAAGAACAAAGTATCAATGAATTCGTCTTCTCCTCGCAAAAAAAGAGTCGTCTCCTAAATGCTCCCCTCTCTCTTAATTGATTCGGCCTCCACCTCACCATTTTTCCTGGCTGGCAAAGTTAGATACGCTCCAGCGTGGAGCATTGCAGGTGCCCTAAAATCTCCCGAAGCTCTCAGCTCCCATAGTAAAGTCTATTCATTCGCAAGAAGTAATCCCTTCGCTTCTAAAAAGTAAGACCCTAAATATCAGTCAAACGTTAACTCTGACTATTTTTTTATTTAAAAAAACTACATCTACAATATTGAATGCAGATTAGAAAATATAATTTATGGTGAATCTATTGATACTGATTCAATATTATAGGTGTTCATATTTTCTATATAAATTTGTTTAAATTTAGAAAATGTTGACTTTCAAGTAATCTTTAGATGCCTTACATTTTAGAATGGAGGGATGATACATCTCCAACGTATCTATAATTTCTTATGTTCAATGCTAGTTTTATGACAATACCTACATGTTTTATTCACACTTTATAATGTTTTAATGCATTTTCTAGGACTAACCTATTAACAAGATGCCACAGTGCCAGTTCCTGTTTTCTGCTGTTTTTGGTTTCAGAAAAGTTGTTTTACAAATATTCTCGGAATTGGACGAAACAAAAGCCCACGGCCCTATTTTCCACGGAGTGTTACAGAAGACCGAAGAAGAGTCGAGGAAGGCCAGCAGGGAGCCCCCCATATGGCGGCGTGGGGGGCCCCACTGCCGCGCCGAGACGTGGGGAGGGAGCCCCCTGGCTCCCCCGACGCTGCCCCTTCGCATATTTATTCCTTCGTCCCCGAAAACCCTAGTACCGAGAGCCAAAATACCAGAACAGTTCCAGAGACGCCGCCGCCGTCAACCCTAACTCGGGGGGTTCAGAAGATCTCCTCCGGCACCCCTGCCGGAGAGGGGAATCATCACCGGAGGGCTCTACATCACCATGCCCGCCTCCGGACTGATGCGTGAGTAGTTCATCCTTGGACTACGGGTCCATAGCAGATAGCTAGATGGTTGTCTTCTCCTATTGTGCTATCATGTTTAGATCTTGTGAGCTGTCTATCATGATCAAGATCATCTATTTGTAATGCTACATGTTGTGTTTGTTGGGATCCGATGAATATGGAATACTATGTCAAGTTGATTATTGATCTATCATATATGTGTTGTTTATGATCTTGCATGCTCTCCGTTGCTAGTAGAGGCTCGGCCAAGTTGATACTTGTAACTCCAAGAGGGAGTATTTATGCTCGATAGTGGGTTCATGTCTCCATTGAATCTGGGGGAGTGACAAGCAACCCCTAGGGTTGTGGATGTGCTGTTGCCACTAGGGATAAAACATCAATGCTTTGTCTAAGGATATTTGTATTGTTTACATTACGCACGATACTTAATGCAATTGTCTCGTTGTTTGCAACTTAATACCGGAAGGGGTGCGGATGCTAACCCGAAGGTGGACTTTTTGGCATAGATGCATGCTGGATGGCGGTCTATGTTCTTTGTCGTAATGCCCTAAGTAAATCTCATAGTAGTCATCATGATATGTATGTGCATTGTTATGCCCTCTCTATTTGTCAATTGCCCAACTGTAATTTGTTTACCCAACATGTTATTAATCTTATTGGAGAGACACCACTAGTGAACTGTGGACCCCGGTCCATTCTTTTACATCTGAAATACAACATACTGCAATCATTGTTCTCTTTTGTTTTCTGCAAGCAAACATCATTTTCCACACCATACGTTTAATCCTTTGTTTTCAGCAAGCCGGTGAGATTGACAACCTCACTGTTAAGTTGGGGCAAAGTAGTTTGATTGTGTTGTGCGGGTTCCACGTTGGCACCGGAATCCCTGGTGTTGCGCCGCACTACACTCCTTCACCAACAACCTTCACGTGATCTTTATCTCCTACTAGTTCGATAACCTTGGTTTCTTACTGAGGGAAAACTCGCTGCTGTACTCATCATACCTTCCTCTTGGGGTTCCCAACGGACGTGTGCTTTACCGTCACAAGCAAGGGAGTACAAAGTACCCCAACTATAATAAAAATTACACTGAGGTCTTTGGACAAGCTAAAGACCACTATTGTTGCCAGAGCGAGTCGCTGACCCACCATTGTCGTTGTTGCCTTACCTAAGCCAGCCTGACCGTTGCTCATAACAGTGGGGAAGTCTACATGAAGGTGCCCCTAAGGACTAGTGCCCTAGAGCCGAAATCTTCACCATTGAACCCTTAAATTCATCTGAATCATCTAACACCAAAAATATAGCAGTCATAGATTGGACGAGATCCACTACTTTAAGGAAGTGGAGACCAGAACGAATCCCCACCCTCCTCAACACCACTGGCGAGAACTTTAGGGAGTAGGGATGTCAATGGGATGGATAATTTCCGCTTTATATATGCATCATAATCCGTGTTTAAGGATATGGTACGTTCTTTTAAGAATCCTACGGATGTGATTGTTGGTAAGTTGGATATCTGACGAATACGATAACGGATATGTTATTGATAATATATATCCAACTGATATGGATTATTCAATATTTTTTTGGATTATCCAATGTCCTCAAAGAGGATATTCGATAAAATTAGCCTAACCCCAAACACCGAGGCAAACCAGTTAATCCATTGGCCGAACTATGAAAGCTACCTCCTCTCGCCAGGTCATGCTAGTATCGGTAATACACATTTTCACTATTAGTATTACTCATTTTTAATGTGTTTGGCTGTCTTTGGATTATTATGATGTTCTGTCAGCAGAAAAACCAATATGTTGTACAAACAAGTATGCATATTTCCCTATAGTCTAGTGTTACATACTTTCTGCTCACATTTTTATACAAAAAGAAAAATTCCAATTTTATATGTTTTTTAAATATCCACTTCCAATCCAGGTCCACGCCGAATACGCTCCATATCCATAATCCGCATTCAAATCTGCATCCAATCATTATCCGCTTCGACCCGTATCCGCATAAAAATGTGGTAAATGATATGGAAATAGCAAGATCCGATCCGTTTACACCCCTTGCGAGGAGGCAGGTATACCTTATTCTTGTCCCCATAACGCCGCTATATCCACCATAATGATGCTGGTTGACCAAACTCTAACTTTAGAAACCGATCTACAACGTTGAGTGCAGGACCGACGTCCCCACATCCTCCTATCGCTGGAGCGGCTAGCAAAGGAGGTGGGGACCAGTTGATTCCCGATTGTAGACGCCAAAGACAAGAGATGACGGCAGCTAGGTTTTCCAACCTAGTTGTTAAAAGTAATATCGAGAAGCAAACGAGAGAGTGATACGTCTCCGACGTATCGATAATTTCTTATGTTCCATGCCACATTATTGATGATATCTACATGTTTTATGTATACTTTATGTCATATTTATGCATTTTCCGGCACTAACCTATTAACGAGATGCCGAAGAGCCGCTTCTGTTTTCTCGCTGTTTTTGGTTTCAGAAATCCTACAAAGGAAATATTCTCGGAATTGGACGAAATCAACGTCCGGGGTCCTATTTTGCCACGAAGCTTCCGGAAGTCCGAAGGGGAAACGAAGTGGGGCCACGAGGTGGGGACACGGTAGGGCGGCGCGGCCCAAGCCCCGGCCGCGCCGGCCTAGTGTGTGGCCCCACCAGGACTCCACCGACCTTGCCCTTCCGCCTACTTAAATTCTCCGTCGCGAAAACCCTACCACGTTCGACGAAACCGGAGAAAACCTTCCGCGAGCCGCCGCCATCGCGAAGCCAAGATCCGGGGGACAGGAGTCTCCGTTCCGGCACGCCGCCGGGACGGGGAAGTGCCCCGGAAGGCTTCTCCATCGACACCACCGCCATCTTCACCAACGCTGCTGTCTCCCATGAGGAGGGAGTAGTTCTCCATCGAGGCTCGGGGCTGTACCGGTAGCTATGTGGTTCATCTCTCTCCTATGTACTTCAATACAATAATCTCATGAGCTGCCTTACATGATTGAGATTCATATGATGATGCTTGTAATCTAGATGTCATTATGCTAGTCAAGTGGATTTTACTTATGTGATCTCCGGAGACTCCTTGTCCCACGTGTGTAAAGGTGACAGTGTGTGCACCGTGTGGGTCTCTTAGGCTATATTTCACGAGAATACTTATTCACCGTTATGAATGGCATAGTGAAGTGCTTATTTATATCCCTTTATGATTGCAATGTGTTTTGTATCACAATATATCTGCGTGCTACTCTAGTGATGTTATTAAAGTAGTTTATTCCTCCTGCACGGTGTAATGGTGACAGTGTGTGCATCGTGTAGTACTTGGCGTAGGCTATGATTGTGATCTCTTGTAGATTATGAAGTTAACTATTGCTATGATAGTATTGATGTGATATATTCCTCCTTTTGTAGTGTGAAGGTGACAGTGTGCATGCTATGTTAGTACTTGGTTTGGTTATGTTGATCTGTTATGCACTCTAAGGTTATTTAAATATGAACATTGAATATTGTGGAGCTTGTTAACTCCGGCATTGAGGGTTCGTGTAATCCTACACAGTTAGTGGTGTTCATCATCCAACAAGAGGGTGTAGAGTCTAGCATCTATTTATTTATTCTGTTATGTGATCAATGTTGAGAGTGTCCACTAGTGAAAGTATGATCCCTAGGCCTTGTTCCTAAATACTACTATCGCTGCTTGTTTACTGTTTTACTCGCATCTTTACTTCCTGCAATATTACTACCATCAATCGCACGCCAGCAAGCACTTTTCTGGCGCCGTACTACTGCTCATATTTATTCATACCACTTGTATTTCACTATCTTTTCGCCGAACTAGTGCACCTATTAGGTGTGTTGGGGACACAAGAGACTTCTTGCTTTGTGGTTGCAGGGTTGCATGAGAGGGATATCTTTGACCTCTTCCTCCCTGAGTTCGATAAACCTTGGGTGATCCACTTAAGGGAAACTTGCTCGCTGTTCTACAAACCTCTGCTCTTGGAGGCCCAACACTGTCTACAAGAATAGAAGCACCCGTAGACATCAAGCTATTTTACGGCGCCGTTGCCGGGGAGGAAAGGTAAAAGGCTCTCATACTCCGGTCCCAGGTAAAGTACTTTTCTGTTGCCGTTGTGTGTGCTCGAAGCTATTTCCTTTAGATCCTGCAATTGCATGTTTTTGTTTCTTGTTTACACTAGTTAGGCATAATGGACAACAATGAGCTTCTTATTCTATTTCCTGATTTAAGACATGGATGGTTTGATGCGAAAATTAAAAAACCTATGGAACATATTAGTATGAACGCTTTGAACACCATTGTTGCTAATGATATGGAAAATTCTAAGCTTGGGGAAGCTGGCTTTAATGAGCATGATATTTTTAGTCCCCCAAGCATTGAGGAGAAAATTTACTTTGATGATACTTTGCCTCCTATTTATGATGATTATAATGATATTAGTCTTTTAGTACCGCTTTGTTATGGAGGATAAATTTGATTATGATTACAATATGCCTCCTATATTTGATGATGAGAATAATAATGATAGCTACTTTGTTGAATTTGCTCCCACTACAACTAATAAAATTGATTATGCCTATGTGGAGAGTAATAATTTTATGCATGAGACTCATGATAAGAATGCTTTATGTGATAGTTATATTGTTGAGTTTGCTCATGTTGCTACTGAAAGTTATTATGAGAGAGGAAAATATGGTTGTAGAAATTTTCATGTTACTAAAACACCTCTCTTTGTGCTGAAATTTTTGAAGCTACACTTGTTCTATCTTCCTATGCTTGTTACTTTGCTCTTCATGAACTTGTTTATTTACAAGATTCCTTTTCATAGGAAGCATGTTAGGCTTAAATTTGTTTTGAATTTGCTTTTTGATGCTCTCTTTTGCTTCAACTCTTATTTCTTGCAAGTGCATCATTAAAACTGCTGAGCCCATCTTAATGGCTATAAAGAAAGCACTTCTTGGGAGATAACCCATGTGTTTATTTTGCTACAGTACCTATATTTTATATTTGAGTCTTGGAAGTTGTTACTACTGTAGCAACCTCTCCTTATCTTATTTTATTGCATTGTTGTGCCAAGTAAAGTCTTTGATAGTAGGGTTGATACTAGATTTGGATTACTGCGCAGAAACAGATTTCTTTGCTGTCACGAATCTGGGCCTAATTCTCTGTAGGTAACTCAGAAAATTATGCCAATTTACGTGCGTGATCCTCAGATATGTACGCAACTTTCATTCAATTTGGGCATTTTCATCTGAGCAAGTCTGGTGCCACTTTAAAATTCGTCTTTACGGACTGTTCTGTTTTGACAGATTCTGCCTTTTATTTCGCATTGCTTCTTTCGCTGTGTTGGGTGGATTTCTTTGTTCCATTACCTTCCAGTAGCTTTGGGCAATATCCAGAAGTGTTAAGAATGATTGTGTCACCTCTGAACATGTGAATTTTTATTATGCACTAACCCTCTAATGAGTTTGTTTCGAGTTTGGTGTGGAGGAAGTTTTCAAGGGTCAAGAGAGGAGGATGATATACTATGATCAAGAAGAGTGAAAAGTCTAAGCTTGGGGATGCCCCGGTGGTTCATCCCTTCATATTTCAATAAGACCCAAGCATCTAAGCTTGGGGATGCCCAAGGCATCCCCTTCTTCATCGACAACTTATCAGGTTCCTTCTGTTGAAACTATATTTTTATTCGGTCACATCTTATGTACTTTACTTGGAGCGTCTGTTTGTTTGTGTTTTTGTTTGAATAAATGCTTGTGTGGGAGAGAGACACGCTCCGTTGGTTCATATGAACACATGTGTTCTTAGCATTTAATGTTCATGGCGAAGGTTGAAACTGCTTCGTTCATTGTTATATGGTTGGAAACAGAAAATGCTTCATGTGGTAAATGGTATAATGTCTTGAATAATGTGATACTTGGCAATTGTTGTGCTCATATATATTATGTTTAAGCTCTTGCATCATGTACTTTGCACCTATTAATGAAGAAATACATAGAGCTTGCTAAAATTTGTTTTGCATAATTGGTCTCTCTAAGGTCTATATAATTTCTAGTAAAGAGTTTGAACAACAAGGAAGACGGTGTAGAGTCTTATAATGTTTACAATATGTCTTTTATGTGAGTTTTGCTGCACCGGTTCATCCTTGTGTTTGTTTCAAATAACCTTGCTAGCCTAAACCTTGTATCGAGAGGAATACTTCTCATGCATCCAAAATCCTTGAGCCAACCACTATGCCATTTGTGTCCACCATACCTACCTACTACATGGTATTTCTCCGCCATTCCAAAGTAAATTATTTGAGTGCTACCTTTAAATTTCCATCATTCGCCTTTGCAATATATAGCTCATGGGACAAAATAGCCTTAAAAACTATTGTGGTATTGAATATGTACTTATGCACTTTATCTCTTATTAAGTTGTTTGTTGTGCGATAACCATGTTCCCGGGGACGCCATCAACTACTCTTTGTTGAATATCATGTGAGTTGCTATGCATGTCCGTCTTGTCTGAAGTAAGGGAGATTTACCACTCATTTAATGGTTAGAGCATGCATAATGTTAGAGAAGAACATTGGGCCGCTAACTAAAGCCATGAATCATGGTGGAAGTTTCAGTTTTGGACATATATCCTCAATCTCATATGAGAACATTAATTGTTGCTACATGCTTATGCATTAAAGAGGAGTCCATTATCTGTTGTCTATGTTGTCCCGGTATGGATGTCTAAGTTGAGAATAATCAAAAGCGAGAAATCCAAATGCGAGCTTTCTCCTTAGACCTTTGTACAGGCGGCATAGAGGTACCCCTTTGTGACACTTGGTTGAAACATGTGTATTGCGATGATAATCCTGGTAATCCAAGCTAATTAGGACAAGGTGCGGGCACTATTAGTACACTATGCATGAGGCTTGCAACTTGTAAGATATAATTTACATAACACATATGCTTTATTACTACCGTTAACAAAATTGTTTCTTGTTTTCAAAACCAAAGCTCTAGCACAAATATAGCAATCAATGATTCCCTCTGCGAAGGGCCTTTCTTTTACTTTTATGTTGAGTCAGTTCACCTATTTCTCTCCACCTCAATAAGCAAACACTTGTGTGAACTGTGCATTGATTCCTACATACTTGCATATTGCATTTGTTATATTACTCTATGTTGACAATTATCCATGAGATATACATGTTATAAGTTGAAAAGCAACCGCTGAAACTTAATCTTCCTTTGTGTTGCTTCAATACCTTTACTTTGATTTATTGCTTTATGAGTTAACTCTTATGCAAGACTTATTGATGCTTGTCTTGAAGTACTATTCATGAAAAGTCTTTGCTTTATGATTCATTTGTTTACTCATGTCATTACCATTGTTTTGATCGATGCATTCATCTCATATGCTTTACAATAGTATGATCAAGGTTATGATGGCATGTCACTCCAGAAATTATCTTTGTTATCGTTTACCTGCTCGGGACGAGCAGGAACTAAGCTTGGGGATGCTGATACGTCTCCGACGTATCGATAATTTCTTATGTTCCATGCCACATTATTGATGATATCTACATGTTTTATGTATACTTTATGTCATATTTATGCATTTTCCGGCACTAACCTATTAACGAGATGCCGAAGAGCCGATTCTTTGTTTTACTGCTGTTTTTGGTTTCAGAAATCCTACAAAGGAAATATTCTCGGAATTGGACGAAATCAACGCCCGGGGTCCTATTTTTCCACGAAGCTTCCGGAAGTCCGAAGGGGAAACGAAGTGGGGCCACGAGGTGGGGACACGGTAGGGCGGCGCGGCCCAAGCCACGGCCGCGCCGGCCTAGTGTGTGGCCCCACCGAGGACTCCACCGACCTTGCCCTTCCGCCTACTTAAAGTCTCCGTCGCGAAAACCCTACCACGTTCGACAAAACCAGAGAAAACCTTCCGGAGCCGCCGCCATCGCGAAGCCAAGATCTGGGGGACAGTAGTCTCTGTTCCGGCACGCCGCCGGGACGGGGAAGTGCCCCCGGAAGGCTTCTCCATCGACACCACCGCCATCTTCACCAACGCTGCTGTCTCCCATGAGGAGGGAGTAGTTCTCCATCGAGGCTCGGGGCTGTACCGGTAGCTATGTGGTTCATCTCTCTCCTATGTACTTCAATACAATAATCTCATGAGCTGCCTTACATGATTGAGATTCATATGATGATGCTTGTAATCTAGATGTCATTATGCTAGTCAAGTGGATTTTACTTATGTGATCTCCGGAGACTCCTTGTCCCACGTGTGTAAAGGTGACGGTGTGTGCACCGTGTGGGTCTCTTAGGCTATATTTCACGAGAATACTTATTCACTGTTATGAATGGCATAGTGAAGTGCTTATTTATATCCCTTTATGATTGCAATGTGTTTTGTATCACAATATATCTGCGTGCTACTCTAGTGATGTTATTAAAGTAGTTTATTCCTCCTGCACGGTGTAATGGTGACGGTGTGTGCATCGTGTAGTACTTGGCGTAGGCTATGATTGTGATCTCTTGTAGATTATGAAGTTAACTATTGCTATGATAGTATTGATGTGATCTATTCCTCCTTTCGTAGTGTGAAGGTGACAGTGTGCATGCTATGTTAGTACTTGGTTTGGTTATGTTGATCTGTTATGCACTCTAAGGTTATTTAAATATGAACATTGAATATTGTGGAGCTTGTTAACTCCGGCATTGAGGGTTCGTGTAATCCTACACAGTTAGTGGTGTTCATCATCCAACAAGAGGGTGTAGAGTCTAGCATCTATTTATTTATTCTGTTATGTGATCAATGTTGAGAGTGTCCACTAGTGAAAGTATGATCCCTAGGCCTTGTTCCTAAATACTACTATCGCTGCTTGTTTACTGTTTTACTTGCATCTTTACTTCCTGCAATATTACTACCATCAAGCGCACGCCGGCAAGCACTTTTCTAGGGCCGTACTACTCGCTCATATTCATTCATACCACTTGTATTTCACTATCTCTTCGCCGAACTAGTGCACCTATTAGGTGTGTTGGGGACACAAGAGACTTCTTGCTTTGTGGTTGCGGGGTTGCATGAGAGGGATATCTTTGACCTCTTCCTCCCCGAGTTCGATAAACCTTGGGTGATCCACTTAAGGGAAACTTGCTGCTGTTCTACAAACCTCTGCTCTTGGAGGCCCAACACTGTCTACAAGAATAGAAGCACCCGTAGACATCAGAGAGACAACAAATGATTCAACTATTCTGTTCCATTGATGATTCACAACTTATATACAAGGGGAAGGGACGCAAATATGGGTCACATCCGTTCGAAGAGGTGTGAGGAAGGGTTGTGTCTGTTGACAAACCAATCAACATAGAGAATTACATGAGGGAGGATTACCCCTTTAATTAACCTATTAATTAAATCCTAATACTCCCCCTAATACTTCCTTGTCCTTGTGCTTGGTCATCTCTAGAATCATCTTTGGAATCATCTCCTCTAAAAACCCTGTGGGAAAAATACGAGGAGAGTAGTGTGTATGTTATGTTGCTAAAACTCCTTAAAACCCAGTGGGAAAATAAGGAGAAAATGGTGCAACATATAATGGTTAGATATGCTGTTAAAACTCCTTCAAAACCCAGTGGGAAAATAAGGAGAAAATGACACATCATATAATTGGTATTGTCTCTTTGTTAACTCAATATGAGAAAAACCTTGTAAAAGGGAAAAACCCATAGAGTTTAGAGAACAATATATGTCGTATATACTTTCCTAAAAACCCCGTTGGGGAAAACAGAAAATATGACATATCATCTTGTGTTGATATTACCTCATTAAAAACCTTGATGAGAACTCTGTGTAGTAAACTCATAAAGGGAAAAAGAGTGTAATATGATGCTTTGAACATGATTGATTCAGGAAGATACTCCCCCTGATTCTTGCAATTTTGGAAGCCGTCGCATACCAATTCCATAAAATACTTCTGGAACGTTGAAATTGGTAGAGACTTTGTGAACAAATCAACAACATTATTGTGTGATTTAACTTGCAAGATGTTTATTTCCCAACTCTTCTGAAGTTCATGGTGATAAAACAATCTAGAGGCAATATGCTTAGTGATATTTCTCTTGATGTATCATGTTTGCATCCATGCAACACAAGCAACATTATCTGTGTAGATAATGATTGATGGTTCAAGAGAACCAATACCACATGACTCATATATGTGGTTTATCATTCCGTAAAGCTACACGTGTTAACGCGGCTTTGTATTTTAAAATGATTGGTAGGTGCAGTCACCAGAGTCTGTCTCGAAGACATCAATGGAGCGACAATTCTACCATGTTGATACACATTGTGGGGATCATTCAAGTAGCCAACATCAGTGTATCCTAATGATATTGGAGTTCAGATTTCTCGAAATTACAAGAATATGTCAAGTAATGTGTGGTGCCTTGGAGATATCGAAAGATATTCTTGATTCCCAACCAATTGCGTTGGTGGGTCCAATGGCACTGAGATATGGAACTTCAAGTTCCAACATCCCTTCTACATCATCCCATGTTTTGAGTGAATCTTTCTCTACGTCTAGAGATCGAACAACCGGCATGGGAGATGGATATGACTTGTCCATTTTAAGTTTCTCCAATATATATAATATAGGCAATTTGGTGTACCATAATACTTGAGTGAAGTAGCTTGACTTGTAGTATCAAGCACTGTTTGGGTTAAACCAAATTCTTCATCTCAAATTCCGTCTTTAGGATGATCACGTGCTTCATCATTGCAAGAGAAATACTTGTGTATGACAAAAACGCATGAGTAATCATCATTGTAGGAGTAATCCTTGGGTATAAGGAACTCACTACGTCGGTTGTACCAAAATATACCGACAACAATAAGTCATATTCCGACTTAAAGATTTTACACAATACATGTTGCATGTCCGTTTCGATTCGGATTGTGATTCCGTCGAGAACCATACATGTCCAAATCTAGTGATCCACATCGATGTGTGGTCGCTACATCTATCAACTGCATAGATAGATGATTTTGTACTGCCAATGATATAATGTATCGGAAATAGGATTTTACTCGCGTCTGGAGCTTAGGTCTCGGATCTCTGCGTAAATCCGACCTTGTGCTACAAGCCTTGCTTTCTCACCACCTTGTTATCTCATTCTGTTTCTGGAAGAGAACATATTGAACCGCATAGGGAATTCATTTGAAGGAGCGAGGCTAATTCTGCTTGGATTGCACCCTTCGATTGTTTCTGTCCAAGCAAGTGGTTTACACTCTGCCATGGCCATGGTCTTTGGATCTGAATCATTATATATAAAGGATGTTTGCAATCATACAAGAGAAATACTGTCGACATTTGTAGGCTTTAATCATATGATTCTCCAGAATCAATATAGTTGGAGGAAATCTCCCAAGCACCCATGATGACTCTTCGTGATTTCCCAATACGAGTGAGTCTGGATGTTCCGATGTCCCAGCCAGGTGTGTGCAAGCTGAAGCTGGGTTGTGGAGGTTTCCCTTCCACTGGGTGTATACTACCCATAAGGTGTTAATCAACGCTAGGTTGATATGCATTTACTGATTCAGAGGATTTCTCCTCATTTTACCTTGTTTCTTCTAGGAAGCTAGATCCTGGTTAGAGGCCGTACTACTCCCCCTCTTTTAAGAAATAGGGAGTTGAGTGGTTTTTATTGGTACCTCCACTCTTTCGGGCGCATTTCTAGCCGGATTAAAGGATTATATAACACCTTTGAGATCAGTAAATGAATCTGGCAGGTTATTTGCGAATTGTTGCAAATTTGTGAATCCTAGACGTATAGTCCATATTCTTGAGTACGTGGACATGAGGAGGAACGTGGAGTTCCAAATGGTTTCCTGGCATTCTATTTGGTACTTAAAATCTCCCCCTAATGCCTGGAAATATCCATCCTTCAATATTTGCAATAAGCGTACGAGGCTATGAATAGATCCCTTATGAGGAGTTCAAGGTACTTAGTGATCGACAGAGATTTGTACCCCACATAGATCCCTAATTTGTGGGCCTATGATGTACGCTGTGGTGGTGAGATCGGTACGCGTGAAGCGATTCCGAACTTACGCAGATGGGAAATGCTCAGAGGATTTTCACGTATCAATTGCAGAGGGGAAGTTCTGCGATATGCAGTTAGTTAGTCAAGGGTGTGTAAAGCCGCATGACTCCAACGTGAAGTTGGTAAAATTTTAACTTATTAACAAAGGTCGTGCAACGAGCCCGATCCTCTTGCCTAGATATTCAACCAAACCTTTTGTGTATGGAAATATGTGACAAAGTGCTGAACTCCAATCTTCGAAAGCCATGCAATAATTATTGGAGGCACATGAAGAGAAATTTACATCATTGTCAATTCGAATTGATTATAATTCGTTTTCAGTCCACACCATGGTTGGAAGAGGCCACAAATATCACCTCAAATGCATTCGATCGAGGGACTTAAGTGACCCAGCTTTGATCTTGAGGTATATGAGAACCTCAAAATGGGCTACATAATATCCAATTATTAAGGAAACTTAGCTTGATGCAAATCATGACCAATGGAATTGATTTATAGGCAACATGTGCTACGGGTTGGTTGTATGTGTAGTACAATCCAAACAATAGAGAGGGTACCTTTTCAAGTACTGGTTCCTCATCCATCGGACTGAATCCCGTAGAAATCTATATATCAAATTGGAGAGTTTCCATTGTGGAAATCTTTATCAAATATATAGAAGGCATTCAATCTTATTCATACTAGAGTGCTGATACAATATATTGTGATGCATGAAATGTTCATGCATTAATTTACCATCAGTAAATTAAGTAGGATGAAAATGCTATGGCTGAGCATAATCATGGTCATGGTGATTCGTAGTGACCCATAGGTCAAGCCTTCCACAAGAATGCCACAATGTGGTGTAGATCTTCAAATTAAAGTTAGTCACCTCAAAAGGGACAAACCTTTAATTTCCCTAAAACACATGGAGGTTGTCAACCACCTAGTGGTGCCCCACTCTTAAGGACATTCTCATCGATCATAGCTTCCACAACCTTATGTTATTTATAACACATGAAGGTAATCACCACAAAATGGTGTTAAACCTCTCAGTGTGCCTGAAAATTAATTCGTAGCTATGATGGCGTCTCATAAGTTGTGTTTGCATGGAAGGTAATCACCAAATTATGCAAGTATTTTGCATAATTCTTTTCATAGCATAACATGGCGATGTTATCGTCACCAATGTCTTGGTTCCACATTTGATGGAGCACGTAACACTAAAGTCACAACCAATGACAAATGCTATGAAGTTGCGCAGCATTTGGAAAAACTTCATCAAGAAAGTCACCATATGTGTAGACATCATAGGTATAAACAAAAATTATTCGTTGCTATGATACCATGTCATAACTATTGCGCCTTTATTTTTGCTTGAAACACATGGAGATAATCACTACTAAGTAGTGTAGACCTCATTCTTATGGAGCTTTTTCAACCTTGTGTTAATTAAAACACATTAAAGGTAATCACCGCATGACGGTGTAGACCTCGCAGTTGTGAACGAAATAAATTCGTTGCCATCATGCAATCCATAAGTTGTGTGCAAAATTGAAGGGGTCACTATGTCATAATGACATAATTTAGACCTTAAGGTAATGGTGCATAATCTACAGTTAAGTAATAGATGCCACATATCAATTACCTTTTAATTGGCAAGTATAAACTTGACATAGTTATGCAAGTGTCATACACTTTGCTACCTGATATTTTCCAAATTTGCAAGCAAATTCCATATTCCATAAGAATGATGAATTCAACGCATTGCATTGCAACAGTACTACTGATGTAATACATACGTCATTTTACATACGTAAAATGATGCATAATTAATTATTATGCAATTCAGCATGACACAATGGATTATCCTGTATATTTGCTTGAAAGCCTCGCAAATAACGGTAACCTAATGGTCAAACTGCTGAAACAGCAAGAGTCCAACGAAACTCGATTGCAATTTGTGTAAGTCCAAGAGGTAGACCTCAAAACCTGAAAATTCTGGGCTGAACCAGAAATTCGATGGACTTCAATGAAATTGTAACACACACGGCGGGGTCGATCTGCAAAATTGCCAAAGAGATAGACTTATTCTCTCCCGTGCGGTTAAACCGCCGCCGGCCGGCCGGCCCCGCCGGAAGTTGCTGCTCATGGCCGTCGCTGGCGCCGTCTCTCCTTTGTGTGGCAGGTCCGTGGGAGCCGCCGAAAACGGGCACGCCAGTTTCCCGGACGCTTCCTGGAATGCGGACGCGCAGCCACGCAAAGGCAGGACAAGGTGCCTCCACCGACCGTAGCGGCAACCCGTAGCGGCAACGGGCTGCTGACCGCGTCGCGCGCGTCGATCGTGAAGACCAAGCGCTTCTCCGCTGCGTACGCGGGTGGTCCTGGTCGTGGGCGTCGCCGCCGCCCTGCGTGTGGTGCGCGTGCATGCCGCCGTTGCTTCCATGGACTGCGCCATGGATGTTCGTCGCCTGCCTCAGGCAATCTTCGCGTTACTCGGGGTTGCTTCCGTGATGTAGAAGTCGCGCTGCCGGAGCGACGCGGACATTGAACTCATCTTGCCGTAGCAGTTGCTTATGTCCGTGTCTAGAACGGTGGCCTCCGTCGTCTTGCCGTGCGCCGAAGTGGTGCTTTTCCCGTGGAATTCTCCGCCCATGTGCATGAGAAACACAATCAATAGATGAACCGATTAATTTTCCTTTAGCGGATGTACGCATACAGATGCAACAATAGAATTGATTAGTTTCTTTGCTTCAATCAGAGAAATTGAGTAAACGACACATGCATTGATCCATCAGGATCATCCAATCCTCAAGCGACAGAAGTTTAGCCTGTATGTGCAGCCGATGGATTCGTAGTCGCCAGTTTCTTGGACGGTGAGCAAGTCCGTGACTTGCTCCGCCGGATTGCGCCGGTGCACACCAATCTCCCATCGACGTCTACTATTCTCTCTGGAGTCTACGTGCTGATAACGTGTTAAAAGTAATAACGAGAAGCAAACGAGAGAGACAACAAATGATTCAACTATTCTGTTCCATTGATGATTCACAACTTATATACAAAGGGAAGGGACGCGAATATGGGTCACGTCCGTTCGAAGAGGTGTGAGGAAGGGTTGTGTCTGTTGACAAACCAATCAACATAGAGAATTACATGAGGGAGGATTACCCCTTTAATTAACCTATTAATTAAATCCTAATACTAGTCACGGCTTCTGTTTCTTTCACGGGAGGACAACGACATAGTAGATCACTATGAAGTTAATAAGTCACCCTGCAGATTGACTTTTGCGTGCATCATATCGTATATCTCAGTGTAAGTATATAAGTACATACATGCATCCATGGTTTGTGTGGAAGCGAGGCCGCTAGGGCCTCTTCAGGTCTTCGCGGCCATGTTGTGTTTGCTCGCCGTTTTTGTAGCTGCATGGCGGACCAGGTAGCGGGGATGCCCAGCTGCCGGTTAAAACTGAGCCGACCTCGGTTGGCGGACGATGGCGGCGACTTGCACGTCATCATTACCTTGTCGAAGGCTTCGTCTATGCATCCCTCACATCCTCGCTCCTATCTACAACGTTGAGTGCAGGAACCGATCTACAACGTTGAGTGCAGGACCGACGTCCCGACATCCTCCTATCGCTGGAGCGGCTAGCAAAGGAGGTGGAGACCAGTTGATTCCCGATTGTAGACACCAAAGACAAGGCAGATGACGGCAGCTAGGTTTTCCAACCTAGTCGCTGCTTCTGTTTCTTTCACGGGAGGAGATCGACATAGTAGATAACTATGAAGTTAATTAGCCACCCCGCAGATTGATTTTTTACGTGCATCATATCGTATATCTCAGTGTAAGTATTTAAGTACATACATGCATCCATGGTTTGTGTGGCAGCGAGGCCATGTTGTGTTTGCTCGCCGTTTTTGTAGCTGCATGGCAGACCAGGTAGCGGGGATGCCCAGCTGCCGGTTAAAACTGAGCCAGCCTCGGTTGGCGGACGATGGCGGCGACTTGCGCGTCATCGCTACCTTGTCGAAGGCTTCGTCTATGCATCGCTCACATCCTCGCTCGGGATGTTTCGGGGGAAACCCTAAATCTGGGCAACCCGGATCGGATGATGATGACACTCGACGACATTCTCCCTCCTGGGGGCATTGTCTTGGAGAAACTATTGGTTGAAGGGGAAGAAGTTGGAGTGGCTTCGCATCGCACCGCGGATACGTCAAGTCATGCCTAACTGTCAGTGTTTATGCTCAGTCATACCTGGTTCAGTAGGTGTTACGCACGACAGATTTTTCGGAGGCTTCAAGCTGCGTCGGATGGCGGGACTCGGCGGCATGGTGCCGAGGGGTATCAGTGGCAATCGCACATACATTGTCATCGGCACCAGCACGACGCCAGACAACGCCACCAACGGAAGACGGTGGCTATAACGGTTTGAGTGTGCATGTTGGTGTGCGCTCTGGACCATCTGGACTGCTCGTGGCTCATCGTTGGGTGGTTATGTGGACTTTGGGTTTGTGATGATGTGCGTTGGTGTGCGGTCTGAGTGATGGCTCCGACATGGCCACCCCCTTCATCAATGTTCTAGATTATAAAGGTGCCTTCGGGTTGATCTTTGTATTGTCTTTGTAAGGTTTTGCTAAATATAAATAAAGAAGGTTGTGTGCATCATTTTGATGGAGAGGCTGGGTGTCACCTCCATTTCGGAAAAAAACATGCATCCTCTTGGTGGTTTAACATGATAGTTGGTAGCATAATGTTTGACTCTACCACTATAAGATCAGTGGTATTCTTCTACAGCGATCGAAAAGATTTGCAGGATAAAAATTCAAGGTCAAACCTTCATTGGTTATACTTGTCAATGACTTTGTTGAAAGCATTGTTTTAAAATTTTAGACTTTTTTAAAGGTGAAAACCCAATATCTTCGATCAGGCGACGACTACACTGCATTGTTTCCTTCTTAGAGCAATTGCTTTTGGAGAATCTCTTTTGGAGTATGGTTGTTGTCTTTCGTTGGTGGTTAAAGTGCTAATGCTACGACTAGTTCGACACGGGTCTTTGTTTTTTTCTCTCTTCTTGGTTGTATGTATTCCTGATGTTTATGGACATCAACAGAGATTGGGTGTAATTGGCATCTTCGCGATATTAGTATACTCCCTCCATCTCATGAAGGTTATTTGAGATTTATAAAAATTTAGATAAATATAGATAACATTTAGTGTCTAGATACATCTATATTTTAATAAATCTTGGATAACCTTTGTGAAACATAGGAAGTATTCACCTTTTAAAAATGAAACAATCATCCGGGAAAACAATGATGCCGCACAAAAATGATCGATGAATGGGCCTCTGACCTCTGTCCACCATCTCCAGAAAATGACTAGTTCCTGAGACGTGGGATCTCGGAAAAACGTTGGAAAAGCGCCAATTTTCTTAATGGTCCTGCGCGCACTGCCACTGCTGCTCCAGAAAAGACGTCGACCGATGCGGCGGCGGCTTGTAGATAGAAGCGCCGCGTTGTTGGGGTCGGACAGAGACACCGTTGGGTCGATCCGCAGCTGGGCGTCACCGTCAGTGTTGCTCTCTTGCTGATTTATCCTACCGCGAAAGAGACTTTCATCTTGTTCTTAAACCTGCGCAAAACACGTCGCTTCCTGCAAAGGCCCCTGCCAAGGTCCTATTTCGCAAAAAAAAAGTGCCATCTTCTGAAGAAATAACCGACCCAAGCACAAATTATATATATTAGGTCAGCAAGCCGCCTCATTAAAAACCTCCCAGTCCCCTTCAGTACCCTGGGAGGAAAAGAGTGCGTAAGAAACTTGCTGCCTCAGAAAACAGTATGATTACAAAATGATCACCCGATCAGAAATAAGAACTGGATCTAGAAAAGGGGGAGGATCAGAAAACCAAAACTCCCTAACTTCCTGGGTGTAACCATGGCGAGCCAACGAGTGTGCAACCTCATTAGCTTCTCGCGTGCAGTGTGTGAACGTCGCCATACCAAGCACCGTTAACAGATGTCTGCAGTCATCAATAATCACCGCTCCCGTTCCTCGATATTCCGATGGATCTCGGACAGCTTCCACCAACTCCATTGAGTCAGATTCTACAGCTAGAGACTGAGCTCCAAACTGCTCTGCCAGTTTTAGTCCATTCAAAAGGGCTAAGGCCTCCATTGTTGCCACGTCAATTGCATGGTAATTGTACTCACAACATGCCGCAATAAAATTTCCTCTGGAGTCTCTTATAATTGCACCAGTTGCTCTTCTCCCCGTCCCTGGTTCATAAGCAGCATCCACATTTAGCTTGTAAACTCCAGATGCAGGTTTTTTCCATCCTCCTCTACGGATTGTATTTCCATTACCCTTCACTTTTGAACTGTTGGCGACAATGCCTTTGATATTCAGCACTGTCCTCACAATATTTGGTACAGGTTCTTTATTTTTTATCTGCCTCCTAGACCACCAGATGTACCAGCTTGCTACCATGACAGTAGCCACTCTATTGTCCATATCACATGCAATACCGCCTGGCTTTTCTGAACAGAGAAGTTCCTCCAGGATGATCGATCCTGATCGGTCCATTACTATGGCCGCATTTACATTTTCCTGGAGCCCCAGACCTTGCCAAACCTCTTGTGCTCTAGGACAACTAAAAAGCATATGGCGGATATCTTCCGCGTTGATCGAACAGACAGGGCAATTGACTGAAGAACCAATGTGTCTATTCGCTAAGACACAGTAACATGGTACAATCCCATGTAAAGCACGCCACATAAAAATCTGAATTTTGCGTGGGACTTGTGTGCTCCATATTCTCTTCCAAACCTCATGAGGAGATGACCTATCCGAACTGTCCGAACGGTTCACTCTCCTTCTGTATGCATGTCTCCATTCTGTATAATATGCCGATTTAACCGAAAAACATCCAGATTTGCTTAGACTCCAAGCTATAAAATCCGACTGTCCAAAATTCGGAAGGGGAATCCGAATGATCCTCTCCGCATCAACTGACCAGAATGTTTGTCTGATCAAATCCTCGTCCCAGCCCCCTTTAATAGGACAGATTAATTCACTAACTCGCGTTAGAATTTGATTTCCTCTAATCGTCACAACCTTCCTTGTAGGGCTAGAGGGTATCCAATGATCTGCCCATATGTCAATAGTTTCTCCATTTCCTGGTCTCCAAATGCATCCTCTCTTGAAAGTTTTCAAACCCGACATAATACTTTCCCATGTGTAAGAAGAACCCTTCTTCAAGACCGAATTGATCAGGTCTCCATCAGGGTAATATTTTGCTCTAAGAACTTGTGCACATAAAGAATCTGGATCACTTAGTAATCTCCAACATTGTTTAGCTAGCATGGCTTGATTAAAACAGTGAAGGTCCCGAAATCCCATTCCTCCTTCATTCTTCGGGATACACATCTTCCACCACGCCATCCGGTGCATTTTCCGTTGAGTTCTTGATCCGCCCCACCAGAATTTAGCAATGGCATTACATATTGCTTTACAGATATTCTTTGGTATATTAAATACCGACATAGCATATGCCGGTATGGCTTGAGCTATAGCTTTCAGGAGAATCTCCTTCCCACCTATAGATAATAATTTTTCATTCCATCCATTGATACGTTGGCATATCATTTCAATCAGATGCTGGAAACAGTCGCTTCGATCAATGCCAACCAGAGATGGTAACCCCAGATATTTATCAGTCAAGGATTCCACCAAAATATTCAGATGCGCACATACTTCTGCACGAACTTGCACATCAGTGTTAGGACTAAAAAAGATACTTGACTTTGCAACACTCACCATTTGTCCTGAGTTTGCACAATACATATCCAGTGCATTACGGAGAGATGTGGCGTTGGACATATCAGCTGTCATCAAGATCAAAGAATCGTCAGCAAATAAGAGATGTGATACTGATGGTGCCCCGCGACACACTTTGACCCCTTGAATACCACTATTCAGCTCCTCGTACTCCAGAAGACTTGACAAACCTTCAGAACAAATCAAAAATAGATACGGAGACAGGGGGTCCCCCTGTCTAATACCTCTCGTCGGAGTAAAAACCTCAGTTTCCTCTGAATTGAACCAGATTCTATAATTGACTGAGGTAACACAGGCCATGATCATATTTACCCATTCCAGATTAAAACCCAATCTCAGCATCATATCTTGCAAGAAGCCCCACTCAACCCGGTCGTACGCTTTATGCATATCAAGTTTCACCGCACACATTCCTCTCTTCCCCTGCCGTTTTTTCTTGATGGCATGGAAGCACTCATAAGCTACCAAGACATTATCTGTGATAAGGCGTCCTGGCACAAAAGCACTATGTGTCTTCGAAATAATATCTGGGAGTAGGACTTTCAGTCTCTTCGATAGAACCTTTGATATCACCTTATACACCACATTACACAAATTAATGGGTCGGAATTGTGTAATAAGTTCTGGACTTTCCACTTTTGGGATTAGGACAATGGCTGTTTCGTTCCAACCTTCTGGTATAATTCCGGTATTGAGAGCTTGTAACACTTCTTTTGTCACTTCCTCTCCCACTACAGACCAAAATTTCTTATAAAACACCGCATGTAGCCCATCTGTGTCTGGTGCCTTATAATCACCTATATCAAACATGGATTCTTTTATTTCCTCAGCCGTGTAGGGTTTTAGCAGAGCCTCATTCATTTCTGTAGTAACTCTCGGCCTAACTCTCTGTAACAGATCTTCATCTGTATGCTGCACCTCTGAACTGAACAAAGAGGCAAAGTAATTTCTGATAAAAGGTTTAAGGTCCTCACTTCCTTCTAGTACTGTTCCATTCTCATTTTTCAAACTGAGAATACTATTCCTCTTCCGTCTTGCTTTCGCAAAGTTATGAAAAAACGTGGTATTTTGATCCCCATGCAATAACCAATCTGCACGGCTACGTTGCATGTACTGGACTTCCTCTTGTTCAAGTGCAACCTCAATTTTCCTTGTCACCTCTTTCTGTAACCGGGCTGTCTCATCATTCATCGGCCCACCCAGCAGTTTATCTAGTTCCCTTGTCAACTCCTTAACCTTTTTTCTTGGAACTTTAAGAACTGATCGATCCCATTCATGTAAGTCTGGATGTACTGCGGCCAATTTGTCTAACAGTGGTGCACTTGGTGATACATGCGCCCAAGCTGTTTCGAAGATCTCCCCCACCTTCTCCTCCTTCAACCATTTCCCTTCAAATCGTCGGCGGTTGCGAGTAGTATTTATAACGGCTGCGTAGGTCTCTGTATCCACTAAAATGGGTCTATGGTCTGACCCAGTAGATATCAGGTTATGAACTCCTGTTGATGGGAATAAAGCTGACCAATTAGCATCTCCCACTGCCCTGTCTAATCTTTCACGAATATTACCCCTCTTCCAGGTAAAGATGTTACCAATGTAACCAAGGTCCTCCAAACCGCAATCTGTCAAACAGTCACGAAATGCTTGCATATATGACAATGGTCTTGGAGCCCCTCCTTCTTTCTCACTTTCGGATAAAATTTCATTCATATCACCCAACACCATCCAAGGCAAATTCACTTGTTGGTGTAGCTCTCGGAGATAACGCCATGTGCGATGTTTATGTCGCCAGACCGATTCTCCGTATAACCCCGTCAATCTCCAGTCCTTGTCCGGGGTATCACCAGATACTAGCACATCAATATAATTGTTATGCTCGTATTTCAACTGAACATTCACATGTTGATCCCACAACATCATCAAGCCTCCAGCTCTACCATTACTCGGCACCACCCATGCATGTGCAAAGCCGAGTTTCAACCGCAATTTGTCACCACCTTCTCTGTCAAGATGAGTCTCAGACAGAAAAAGTATATCTGGCCTATGCTGCCTCCGGATATCCAGAAGCGATCTGCTTGCCGAGGAGTTGCCAGCTCCACGGCAATTATAGCCACAGATTTTCATTGCTCCTGGCGGCACTCCTCACTGGAGCCCGCCAATCCTACTGCTGGATCACCAGCTTTGTGCCTCTTCGGCAGTTGAACTTTCTGTGGGGTTGTGTCCCCCACAGTCTTCCCTTCCAATCCTTCCACAATAGTAGCAACATGGGATGCTGGCATGATTGCCAATGTATTATCATTCAGTTGTCCATCCCTAGTTCCCATGTTTCTCTTCTTCAGCCACCCTACATCTGTTGTTGGGTTATCATTAATTCCAGAGCTCTCTGCCTCCATCCCATCATATTTCAGAAGATGGCACTTGATAACCCTGGGCACCGGAACATCCCTGTTTCATCGTTTTGGTTTAAGGATCGAACTGATTGGCAGTACCGACCTTTATTGGTTCGCCAAAACAGCATATAGTACTGTACTAGAGACGCTTTTCACCTGCAACTGCATTTCCCCCCTCCCCCGCTCTCGGTCAACTACAATCCCTGATCTCCTCCTTATCCAAACCGGGCCCCTCCTTACTCCTCTCCGTCGGAATAGCCGGCCAGAGATGGAGAGGAGAAGGCGCCGGAGTAGATCTTAGGTGTAGGAGTAGGTTTTTCGGCTTCTTGCCGGGTTTTTGGAGTTTGGCATCTGGATCTCCGGCCAGGATCTGGTGCCTCTGGTGGTGGCTTGGCGGCGGCGAGCTCCAATTGTGGGAGCAACCACGGCGGGCCTTATGCTCCAGAATCTCCTTCAATAAAGGGCCCAGTAGATGCTTTCTTCTTTGTAGGTGTGCGGTGACTACTCTGCTCCTCCTGGCTGGTCGTGGAGGCCGGGGGAGAAGCACGGTGGTGCTCAAGATCTCAGCAAGGTTTGTTCCCTGGCCGGCCATGGTGGTGAGGGGGAACTGCCTTGTCTTCCCCTGCAAAGTTTGGAGCTAGTAGGGCTAGCTGGTGCTATCTGCTGAAGGGCAGCATAGCCATGTCTCTTTCTCTGTCCGGCCATGGTGGCGAGGGGAGAAGAGGGGGCGATGTGGTGTTTTCGACTAGGCGGCGCCAACTCTATCTTTGGTGGTTCTTCGTCAAGCGCAACTACGCAGCCGACACCATGGCCGCTGCGATCTACAGCCGACAAGGCGGCTGTTTCTCATCCTCCGTGACGGAGGCCTCTCCCTGTCCCTGTTGGAGCTCGACGCCTCCTCGTTGCCAAGTGATTCGTTCCCGGCGGCTTGGAGGTAGCCAGCAGGGGTGGGTTCTCGCCGGAAGGAAGAGTTCGAGCGGCTTCTCTCCATTCCTTGGCGGCGACGCTTCGAGGATGCCGGCGAGCGGTGACGGTGAAGCTCCAGGACCTGATTGCTTTTCAACTTTTGTTCTGGGGTGTGTTTTGTAAATTTGCAGGCCTTATCCTCAAATACTAGGTTCTTTAGGGCGAGTGTTGTAAAGGGTCTGTCTGCAATTTGTACCCGTCACGTGTCACTTTAATGGAATACCACCTTCTATTTCAAAAAAAAAATAGTACCGTACTATATTATATGCCGAAAATCAAACAAAATGTTGAGACGACTATACAGAGACCACGAGGAACAAATTGTACAGTAACTGCCTCGGGGCGGGGAGGTCTAGAGTGTTGGACTACTGGCATGCTATCGCAAAAACTCCCACTTCCTCTCCCAAAGGTTTACGAACTGCAATCTTGCTTATCAGTTGGGAGATTTGGAAAGAGAGGAATGAGCGGGTCTTCAACAACAAATCTTCCTTGCCCTTGGTTGTCATGCAAAAGATCAAGGATGAAGGGAAGGACTGGGTCCTTGCCGGCGCTAAGAATCTGGCGGAGCTTATAGGCTGATCGTGCTTGTACCTTTAGGGGGCGGGTTCTTCTTTTCCCGCCTTCCCTCTTTTTCTTTTGGCTCTGCCACCCCCTGTTTGCTTCTCCTATATTAATATAAGGTAAAGGCTTTTTTGCCCGTTTCAAAAAAAAAAGCTTTGTATGACAAAGACGAGACTCGCAACTCTGAAAAAACACAGTAATTACTTCCATGGACCTCAGGGCCAACCCTTGCAATCTTATACTCCCCTCCCCGCAAAGAATGTTTAAGATTTATCTAAATTTAAATATATCTAGACACTACTTAGTGTATAGATATATCTAAATTTTGATAAAATGGGGATATTTTTTGTGGGACGGAGGAGTACTAGTAGCAAGTATAATATGTACATCTCTGCTACAAAGAGGATCACTTATGAGTTATGTTCTGATCGTGTCGAGTTCTGAAGAATTAGCGGCATCTATCCTTCACTTATTGGTCGGTAGCTGCTACTCACACGCAATTGCAAATGAGCATAGGATCTACTGATAGAATCTACGAAAGCACAACAAAGGAAAAGGAGTTTCCGTGGCAGGAACTGCACCCAGGAGCTAATATTTTTTCGAAACGGGCACCCAGGAGCTAATAGCTGAACCTAGAGCTCGTCTTCAGACTTATTCATCTTCTCTTTCCGCAGCATCTCGATAACTTGGTCGAGGGGCGGGTCTCCAGGTCGCCGGAAAATTTGATCCCCAATCTTGAACTCGTAAGCCTCTGGCTGCCCCAAGATGAACTCTTTTAGCTACACACGATAAGGGAAATCATCATCATGAAGAGAAAAAAACGCAGGGAAGATGTATCTTGCACGGGAGCTCTGAATATACTCTGCAACACCGCAATTGATAAAGAAATTCAATGCCTAGTACAAACAGAACACATTTTTTTTATCTGATTAACAATGTACGTACTACTCAAGATCTGTGAAAACTGTGAAGTGTCTAAGCCTGGCGCGTAACAGAAAACCAAGAACAAAGTAGCTACCTCGAGTAAGTCTCGGCCTCTTTCCATGGTGAACATGAGCGTCCCGAAATCGACGGCCACGAACTTGGCGGCCACCGATCCGGTCCGCAGCACTTTGCTCCACCGCGTGGCGATCCCCATCACGTCCTCCTGGGACCGGCGGACGCCGAGGCGGAGCTTGACGAAGCCGAGCGAGGGCCCGGCCTGGCCGCCGCGGAGGAGCTCGGCCCGGAGCGCGGCGGGATTCATCCGCGACAGGTCGGGCGGCGGCCGATCAGGGAGTTTCGCGGGGGCGCCCCAGTGCCGCCAGTCCTCGTCCTCCTCCTCGTCCACCACGTCGCGAAGGTCGTCCGGGATCGCGTGCCGCTTCGCACCCGCCGCCGACGAGATGGGGCCGGCCAGGACGAGGAAGAGGACGGCCAGTGCGCGCGGTGGCCACGCCATTCTCGCCGCCGGCTCGAGTGATGACACCTGCCTGTGACTGTGATCTGATGCGGTTTCAGCCAGTCTCGTGACGACCGGCGTGGGCAACCAACCGAACCATGATACTCGCGACACGTATAGTACGGTATGTAGGAAACTAGGAACCCTCGCTTGATGAAGTTGTGTACTTGTGTTCTATCAAGAGTAGTTTTTTTTTGAACTCGTGGTGCAATGATCTAATTCACTGCTAGAAATATGTTTTAGCCCTTGTTTAAAATGCTATTTCGTCGAACACCTTATATGCAGTGCTGATCGCTTTGGTAAGCTCACTACAAAGGTGACGTGGTAATGCGGGAAAGGCTTATAACCAAACGGAACCCCCGATAACGCAAAAAAAAAGCACAACCAAACGACGGGGCCTAGGCTACTGCTACAAAGCTCAAAACGACTTGTTGGCAACGAACTAATTGCACAACGTGACTTTTAGGTTGTGTCCATGTTTCTACGATGCCATGTTCTCCAGATGCATGGAAAATCTACGAGCAACAAAACCCGCCCTTGGTGTGCCCATGTTTTTGGCAACTCGTACATATACTTTTACTGATTTATTTTAGGAAAAGATACTTTTACTTACTGATAGGTTGTGTCACCTTTTACCCCTTTCAGATATGAACTTTTATTATGTGTATAGAATGTAAATTCATCAGATGAAGCTTTAACCCACTCTTTTTTGAGGTGTTAGAGCATCTTCACCGGCAGCCCCAAATAGGCGCCGGCAAGAGCGCCGACACCTTCGTTTGGGGGACGCCGGCACTGCATCCTCTATTTGGGGGAGCTGGTCCCACACCGGTGCCCCCAAAACAGCGGCCCCGATAGATGTTTTCAAATAAAATCATAAATAAATGCATAGAAAATTGAATAAGAGACATTTTATTCCACAAACTAATACATAATTGGGAACGTGGTTTACATTAAGATATAGTTTGGAATATGGTTTTCCACAAACTAATACATAGTAGAACCATGGTTGACACAAATATAAAATATTGCAAAAAACTAAACCTAACTAGGCCGGTCATGGCAGGTTTCGTGTGTTCGCTGCCAAGAAAGAACACTCGAGGGCACACCCAGTCACCCAAACTGGAAAATCCAGCTGATGAGGATGCCTATGTTGGTTCTTTCGAGGAAGAACATCCGAAAACATGTGTGCCGATATTCGCTGCGAAGAAACAACACTCAGTCGTCGTCCTCCTCAGCGCTATCGCCGTGGTAGTGGCGGCGGCTACGCATCTCGTCGAACACCTTGATGCTCATGTCCGTGTCGCCAAAGTAGGAGAACACGAGCACGAAGCCGGCTTGGAGGCGGTGGTGGCGCGCGAACTTCTCCCAGCCGATGTGGAGGTACATCTTGTCGCGCGCGTTGTAGATCACGTTCACGATCCACCGGTAGTAGCCGCACTCAGCCTACAACAGATGCAGCGTGCCCGGGCGCTCGTCGCCGGCGACGAAGTCGGCGAAGGTGTCCGGCAGCCTCTGGATGCCGCGTGGGTCGCCCTTGAGGATGAGGACGAACTCGAACATCACGGGCCCTTCCTCGTCCATGTCCGACGATGAAGACGACGACGTCGCAGGCGACGGCGTGCGAGCACCTCTGCCGCGGCCACGTCCACGACCACGGCTGCGACCTCGGCCTCGACCAGACATGGCGTCGTCTTTTCAGATGGTGGCGGCTAGGGTTGGGGAGAGAGACGCTAGGGTTTCTGTGTGAAAGGAACGATGAGAGGCGGCCCTTTTTATAGGCCGAAGGGAGGCGGGGGAGCGGTGGCGCTCATTAACGGCGGCACGAAGAGCAAGCCGCGCGCGACGGGACGGTTCGCTGCGCGTTTGCGGAAACTGCACCGCCGCTGCGCCCCAATAACTCATGTCGCGAGGTAGGAGACGGTTAGGTTAAAATTGAATGAGCCGCTGACACGTCGGCCCCGCCACTCCCCGCGTCGACTTTTGGGATGTGTGGCTGACAGGCGGCTTCCACGCCCAAAAATTTTAGCCTCGCGAGGTACCGGCGCGCCCGATTCGCGCCCTTGGCGAAGGGACCGGCACAGGGTTGCCGGTGATTCTATTGGGCTCGAAAATAGCCAGCGTCATTTGTAGCGCGTCGGTGCGACTGTGCGAGCCTATTTTCGCTCCCGGCCTCAAAAAGCTATCGGGACCGCTATCGGGGGCGCCGGGAATGAGGCTAGCCCATAACCGACGGTCCAAATTTAGATAACGAGCTTGCTAAGAAAACGCCCTTTTTTCGGCCCAGAATTCCTGCAACAACTTAGGATAGGCCCAGCCTAGCCCAGGACGGGAGAAAGAGCACGCTGACCTAAACTCGGAGAAGGCGAAGGCGGCGAGGAGGAAGATGGTGGTCCGGCTCCGGCTGGCGCGGTTCGGCTGCCGGAACCGGCCCTTCTACCGGGTCATGGCCGCCGACAGCCGCTCCCCACGCGACGGAAAGCACCTCGAGGTCCTCGGCTACTACAACCCGCTCCCAGGTTATTAGGCCTCCCTCGAATTCATTCCTACCTTTTGGGTCGATCCGGTCGTGCATCCCCGCCCCAGCTCAAATCCATACTTGAAGAAAGCCATTCAGTCGGAACCAAGTTTGAATTAATCCAAGACACATAATTCACACACTTAATGCAGCGTGCAGTCTATGAAATGGACTAATTAGGCATTGTTCAATTCTTTGTTCTGTGTTCTTCTTGGAAACGACTTAACAATCCAACCGGATGGACGTTCCTACATTCAAATGGGAACGCAGTTGCATCATGAGCAGGGTACATTCTCGCCGTATGTTTTTAAATGTTACTTCTTCGATTAGAGAACTTGACAAATGGTTGCCTAGAACAAAGGATTTGTGATGCGGTTTTTTTGGTGGGTTGGAGCTTTAGTTGTAACTGAACATTAGCTGACGAGAAAAGATGTGCCTTTTCTGTTGCTGTTTGCAGGGAAGGATGGTGGCAAGAGGATGGGGCTGAAATTCGACCGGGTCAAGTAAGTTCTGTGGTTGCTCCTGATTTTTCAATTTGCAGATTCTTGTTCGTTTATATTCCTGTTCGGAGAAAATTACACATGTTGCAGCTTTCTGCTGCACCTACTCTAGAACTGTCATTGCTTGTTCATCCTGGTAATATTAAGTTTTTTTTTACAGAATAATATTAAGTTACTATAGTATTAGTCTTTGTGATGGTTGGCCGTTTTAGAGGCTAAAACCTAAGTAATAATTTGGGTGATTCAGTAATCGTTCCATGAGGCAGTACATTTGTATCATTGAGGATTTTCAGAAGGTAAACAAAAAGGAACAAAACTGAAACTATGCGCTGCTGCACTATGCCTCTTGATTTTTGAAGCATTATACACTCATTCTATCCTTGCTGCCTTCCTCCCTTGGAGACTAAAATTACATAATAAAAATTAAAGAGTAACAATATAGTGGTTACACGTGTGTAAAATGTCCTTGATAAGTACTCCATCTGTTCCCTAATATATTGCCAAAACGTCTTATATTAGTGAACAGAGGAAGTACGTATTTGCTACCAATATGCTATTTTTTCCGCCTGGGCTGCAAGACCACATTACATGGTATAACTGGATTGACGCCATTCAACTGTACTTGTTGTGTATAGGTACTGGCTGTCTGTTGGGGCACAGCCATCAGACCCCGTGCAGCGTATCCTCTTCCGCGCCGGAGTTCTTCCTCCTCCTGCGTTGCTAGCTATGAGCCAGAAGGGTGGACCTCGTGATAGAAACCCCATTCACCCGATGACTGGGCGTCCCTTGGACCTTGAAGGTGTCACAGTTGTTGATGATCCCAGTGCTACCAAAGGTGACGCTGAAGAACCTACGCTGGATGCGTGATAATTTTCTGCTCTTGCATATGGCATGGTGTTGCGGGACGAAAGAACGTGTTTCGTGTTCTTGTGATAAAATGATGAGTAGATACTAGGTAGTGTACAATGTGGCAACAGTTCAGTCATGTAACTCCTTGTTTGCATTTTTGGAATTGCTACACCATGAGTTAACTGTCTCCTATCTACTAGGTTGTCTCGTAATTATGATTTTTTTTAAATGGACTATGAAAGGCATCCTTCAATGAGTTTCTCTGAGTTCTTTTTGGATGCCCGAGTTGACAAATAATCTTCAAGTTAAGTGCTGAACCATAACCATTTGTGGAGAACAAACATATGCTCGAAAGTTCCTGTATGATTTTTCCTGCTGTGTGATCTAATCATACCTGATGCTTTATCTGATGACCAACTTGCCTGGACACATTACCTTATAGCTATAGTGAACAAACATATGCTCAAAAGTTCCTGTATGATTTTTCCTGCGGTGTGCCACTGTGAACGGGGGCCTCAAAGCTGAGAATATCCACGACAACATGTTCGGCAACAAATCGGGCAATGAACATTATGTACGAGTTAAGCACTATAAACAGGTCATTAGTTCACTAGGGGTCTGGATGGCCCAGTATTGGCTCATCGTCGCCCTACTCATTGTCATCTTCTTCGCTCAGCCCTTCATCCAGTTAGGTATGGATTTTTTTTGTTCTAAAAAAAAGTTAGGTACGGTTTTGGAACACAAAATTCCATCCCAAAACAGTTCAGTCCCAGCAGGATTCAACAAAAATTCCTCAACCGAAACAGGCTGAGGCAGAGAAAAATTCAGCCCCCCCAGGATCCGACCAAAATTCTTGCATTTCAAACAGTGCCGTGACAGAGAATTCACTTTCGAATGAAACAAATCCAGAGTAACCATGCATTTCAAACCGGGAAATTGTAAGTACTGCTGCAAATTAAATGTGTAAACTGAGGCTGGGCGTAAACATTACAGAAACACTGACTGTGCACTTATTTACATAGCATTCAGACTTTGGAGGACGAACTACAGACTGTTTAATTGCAGTTGCTGCAATAAACATTTTACAGGAATTAAGCTCCAGAAGTAGGCCACAAATTGACTAGGGGTCTGGATGGCCCATTATGGGCTCATCATCACCGGAGTCATCGTCATCTTCTTCACTCAGCTCTTCGTCGCTCGAATTATCTTCTGGAGCTATACCAGCATCCTCTGGTTTAGCATATTTTTCGCAGAATTCTGCAGAAATATGAGCAATATAATTCAGCTTTTGAGGCAACCCCCACTTTGTTAAGGAAAATAGTATCTTCTGATGAAATACTGCAACCACTATTTGATAGAAAGAACAAATCTCAGTAAAGTTGATTTGGTGACATGATTACAAACACTATATTCTAGCATACCAAGTGTCTCCAGATCCTAAAAGCAAATATCTGCACCAGCAAAATGAGTTACTGACTCGGCAAGCCTGACATACCAGGTTAGGTTCCTAGATAAGCAAACCAGATCCACAGCATGTTTCTCTTGAGACCTTTTATGATTACAACCTATCTATCACATCAGCTCATGATCACACATTCAGAATGAAAAGTCTTTTCTTTTTTGGAGTTTTTCAGGGTTTCAGTGTCTCTTATAAAACATGCCACAATGCTTGGACGTTTTCTTTTCAACTTAATTAATAGGCAGCGCCCCTGCCAGTTGCTCAAAAGAATGTACCCTCCCATGATGACTAAACAATCCCAGCTATGAGCTAGTTCCCTAATTATTTGAGGACGTGAAAGTCTTATGCTGCTAAACATCACCTTACATTAATAAAAAGATATGCATAAAAGCTAGGATATTAGACTTGGGCATCGGCAAAATGGGCATCCAGTTCAGCTTTTTTACGTATTTCCCATAAACAAACTTGTATTTTGATTTCTAAATGGGATAAAACCATACACAAATTATAATTACACAAACATCTCGTGGTACAACATATTCTTTTACCTACTGCAGAGCTAACGAATGGTTAGCAAGCAACACACCAACAGGGTTTAAAACTTGCGGTACACACTTACATCTAAAGCCTATTCAGATTATATACCCTGTGGGGGTTGAATTATTTCTCTGTTGGACCCCTATCATTTCAATCCTCTAGTCAACATCTGATACAGTCCCCGAGAATAAATTGCTCTAGTCAAATAGTATCTATTACAACCAATCAGGGCGGCACTAGGGGTATTCCTAGGTATTCATGATAATACCAATGATTTTGGCACAATAGCGACGATTTTGGCAAAACAGCGACGATTTTAGCAAAACAGGGACAATTTTGGCAAAATGAATACCAGGTTGCCAATTCTGAAATTCCTAGCGACGCCACTACAATCAATGTGGAAAATTCAGATTTCTCTATAGGAACTTTAATTGGAAAAAATAGAACACCTGTAACAAACCAACAATCTTTGGCTGCTGCTTACCTAGAAACAAACCAACACTCTAAATAGTAGTCTAACTATTTTTTTCGCAAACAGTAGTCTACAAATCACCATTACGTGCATTAAATTTATACATGAAAGCTAGGGTATTAGAATTGGGCATCTGCGAAATGAGCAGCTAGCAAATTTAATGTAGCAATTTCCTAGAAAACGAACTTCTATGTCGGTTTCTAGATGAGATACATCCATGCACAGATTATAATTACACAAACTTCTCTTGGTACCACAAACTATAATTTTTACCTACTCGAACCAATGTATGGTAACCACACACCATACCAGCAAGTTTAAAACTTACGGTATGCACTTACGGACCTGAAGCCTACTCAAACTACATGAATAATTTTAATCCTCTAATCAACAACTGATAGTCCCTGGCAACACACTGCTCTTATCAATAGTATGCAATATAACCTATATAGCGATTTAGATTTCCCTTCTCTCAAAAACAAAATTATGTCTTTATAGAACCTTTATCCAAACACGCAAGTAGAACACCTATACAAACCAATGATCTTTGCAAGCTTCTTACCTAAAACCTGTACGGAAGTCGCGATGATGTCTGAAATTGTTCTTCAACATGTTTATATTACTTGTTATTGGTTATTGTATAAACGAACTTAGCATGGTAAACTAAAAGGACAGGTCAGAGTGAATGGCCGCCATGTATAACAAAAGAGGTGAATTCGTCCTTTCTACTACTTAGCAAAAGACTGCAAAGACTAAAGATAATCAATGGATAACAATAATGACTACGGATAACACTGTTATGCGTGTTAAGTAAACATGGTCACCTTTGACTTTTAGTTCATAAGCAGGGCGGTCACGCATCAACAGTGCAGCAGCTTCTCCGTTTAATGGATCGGAAGGATTTGGGTATAATAAGAGTTGCGGTAGGAAGACTTCAAATACATTGACAAGATCTGCAAAACGAGGCATATAGGTTGAAAGGTGAGACTGCTGTAGATAAAATGGTAGATAACAATCAAAGAAAGGTGATTAGCAGGGCCATCAACAGAAATACTAGTAAGATAGAAAGATCAAATTTACCAAACATTGGGCTCCACGTCTGGTTAATGACATCCAAACAGACGGAACCAGACCTGCATTTTGCATCCATCCAAGGTTGGTTAGGACACAGGAGTAGTTATTGTCGTTTGAATCGAAGTGAGCATATAAGAAAAGAAAAATTATATACTGAATGCGATATACTCACAGTTCATCAACATTGGGGTGATATATCTTATTGACAAAACCAATTGAAGGAGACCTGTACGGATACGCGTCAGGCAATTCTACTCTAACCTTCCATACGCCTCCTTGGTAGAGACCTGTTGAATTCAGCAGAACACCGATCAAGCAGTGCGGCAGGAGCTCATCTGAGTTTTTTGCAAACATGACTGAAGCTTAACAGCTGATAATAAGATACTGATGAAGGCATCATAAACAAAAGGGAAACCTGCAAGTGGAAATTAAGCTTGGAGATCTACCAACCCACCGTGGTTCCTAAGCTAAATCAGCATAAGCAACAGGCAACAATGGTATTAAAGAACAATGGGCGTAGAGAGAGAAAGGACCCAGGAACATGTTCAGTTCCGTCTAGATTCGGAAATCGGAAGCTACGGGGTACTAATCGCTCTAGTAGAGAAGTGAATCGAAATCGTCCGGCTATGTGCGACAAGAAGACAAGAACAAGAAGAACCGTCCGTACTTTCGTTCGGCCCACGGAACTCGACGAAGAACTCCTGCATCCCGTCATTGACCATCTCGACCTTGTAGTCGCTCATCATCCTGCAAGCACCAAGAAATCCAGATCAGGGCCGAAATCCCCCATCAGAATCCAAGAAAATCCAAGAAGGGTGCTCACAGCTTCATCAGGTCCATCTCCCGGCGCTTGCTCGGCGAGGACATCCTGGGGGAGCCGAGAATCGGCGGCTCGTCGTGTGGAGATGCGTCGTTGGAGATAAGAGGGGAGGGATGGAGAAGATCGAGTCGGGTCGGGTGTCCTGTGGCGAGAGGCTATGGAAAGCAGAGGCAGGCAGGGGAAAGGGACACGGAGAGGGGAAGACGAAGGATGGATGGATCCAGGGGAAACTGGTACTGGTATAGGGTCGGGATGGATGGATGGTTACTTAATTAATCTCGGGGAATTATAAAGTTTTCTTAGTGCTGAAACATTGGTACTCCAAGATTTATCTTGAAACCGTCATACAAAAATAACTTCCCGTCTGAGTGAAGTACGGCCTACGTTTTCTTGTCCCAGCCAAAACTCACGGCTTACGATGTTGAGTTTCTGATTTTTCATGCCTTTCTACAAAGAATATTATGGTAGAGGTGTACATTATATTTTGTTGGATAATTAAGCATAATTCCCATGATTAATTCTAGAATATTAAGCATGACGACAGTAACTACTAACAGTGAAACTTGAACATACTAGATGCATTAATCAACATAAATAGTAGCAGGTAAATGGTGCAACATCCATCGCTAAACAGATCGAGATATGTCGAACGTACCGATCTGGTGGAGGTGGCGGTGCAGGTGTAGCAGATGATGTCGCAGCAGTAACGTTGTTGATGACAACGTTGTTGACGACGGGAACGACGGGTTGAAGTAGACGGTGTTGAAGACGATGGTAGGCAGCACCGCCCTACTTGGACGGAAGGCGACCCGTGATGAAGAGATTGAGCAGTCGCGCAAAGCGCTTCTCAAAAACCTAATTCGCCCTCTCCCGTACAGGATCGCAAAGGCGAGCGGTTCCGAAGATCTGCTCTCCCGTTCGCCGGTGCACGCCGGCAGGCGGGATGGAGTAGGTTACGATAGCGGCGCAAGCAGAGAGATGTGGAAATCCTAACTCGTGTATTAGATATGTTTCTGCGTTAGCCGGGCAAGAGATTATATAGGCTCAGAAAACCCTGTGCAACGTGGGCACGCCCATGTCTGCGAACGTTTCGAGTCGGGTACAGATAGCCCACGATCTGGGAGCGACCCAAACCGACTAACTGTGACTCGTCTGTCTAGGACTCTATTCGTTTTCCTGAACTACAAACAGGAAGGAAAGTCTCGACTCGAGGCTCAATCCACTCACCACGAGCGCGGCGCGCGTCGTGACGAGTCGAGTTGAGGCGAGCGAGGAGGAGGAGGAGCGTGCGTCTACCACTCCTATTCGCACTCACTTACTACTGGTGGAACAACCCACCTTATAAGGTGGTCTAACTTTCTCCCAACTTTCCATGTGGCACTAAACTTCCCACCTCTTGCCACGAGCTGCCACCAACTTGAGCTCAAACTCACAAGGCTGCCACTATGTGGTTTTGAGATTTATAGGGAAATCTGAAATATAGTATAGGACACTAAAAATGGGCCCAATATTTTAACAATCCCCCACCAGATCTCAAATCCCCATTTAGAGATTTACCGATACTCGTTGCTTGTTTATATACCAGTGTTTCAGCGGAGACTGTTAAGTTGAACTTCCGCCTAGAACCTTAAGCTACATCCATTCACACTTGAACAATGGACTAAGCCTTGAATTGCAAGTTTTGCGTGAACAGGGTTTCACTCAAAGTCATAACCAGTACATGGCTGCCAGTAGCCTACCCCGCAGGTGAAGCATATGCGTCATACTTCGTGGTCTCTTCATGAGTTTACTAGAGATCACCCAAATCTCATAGATTGCGACATTTAACAATCAGACTCATATAGGTGTGTTATTTCAAGAATGCTATGTAGGATAGCATCTTTGCTAAAATAGCCAACATAAACATATTAAGGCTTGTTGCCAACCTGTCTTACAACAATTGAGAGTTGTGCATCTTCACATAGAGAGGGTTACATAATACTCTCCTCAATTAAACCACTAGTTTGTTCTTCTCAGGTCCTAATTCACGGGATCTCCGATCACAAAGATTGGGTTACCACTATGGTGTAACATGGTCTCAAATCCATCTTCCTCGATGCACTTTCTATCACATTACGTGATAGTCCCTTTGTAAAGGGATCTGCCAGGTTTTTGTCTGTTTGAATATACGTAACAATTATTACTCTGGAGTTTCGCAATTTCCTGACAGACTTCAAACGTCTCTTTACCTGTCTTGATGACTTCGCGTTATCATTAGAATTGTTCACTTTGATAATTACGGTTTGATTGTCACAATTCAAAAGGATTGTCGGAACAGGTTTTCCAACCACGGGCAAGTCCATCAAGAGCTCACACAACCATTCTGATTCAACAGTGGTTGTGTCTAAAGCAGTAAGTTCTGCTTTCATAGTTGACCTCGTCAATATGGTTTGCTTGCAAGATCTCCATGATACTGCGCCACCTCCAAAGGTAAATACATACCGCTAGTGGCGTAGAGATCAGCTACATCAGAGATCCAATTTGAATCACTATATCCTTCAAGCACAGTCGAGTGCCCTGAATAGTGAATCTCATAACTCATTGTACCACAAAGATAGTGCATGACCCTATCAAGTGCATGTCAATGATCAGTACCCGGGTTTGACATGAACCTACTCAACTTGCTAACAGCAAAAGAGATGTCGGGTCTAGTCGCGCTCTCTAAGTACATGAGTGAGCCAACGATCTGAGAATATCTCAATTGATCTATGGCTATCCTCCGGTTCTTGCGTAGTATCACACTGGGATCATAAGGTGTTGGAGAAGACTTACTATCAATATAGCTGAACCGGCTAAAGATCTTCTCAACATAATGAGATTGCGTTAGAGTAATCTCACTCTCGTTCTTAATCAGCTTGATGTTCAGAATCACATCAGCTTCTCTCAGATCTTTCATATCAAAGCTCTTTGACAAGGAATACTTGACCTCATGTTGTACTTTCATGCTTGTACCAAAGATCAGAATATCATCCACATACAAACATAATATAACACCTTCGCCCCCACCATGGCGATAGTAAACGCACTTGTCAGCCTCATTAACAACAAAGTCTACAGAAGTTAAAGTTCTGTCAAACTTCTCATGCCATTGCTTAGGTGCTTGTTTCAGGCCATATAACGATTTCAGCAACTTGCACACATTTCTTTCTTCACCTTTTACTACAAACCCATTAGGCTGATCCATATAGATTTCCTCTTCCAACTCTCCATTAAGAAAAGATGTCTTTAATTCCATTTGATGAACGATAAGACCATAGGAGGCAGCCATGGACAGTAGTAATCGAATGGTGGTAAGTTTAGCGACAGGTGAATAGGTGTCGAAGTAGTCGTCGCCTTCTCTCTGTGTGTAGTCTTTCGCTACAAGCCGTGCTTTGTACTTCTCAATAGTACCATCAGGTCTTAGCTTCTTCATGAACACCCATTTGCATCCCAGAGGCTTGCATCCATGGGGTCGTTCTGATAGTTCCCAAGTTCCATTAGAAAGAATAGAGTCCATCTCATTATGGACAACTTCTTTCCAGTGATCTGCATCTGGAGATGCATATGCCTCTGCAATGGACGTGGGAGACGCAATGCGCCGTGGCATCCAGGAGCTCCCGTGTCGGCGCGACACGGAAGGCACCAGCCTCGAAGGCAGCATCCCCAACACGGGGTGGTTGCCGCCCTTGATGTGTGCGAGGACGGCCTCCAGCGTGCATCCCGACGCGCTCCACCAACGGCGGCGGCATGCGGTGTTGTTGCGTGCATGAGGGGGATGAGGGCCATCGTACACAGCCAGCTCGCGCTCGTACCTCTGCCGCAGAACTCCCTCCACGCCTAGTAGTTGTCGGGGAAGAAACGCGGGTCATCGCGCTACTAGTCGCTCATGGAGGCGAGCAGCGCCTCGATCTCTGTGTACATGGTGTCGCCTTGCGGCAGCAGGATCAGCACGCCTCCCACGCTTAGCCGCCAACCGCCAGGCGCGCGGAAGTCCGACGGCGCCGGGTAGCCGGCCATGCAAGAGCTACCCCCCCCCCCCACTGATGGAGGGACCGCCGGCCGAAGCCGTTGTTCGCCGCGTCGTCTTCGGGGAACCGATCGGCCATTGGAGCCGAGGTTTTTTCGACGAGAGGAGAGGGGAGAGAGGTGGAACGGCGGTGGTGAATGCGAGCAGGCGTGGTAGCTCCGCGATAAATAGAGGGGCGCAGACGTGAATGCGAGGAGACCGCATTAATTCGCCACGTGGAAGCTACACGTCGCGGCGACGACTGATCGGCGGCAGGCTTTTACAACGCGTGGAAGACGATGCGATGAGGACGACGATCTCTCTTTCTCGCCGACAGATCAGGGCCACCAGGCGCGCGGGAACTTTCCTCGACGATTCCCACGTTTATGTTTCGTCCGGACTCCTCGAGCACGTTGGGGGGGGGGGGGTGACATGGGCTCGCCGGATAGATGAAAGCCCGAATCCAGACGAAAACGAGGATCTGGGACGCGACTAGGCCATTTTTCACCATCCGAATAAGAAAACAGTTCCTGGAAACCTTATCGGGGAGACGGCGAGAGATGCTCATAGTTTAGGTGCAGATATGCTTATCTCATCGTCCGCTTTGTTAGCTGCGGCTAACAAATCTTGTAGGCAACACGCACGTGAAGCGAGTCAGTGTCGGCTCGGTGGAACTTTAGGCGCAATGCCTGCGGCATACCTTGATCTGTACCACTGTTGCTATCCCGTAGCCAAATCCATTGAGAGGTTATGATTCTTGCGCCACCTGCAAATATTCAGCCGTTGGGATCCTCCATCTGTTGTGATCCCCAGCTGGCCGAGGGCTATATAATGCCGTGTGCCCTTCACAGCTTTTCTTTTTCACAACAGCTCCCACGACGCAACAAGTTCTTTGCTGCGGCGAACTCCCAAGGCAAGTAAACCAATCTCATCTGTAGCTAATAACTCCATACATGTTCCTTGATGCCCGCTAGGCAAGAGACTTGCCAGCCGGCAAGACGGCGGCGGCCGCCGGCATCGACTCCGGGCTACCAATCATCAGCAACTGCAGCAGCTAGCGCATTACGACTAGCTGCACACCAATCGCCTTGTTTTCCTTTATAACGGCTTGCTTGATTCTTTTTCTTGCTTCATGTTTTTTGTGAATTTTTGTATACTCAGGCTGAGATGGACAGGCGCGACAAATCCCATGGCAGGAAGTCTGGCGGTGCTCATGACAAAAGAGAACCTCGCTCCACCAAGACGTACAAGGGCCATGCTAACAGATCCGTCAGCCCGAGCGGAAAAGAAGGTGAGATCCTTCATCTTCCGCCACCGCAGCCCAGGCAAAGTGGAAGGGTCACGACTTACATTAGGGAGTCGCCACGCCTTCCGGCGGTTACCGTTGCCTCGGTGCCCACGCGCAAGTGATCAAACACCGGCCGTGGCACCGCGCCTCCATCCAGCGAGGTTATCGTCGTGGATATTAAAGCTCCAATTGACATACCTCAAGTACGTACAACTCAAGTACTGCATATTTCTTCTTCCCTTGCGTCCATCTTGATCCAACAAATCTTATCATCTTCATGCCCATGATAAGCTTGAGGATGTTCTGCTGCACATCAAAGGCAAGGCGGAGCAACTAGCCTGCAACAAGCTCGCTGAAGGTGAGGCCAGCCACGCTCCTGCTGCCGAGCTTGTGGCGTCGCCGGCGCAAGTGCCCGCTCCTGCCCCGGGTATGCCCGTTCAAGCCACTGCAACTGAGGAGAAGAAGCGTCCTGCCACTTCACCCGTTGATGAAGTTGTCGGGACAGTCGTGAAGATGTTGCGTTCGCCCCACCATGGTAAGCTTACGTGCTCGCTTATCTCTTCCCATCCTGGTGCATCTTGGCCTTTATTTCTTCCTACTTTTGTGTGAGAACTCACTAGCTGCTTCTTTTAATTTCAGACTTGCTGAGTGACGCGCCCTTCGGTGCCTCTGCTTACTCTTCGGAGGCTAGGGCATTCCGCATTCGCCTTGAGAACAAGAAGCTCCAGGAGAGCGTGGCAGACATCTTGTCCGTCCTCCGCCGTCCTTCAAGCGGCGAGACGTCGGGCGTGCCGACACTTGCCCTTCCTGACGCGACACAGGCCGATCAGCGTATGAAGAGGAACGTCGCCGGCGACCTGGAGGATGTCCAAACAGCCTTGCGCGCCGTGCCGCTGGAGAAAGACGACGTCATCAACAAGATTGAGTACAACATCATAGCCTGGGATGAGGGATACAAGGGCTCGCCACTCGCCGACCTCAAGGCCCTTATGGGCCACCTGAAAGTGTTGGTGACTCGCCTTGAGGGAGATTCGTCATCCCGGCAAGGCTATCTCCCTGGCTTCTCAAGCACGTCCGCTCCTCCAGCATCTTGAAGCTGCTTGCACAGAAACCAATGAAGGGGTTGCCTGGCTGAAGGTAGATAGACCCCGTCTTGAGAAGCGTGTCGCCAAACTGGAGCAGGCGCGCGCCAAGCAACAAACATGCATCACAAAATATGGCAAGCTTGCTTCGGAAGCTCGTAGGCGGGAGAAGGAGGTCGCCGGGCTTTGTGATGCATGTTTGTTGCTTGGCGCACGCCTGCTCCAGTTCGGCGACACGCT
Organism: Lolium rigidum; assembly: GCF_022539505.1. Taxonomy (NCBI): domain Eukaryota; kingdom Viridiplantae; phylum Streptophyta; class Magnoliopsida; order Poales; family Poaceae; genus Lolium; species Lolium rigidum. Next base: position 36,491,019 of record NC_061510.1, read on the forward strand.
TCTCAAGACGAGGTCTATCGGCCTTCAGCCGGGCAACTCCATCATTGGTTTATGTGCAAGCAGCTTCAAGTTGCTGGAGGAGCGGACGTGCTTGAGAAGCCAGGGAGATAGCCTTGCTAGGGGATGGCGAATCTCCCTCAAGGCGAGTCACCAACGCTTTCAGGTGGCCCATAAGGGCCTGGAGGTCGGCGGGTGGCGAGCCCTTGTATCCCTCATCCCAGGCTATGATGTTGTACTCAATCTTGCCGATGACGTCGCCTTTCTCTAGCAGCACAACGTTCAAGGCTGCTTGGATATCCCCAGGTTGCCGGCGACGTTCCTCTTCATACGTTGACCAGCATGTGTCGCGTCAGGAAGGACAAGTGTCGGCACACCCGATGTCTCACCGCTTGAAGGATGGCGGAGGACGGATAGGATGTCCGCCAAGCTCTCCTAGAGCTTCTTGTTCAGATCAAGGCGAATGCGGAGTGACCTAGCCTCCGAAGAGTAATCAGAGGCACCGAAGGGCGCGTCACTCAGCAAGTCTGAAAGTAAAAGAAGCATCAGCTAGTGAGTGCTCATATCAAAGTAGGAAGAAATAAATGCCAAGTTGTACCAGAATGGGAAGAGATAAGCGAGCACGCAAGCTTACCATGGTGGGGCAAATGCGGCCTCTTCATGACTGTCCCGACAACTTCATCCACGGATGAAGCAGCATGACGACGCTTCTTCTCCTCAGTTGTAGTGTCTTGAACGGGCATACCCGGGGCAGGAGCGGGCACTTGCGCCGGCGACGCCACAAGGTCGGCAGTAGGAGTGTGGCTGGCCTCACCTTCAGCGAGCCAGTCGCAGGCTAGCTGCTCCGCCTTGCCTTCGATGTGCGGTAGAACAGCCTCAAGCTTATCTTGCGCATGAAGATGACAAGATTTGTTGGATGAAGATGGATGCAAGGGAAGAAGAAAGATGCAAAACTTGAGCTGTATGTACTTCAGGTATGGCAAGCGGAGCTTCAGTATCCATGGTGATAACCTTGCTGGATGGAGGCGCGGTGCCACGGCCGGTGCTTGATCGCTTACGCGTGGGCACCGAGGCAACGGTAACTGCCGGAAGGGGTGGCGACTCCCTGGTGTAAGTCGTGACCCTTCCACTCTGCCTAGGCGGTGGTAGTGGAGGATGAAGGATCTCACCTTCTTTTCCGTTCGGGCTGACGGATCTTTCAGCGCGGCCCTTCTACGGCTTGGTGGAGCGGGGTCCTCTCCCATTTGACTCCTCGTTTCCCTTCCCCATCCTAAATTCTGCATCAATGGAGGCAGCAAGAATCCCTAACTTCGTTCGATTTCTTGTCCCATCTTCTATAAGTACTCATATCCCATGGATTTCATGGAGCAGAGCAAGAAAGAACTGGAGAATTCGAAGGAAAATCTAGGTAAGAATCTGATAGAAAGATTTATGGGAATTGAGATTTCGTTTTCTTCCATGGATTTGATGATTTGATCTTAATCTTTCAAAATTTTCTCTCCTCTCTTTTATACAGGCTGCTGAAAGTCAGATCTGGCCCTGGCGCCCTGCTTGTTGCAATCATCTTCGGTGGTTCGGCCCAAGATTCAGGTACTAGAAGAAGGCATCTCCATCACATATACTCCAGTACTCCATGATAGTATTATTTCCATTGTATGTTCATCTTTCTTTTCCATTCTAGTTTCAGACTGAAACTTTTAGTTCTGTTTTTATGTATCACTGGACTTGCAGTTCTAGTTTCAGATTTAGTTCTGTTCATGTCATAATTGGCTTAGCAACATTAGCTAGCTGATTTATCTTATAGCCCTTCTCTCTATGTTCATTATTCAGAGATTGCAATGGCGTTTGGGTCGAAACATACGCGTGTAGATGATCAGAATGATGATGAGGTCAAGCAGACTGGAGGTGATCGAGTTGATGTTGATCTAGGCAATACTGATAGCGCTGAAGAAGAAGATGATTCAGCCGAGCATGGTACTGTTGCAGTTAAATCCCTTCTTGATGAGGTTATTCTTGTTGATGCACGCAAGAAGAACTCTGGTGGATCAAGACCCTGGAAATGCAAGTATTGTGATAAGAAATTTACAAGTAGTTATACAAGAATTCATCATCATTTCTTTGGTCCTGGACCTGGCAAGCCACGACAGATCTGTACTATAAAGCTGAGTTTGCTCTTTTACGTGAGGATTTTAACTCCTTTATAATGAAGAAAGGTTTGTATGCAAAAGCAGCAAGCTGATGCTGCCACTATGAATGCCATAGATTGGTGGTTCAATTATGGTTCAGGAACTCCACATTTAAACGAGGTGGCAAAGAAAGTATTGTCTCAGCCAATAAGTAGCTCCTCTGCTGAAAGAAATTAGAGTACCTACTCATTCATATATAGTATAAAAAGAAACCCTCTGAATGCAAACACAGCTGATAAGCTTGTCTACATTCATGCAAACGAGCGTCTCAAGAGAAGGTTTTCAGAGGGCTACAATTCAGGTCCACATTATAAGTGGGATGTTGAGCCTGAGAACAATCTGTTGGAGGATTCTAGCTTGAAGCTTGAGCAGCTGGTTGGGGTATCTTGGAGGATGAACTAGCTGAACCACCAAGGAAATTTCGGAGGACTTGAATGTTGAAACACTAGGAACTAAATAACTGATCGGTACTATAAATCTGAAGCTCTGAACTTTGTATTATGTAACATATTGGCTCCTTTTTGTACTAATAATTCTGAAATCTGAACTATGTGGTTACTAATGGTTCTTTTTTGGTTGAAGGTACATGATGATTGATGAGTTGGTCTCTTGATGAAACTTGGAAACTTGGAAGACGACCGTCACTTGGATGCTGCTATTGAGTTTGCTTGTTGCGAATTTTAGTCAATTGTTGTCATATATGTTCCAGTACTCGAATTATCTATCTATCTTAGTCATATATGCTGCTACTAGGAAGATGCCTGGTTCAGGTTTCCTTGTTTGTTGGTCCAGTTCAGATTTGTTGCGTATATGAACTTGAGTTATCTATCATTTTATCTTAGTCATATATAAGCGTATATGTAAACTTTATCTGAATATCGTTTCTAGGTTAGTTGTATCAACTAGGACAGGTTCAAGTTTACCGTACCGAAATGACTTGGTTCACGTTCCCGACGTATAAGATTCAATCTAGAGATGCGTACCCCTAGTGTTTCCTATTTTTTTCATCCTCCGATTTCCGTCCCCCGTACCCTCCGTACCAGAAACATGGCAGCTATGGGAGAGCTCAGCCGCCGGCACCGCCGTGGGACAGGGAGGGGAGGGTGCTCCAAAGGCTTCCACTGAAGAAAATCACGCTGGCAAGCCTCTCCATCCCTACTGCGACGGGCTCCTCCGCCCTGTTCCGCTCCAACTGCCTTCTTCGCCTTGAATTTTGTGTGCAGTGTCTCATGAAAAAACACTGTGATTGTGAGTCGCTGTTGTGCTCCTGTCTCGTGGCTACCAAATGCAGGACGACGTGTTAATCGGAGAAGGATAAAGGAGGGTGTCGAAGGGGGCAGATGAGGGCGTCGGAGGGAGCTGTCGGAGCGGAGAGGTGGGCCTCGTTGCGGCTCTCCGGAGGAGCCAGTAAGAGTTGCGGCGGAGGAGTGTCGCACCTTGTCTACACCAAGGTACTGGATCCCAGTCCCACCGCGGGTGGAGAGTTTTTTTTTTTTTGACATGGAACCATATCATATCAATTCCATTAAACCTTAGGCATAGCAATATCGCTAGCCACAATCTCCGTTACATGATTCGGCACATTATCTGGCCACAAGAGGCCACTACCAGAGGAACCCGATGCACCTAGCGCCGCCATCGCATGCGCTGCTTTATTACAAGTTCTACAACTAAAAACAAAGGAAACTGAATTGAAATTCAGTCTAGCAAGCATCTTTGCATCCCTAACAAGGACGCCTACTGCTGAACGATCATACTCTTTGCTACTGAGAGCATTAACAAGCACTTGGCAATCTGACTCAACTATGATACGAGTCATTCCCCAGAGAGTTGTTTCATGGGCACTGATGCATAATTGCATACTACTCCCTCCGTTCTTTTTTAATTGACTCAGATTTAGTACAACTTTGTACTAAATTTGAGTCAATTAAAAGAGACCGGAGGGAGTACATCCAGTGGGCAGCTAGGTGAACGTTTTTCTCTGATTCTGGAAGTCCATACTCTAGCGTTTCCCAGCGCCTCCTAATCCTACAATCTACCATAACGAAGAACTTCAGTGGCATGATGACGTAAGTAGCTAAACTTAAACTTTGGCAAGGATGCGAGATTTAGTGAATACTCCTACATACAAGAGCTTTTTTTCCTTCTCTGCTTATCTCAAGTAGGTTGGATTCTCCGCTGCCTTGAGGCACTATATGCTGCTCTCCAACGTCTGAAGAGGTTTGTTCATAACTTCATCAACCTCTCACCGTTCACCAATTTACACTGCCCTTAAAAAGATATTCAGATCTCTCAAAAAAAAAAAGATATTCAGATCGACCGAGGACATGGCACAGTAAATGTTTATTACATGCAGTGATGCACACTATCATTATCTCTTTACTTCCCATATGTCAGTCTACTTCAAAATGTGGGCCAAACTTAACTGATATTTTGATCTTGCAAATGCCATTATTATTCCTCATTCCAAGCTCATCAAAATGAAATCATCGATAGTCCTCCCTCTATTGTATGTCATGACTTCTGGTCCATACATTTTCTGTGTACAGTCAGCTGATGAACTTTGAATCCGACCAACTTGCGGACATGACTCTTTGTTGCTTCTCATCTTGAAGATTGCATCCATGTACAGCTGGATCTATGCACTACATACGCTCTCTACTGAAGCATCTAACCAAATTAAAGTGTCTGTGTGTGGTAGGGGTGGGGTGGGGTGGGGGCGGGGGGGAGGGGGGGTGCCAAATCTTCTTACAGGAGCATACTCTAGTTCTTAAGACAAGCAGTCAAAAATCAACACAGTAAAGTTTATTATTCGCGCACAAGAGGATATCACTGAGCTGAGCCACCTAAACCTGCTACCAACACTAGGCACCATCAACGAGAAAATGACGCACATGCAATTTGGTACAAGGAGTGCCATATATTCTTGGTGCTTGGAGCACTCTCCTTCACTTTGTTTCCCCTCTAGTCTAACTTATTAAGAGGACGCTCGACTTCAATAACCATATTCACCAAACAACTCTGCCCTGGCTCAGTTTAACCATGTTCCTTGCGAGACCATCACACCTTCTTTCTCATTTCATTGTACATAAACCCTCTAGCACAATGTTAAAGCAATCGACTTGTGCTAAAACAATGTACAAGTCGATTGACAATACATTCAACATTCTGATGAAACTTCGTCCGTGAGGCCAAACAATTACCCAAATCCAAAAAAAAGATCATCAAGGTAGCAAAGCAGAGTGCTTCCACTTAAGAGGTGAGTATCAAGGCAACATTCATATCATGTAATATCTTTAGTTCTTTACCAACTGTTTAGCTAGGGATTTGTCTTCCTACACTAAATTGTACATGCTCAAATAAGAGCTATATGCGGGGAAATCAAAATAAGTTGCACAACTCAAAAAAAAAATGTTGATAGGACTGGTAATCAGAACTTATATGATTATGTGCACAAATTCTTGAACAAAAAGATACATAACATTTACCGAAACACTTTTTCTAAAAAAAGATGGACAAGAAAAATAATATGGAGACTACACTAAATCCGAAATCCCTAACAGGCCAAAGGAAAACACCTCGCCCAAAAAATGTTGTATTTGAGGCATCTTCATCAGGGTTGCCGGTAGTTGTATCATTCGGTTCCATTTCTAGAACTGGTTCCTTGTATATGCAGCCCAGACAAAAATGAATATAATGGGCCAAAATTCCATCAATGTGTTGAATAGTATTCTTGTTGTTACCAATACCAATGTGCGAATTAGCCCAATTCGAGTGCATAACGGCCGTGCTAAAAGAGCCCACTTTATCCAAAATTCTGTTTTGTTGCATAGGATAACAAGAGGGCTAATGACACAGATAGTGATGGCAGACTTATGAGCAACTGGCGCTAGCACCATATACAAACCTAGTGCAAAAGCTACCATGAAGCATGTGATCGACATTGACGCAAAATATAAGGCTACCAGTAAGTAAATTCTGCGACTGTGTGGGTTTAAAATAGAGTAACCTGAATACATGAGGCCCACGATAGACATTGCAGACAGGATGAAGGACAATGTGCTGGCTAGTATGAATGCATCAAAAGCATACCTCCCAGCAAGTGTTGGTGTGCCTCCATTAGTATGTTCATCATCTCTGTACCCTCCAGGAAGGGCGAAAGTAGCACCAAATGTCACGGTTGCAACTAGAACTGCACCAATACACAGTGTCTGTGTTGATTCTTTCATGTTCTTCAATTCTTCTCTTTGAGTATGTTTTAACTGGTGATTGTAGTTTTCCTCAAAGTGATCGCGACGACAATTACCACTCCTAGCATGAACGACTTTGAGTGCATAATGTATTCTTGTTTCACTATTCTGCACAAACGAAAGAGAAATATGTGAAGCCAAACCACACAGATCTTCATTATTTTATATTGTATCAAGGGCAGTGATTAAAAACAAAAAAAAATACATTACCTGATCATCAAACAATCCTGGGGGAATCTTATATCGCGATATATCTAGAGCAGTTTGCCCTTTCTTATTTGATATATTTAAATGTATTTGCCGATTCCCTAACAAAGCACAAAACATGACAAGACTCCCTGCCTGGATAGCTAGGTGTAGTGCAGTGTTTCCAGCATAGTCCTGCATGTTCAGAATCCATGAGACTGACTGATTTCTGCAAACAAAACTGACAATCCGAACTTTATTATTCTCAGCAGCTATATGAAGGAATGTCCTTCCCATAGTGTCTTGCAAACCAGCACTGCTTGTAGACTTCTTAAGAAACATGATGATTGTCCCTCTTTCGCCAACAGAGGCAGCAACGTGTATTGGAAATAATCCTTTGTTGTCGGATTGATACAATGCAGCTGGGTTAGCTTCCAATATTAGTGAACATACACTTCCTCGATGACTTTGCTGTACAAGAGCTGCAGCGAAATGGAGAGGCGTACTCCCATTTTCATCCCTTTGTGTAGTGAGATCATTGTTCCATTCCAGGAGCTTTTTTGTAAGCTCTGCAAATGGGTCTTTCTGTTAAATTAATTAAGGTGAAAATATTACTACTACGGAAGTGAAACACTCAACAAGAATTGAAAAGCAGAGTAAGAATATTATTTTTTTCTTCGAAGTCTTCAGTGATTCTTAGACCCTTAAATTATACTCCCTCCATCCTCAACTAAGTGGACGTTTAGGTTCAAAATTTATCCACAAAAGAGTATACTTCTCTCTGTGGTGGACAGAGGTGAGGGCCTAACCTGAGGTAGAAGGAGGCTGCAGGGTGGAACTCTCACACCTTAGGGTTACAGAGATAGAAGCACCTTATATAGGTCAGGACTGGGCTGGGCCAAATGGACCACAACAGAGAACAAGAAGACAGCCCAACAGATACACCAACAGTTATCCAACACTCCCCCTCAAGATGGGTGATAAATGTCAATCATCCCCATCTTGGCATAGGCAAGATTACACTCCTTTGAGCCCAGTCCCTTTGTTAAACAGTCTGCCACTTGTTGTCCTGATCTCACATAAGTCAATGAGATAATCCCTGCATCAATCTTTTCTTTAATAAAGAATCTGTCTATCTCCACATGTTTAGTTCGCTCATGCTGGACATGGTTATTTGCTATGTTTATGGCAGACATATTATCACACCACACTTTCAAGCTTCCTTGCCTTAAAATTTTCAGCTCTCTTAGAAGGTTTCGTACCCACAACATTTCACCCAGGCCCTGTGACATAGCTCTGTACTCTGCTTCGGCTGTTGATTTCGAGACAACAGATTGTTTCTTACTTCTCCATGACACCAAAAACACAGTACCCTGAGGTGGATCTTCGATCATCTAAGCAGCTAGCCCAATCTGCATCACAATATCCATCTACATTTAGGTGTCCATTACTTTTAAACAACACTCCTTTTCCCGGAGTGCCCTTCAAGTATCTCAAGATTCTTTGAGCTGCTTCCAAGTGTCCATCCCTCGGATCATGCATATAGCGACTCACTACACTCACTGGCAAATGATATATCTGGTCTAGTGTGGCATAAGTATATTAGTCTTCCAACAAGTCTTTGATATTTCTCCTTGTTTATGGGTTCTCCAGACTCTGCTGTGATTTTAGTGTTCTGGTCAATAGGTGTTGAAGCCACACGGCACCCCAGCATGCCCATATCATCTAAGAGATCCAAACTATACTTTCTTTGAGATAATGATATCCCTTTTGATGATCTTGCAACTTCTATTCCAAGGAAGTATCTAAGTTTTCCCAAATCTTTCACCTCAAAGGCCTGACTCAAGCATCCTTTCAGTTTTGCGATTTCCACAACATCATCTCCCGTGATGATAATATCATCAACATACACAGCAAGGATAGTGATTTTCTCGCTCCGAATGTCCGTAAAATAAGGTATGGTCTCCATTGCATTGACCATATCCCATGCCACACACCACTTGTCCGAACCTCGTCAAACCAGGCCCGTGGAGATTGTTTGAGACCATATAGAGATTTCTTCGCCTACATACCTTCCCTTTAGTTTCGTGTCCGACAAATCCTGGTGGCATCTCCATATACACCTGTTCTTGAAGGTCACCATGCAGAAATGCATTTTTGACATCAAGTTGATGCAAGTGCCACCCAAAATTTGCTGCACAAGAGATCAATATTCTGACAGTGCTCATTTTTGGCACTAGTGCAAATGTCTCATCATAGTCAATGCCATAAGTCTGACTATATCCTCTTGCCACAAGTCTTGCCTTATATCTCTCCACTTTTCCTTCTGCATTTTGTTTTACGAATAGATCCACTTACAACCTACTGTATTCTTTCCTTTAGGGAGATCTGTCAACTCCCATGTTTTATTTTTCTTCAAGGCCTCTAACTCTTCCATCATAGCATTGCACCATCTTGGGTCCAACTCTGTTGCCTTCCAATCCATAGGAACAGATACAGCTTGCGGTGAAGCAACAAAAGCCCGAAAAGAGGGTGACAATGCCTCGTAAGAAATATAATTTCCTACGTCATAGTCATCATAACTCGGCCGCTTTGGGGGCCAACTTTCCTTATCCCTTTCCTTATTGCAATCGGCAAGTCTAGGCTATTATTGGACTCGACTCGAGATTGATTCTCCTCTGCAGAATCTACACTTGTGCTTTCTTGATTTTCTCGGTCCAATGGGTTGCTCCCCCGCCCCTGGTCTTGTTGCTCCTCCAAGTGCATCTACTTGTTCCCTTTGTACTTGTCTTCTAGAGTACACAAGTGGATTCTGTAGCCATCTTTGTGGTGGTACAGGTCTAGGTGGTGTAGGTGTACCAGGAATTGCAGGAATCTCCGCAACAATAGGAATTTGTTGATGTTGTTGTTGGTCACCATCTTGCTGCTGCTCCCCCTCTTGAGCATCACCAAGATGGTCAAGCCCCTGGAACAAGCCACTAAGATCACTCTCACCGTCATAAAATGGTTCTGACTCCCGAAACGTAACATCCATGCTTACAAATGTCCTCCTCTCAGTGGGACTCCAACACTTGTAACCCTTCTGTCTGGAGGAATAGCCAATAAAGATACATTTGATAGCCCGATGATCTAGCTTGCCAACAGATGGCCTGTGATCCCTTACAAAACATGTAGAGCCAAAGAGTTTGGGTGGTACAACAAAGTCATTGTTATTTAGAAGGAGTTGGCAAGGAGATCGCATACCTAGAATCTTTGAAGGCATTCTATTGATCAAATACGTAGCAGTCATAACTGCCTCACTCCATAAGAATTTGGGAACATTCATGGTAAACATAAGAGATCAAGCCACTTCAAGAATGTGCCTATTCTTCTTCTCAGCAACTCCATTCTGGCGAGGAGTGTTAGGGCATGAAGTCTGGTGCAGCATACCTTGTGAAGATAAGAAAGCAACAAAAAGTTTATTGATATATTCAGTACCATTATCAGTTCTGATCACTTGCACCTGAACATTGAATTGGTTTTTCACATAGGCACAAAAACTCTGGAAACAAGTGAACACTTCATCTTTGTGACGCATAAGATAAATCCAAGTCATTCTGGAATAGCAATCAATAAAAGTCACAAAGTACTTCATGCCACTTACTGACACAACAGGACACGTCTATACATCAGAGTGCACTAACACAAATGGGGATACACTTCTGATCCCTCTACTAACATAAGAGGTTCTCGTATGCTTAGCATATTCGCAGTGCATCACAACATAATTTGGTTTTGTCCACTCCATTCATTACATCGAGAAAAACTCGAAACATTTTATCAAACGCCATGTGGCCCATTCGACAATGATGAACTAGTGCCATACTCTCCTTTCCTCCAACAATCGCAGCAAGCACGTAACTAGCATCATGCCCCATCTCGTCACGATCTATGTGCCAAAGACCTCTATGCTCGGTTGCAGTCCCAATCTTCTTGTCGCTCTCCCTTTCCCGAATTAAACACATATATCTATCAACTATTATACGGTAGTCCCGCTCGATCAATCAGTGGCACTTAGAGATAGCAGATTCTATCGGAAAAGCAGGAACATGTAGAACTGATGATAATTTTATGTTGGGTGTACATTGCACCGATCCCTCCCCTTTTATAGATTGTGCTGTGCCATCTGCTGTTTGGATAGTGCCTCTATGTGTGGGAGGATACTGAGTATAAGAGTCAAACTCACTAAAATTTCCAGTAACATGTTTGGATGCTCCAGAATCAAGAATCCAGTCTGAATTAGCATTATGAGTGGCTATAGAAACTCTATCAATATTACCTTCATCTTTGTAGACATAGTGAGCAAAGTTCCCAAAGGTTGCTTCATTTTGTCCTTCTTCCTTTGATTGTCCCCGAGAGGTACCGGTAGTTGACTCGAAGCTGCCGCCATATGCGCCTTGGGTGATATAGTGTGCCGCTGTCCTCCACCCCCGCCATACTCGATGTCCATATGGCTGTCCACCACTTCGCCATAGTGCTGTCCACCACCTCTTCCATACTGCTCGTCCATATGGCTGTCCACTACCTCTCGCCATCACCTCTTCCTCTCGTAGCTTCCTCCGCCATGTGTGTATCCTCCTCTCCCCCTACTGGGTGTAGCAAAGGAGGTACACCGATGCTTCAAGTGTCCCTTCGCCCACAAGTATAGCAGCTCTCTCATCTCCGGTCCGTCGGTAGTGTAGAAGGTCGGATGAGGGACGAATCTCTTCCCTTTGTCATATTCGGACGCACTTCCTCTCCGGACATAGCTGCAATGGCTTCTTTGAGAGAAGGGGTAGTGGTTTGATGCGATAAAGCAGCCCTTCTCCCCTCAAAATCTTGATTAAGACCCTTCAAGAACTTCATGACTCGCCGACGTTCAATCCAGCCTTGCGAGCAGCACTCACACATTCCCCATGGGCAAGTTCCAGAGGATCAACATGATCCAAATCTCCCCAAAGATGCCGCAACTCAGCCACATATGCCATCACAGCTTTGTTTCCTTGTTGCAAGTCATGCACTTTATCCTCAATCTCAAGCAATCAACATAATGTTCCCCTTTCCAGAATAAAGATTTGATAGGGTGTCCCATACCTCCGAAGCTTTTGTGAGTGCCTCTGCATGAAAGCAATGTTAGGAACCAAAGAGTTAAGCAACCATGCCACAATCGGAGAATTTATGGCGTTCCACTCGTTTGCATTCCGGATCGGTCTTGTCTCGTCGGTTCTGCAGCCTTCACCACTCACACGTTCATCCAGCCCTTTCGAGTTCAAAATCAACGGCGCCCTCCTTGACCACCGGAGATAGTTGGCCACTCCTTCCAACTTGATTTCGTTCGCCGGCAGCCTCAAGTTTCGACCGATGTTGGTATGGGGAACGATTGCTCCCCCTCCAGCAGATCCTCCTCCATCTCCTTTGGTTGATAAGTTCTGCTAGCTTCTCCAGAGCCTTGGCCAAATCCCTGTTGTTCCCCATGCTTGACACCAAACTAACTTCTCAGAACCACCAAAGGACTTACCCGCAGGAAGCCTCTTCCTCTCCTTACTTGTCACAGCAGCCTGCTCCCTTCCTCTTCCTCCCAGCCGCCGCAGCAGCCTACTCCCTTCCTCTTCCTCTTCCTCCTAGCTGCCACAGCAGACTAGGCTTCTAGATCGGCAGTCCTTCCCGTCGTTGCCCTCACTGCCCCTTGCTCTGATACCATGTGGACAGAGGTGAGGGCCTAACCTGAGGTAGAAGGAGGCTGCAGGGTGGAACTCTCACACCTTAGGGTTACAGAGATAGAAGCACCTTATATAGGTCAGGACTGGGCTGGGCCAAATGGGCCACAACAGAGAACAAGAAGACAGCCCAACAGATACACCAACAGTTATCCAACACTCTCTTTACAATGTACTTTAAAATGCTTCTCTCTCATCACACAGGGATCAAGACCAATAACATTTAGCACATGGCCTTCTTCTTTTCTACATGCAAGTAGTAGCACACTAGATGTGGTGAAACTAAGAGCATCTCCACTGGCGGTGCCAATAGCGACCCCCATAGGTCTATTGGGGTTCTAGACTTCTAGTCATAAAATAAGCTTCCACTAGCGTCCCCCAAAATGCTCCGCCCAGTACAATAGCAGGCGAACCCCACCCGCGCCCGGTACACAGGTTCATATTGGGAGCGCTGGCTACAAACTCTAGCTCAGCACATGTGCAATGGGCCTAGCCGCAGTGAGACCCCCTCCAAAAGATTATCCTCTCTCCTACTTTTTCTATCCCCACCTTTTTATCTTTATGCATAGAGAGGCATGCATGGCCTGTTGCGGGGGCACCTATTGGGGTTAACCGCTGTGTGACCCTGCTCCCAATAGCACATGGCCCTCTGCCGACATGCCCTCTAGCTTGCTGCCGGCACGCATGCCAGTGATTTTATGGGGGCTTCCGGTGGAGATGCTCTAAGGAGGTGAGAGATGGGGGTGACACTTTCCCAATATAAAATTCTTAATATGCCTTGAAAAACCTAAACATACGCTCTTTCAAAGACGGAGGGAGTATAATCAAATACATATTAAAATGTGAACACATTCCACAGTGTTACGAAGTTTGTTATTTACATTAAAAAACATCATAAATCCACATCTTGCACATAAGAGTTATTAGACCTAAATATGGAATTCTACGCCAAGTGAGGATATAGTGCAATCAAGTGCACGTGCTCCTATTAGCTTGAGTAAAACAGTGTGGAGATGGTTCGTAAATGGAAATTATTGTTTTGCACATTTGAGTTATTTGGAAAAAGGAAAACTCAGTACAACGGTCCACAGTATTATGGTAATTTAACCGTTTCTTCATCTTCAGAACATCTTATTTACATTTTGAAGCATTTCTTTTACATGTTTAGAATCTTTTTCATACGAATGACCACTTTGAAGTTGCCATCGCCACCATCCCAAAGAGGGGATAAGTTGGTTTCAAGGAATAAGTTTGAAAGGGCCAGGTTTGAGAATTTATCGGCAGCCATAAGAAAAGGAGAGAGGTGGAACAATGTAAATGGGTGCACATTTGACAAATTTACTGGGAGCAATGAAGAAAATACACCTTTTATTACCAACATTAACTAGGAGTAGTAGATGAAGGTTATATTGGGCATGCCATGATGCAGTATGTGTGGATGAAAAATATACACTCAAGACTCACATATGTGGAACTTATTCCATGTGTACTCATACTATTGTTTTCTAGAATAGAACCTGACAAAAATTAGGTGTGAAATAAATTTGTCAAACATTGGATTTTTTTTTTATGGCCAAAACATATTGATCTTCAGATAGAGTTAAAGCAAACACTTCTCCTTCGGTACACCCCCCTCCCCAAACTCAAACAGAACAACGACTGAGATCGTCCTGTCTCCCTTCATAACGAACGGCATGACGGTAATTAGTGAATTATCAAGTCATATGTAGAGCCATACTAAAGCCCATACGGTCTGTTTGGAACGCATCTGTATGAGTATGTATGATCAGTTACAGCCTCTATCTGCTACTTTCTTGGCTTAGCAGACTGAGAGCAACCTGACGAACGGCTGCCTGACATGTCGATCGACTAGATCCTACGAACTAATTTGATTCCGGACTCTGCAGTTAGTTGGGAGTTGGGATGGCATACAGAGCAGATTAATCTGATTCCGGCCATGGCGTGGTCTTGTGCTGTTCAGGGATCGAGTTTTGTCAATGGCATGCAGTCTTCTGTATGCACACAGAGTGGTTTACTGATCTAGGTTTGGGCTTGCAATTGGTGTTTCCTGTAAATGTCCTTGGGAAATGGTATATATTAGTTGAAAAGAGAAATTTAGACATTGGGAGCCGAAATATCTTGCAGAGGAACTTGTACTGCATCATTGTGCCTTGATTACATATCTCTCTGAACATTTGGGTCATTAAATACAGTACTGTTCAGTAATGCTAAGTTGCTAACAACACCAGACTAATATGTGATACTTCCAACTATCAAAGCATACAAGAACGCGCCATATCGTTATTCTTGTATCAGAAGTAATAAGCCATTTCATACTGTCTATTAGGGTGTTCAAGGCCTGTGTCATGGTTACTGAATTTTATTCATCGGATTAGATTTAATTGGTTGTTTCTCATGAACAGCAATTTTCTTCATGTGATGTACTCTTTCAGAGAGTTTCATAGAACCACTATGACTCGGTGCAATGGATTAGTCAAAGTGTTCAGGTCATATATGGTACTGAATGCGTAAATACCCAGTTTGAGAACTATGTGTTACCTCAGAGGACTATATATCATACTTTCGTGAACACCGGGACAAGACAGATTAGCTGAAAGAGGGAAAAAGCATATGCTATATGCTGCTCAATTCTTGATGCTTCAGATGAATTTAATGAATTTTAGTGAGAAAACTACATAAATACAAATCGAACTAGGAGGAATAGGAGGCAAAACCATGCTGAAAAACATCTGCAGAAAACAGTAGGAATCCAGATTTGCTAAGAGATGACTGGGTACCTGTCCCTCGAAGAACTGCAGCATGCAATGCATTCTGTCCATTTTGCCCAGAGTAAGAAAGCTTCATGTGACTCGCATTATAAAGCGTCTCAACAATGATGTCCTCTTCCAGCAATATGGCTAGGTACAGAGGTGAAGTGCCATGTTTCGGAAAACTGGCCAACTCTGAGTTTTCCTTCATAAGCAGCTTGACTATACTATTGTTCCCAATGCGTACTGCCTGATGCAATGCTGTCTCCTTATCCTTATTTTCTATTTCCAGCAGTTCCTTCCCTTTGTTAACACCTGTATTATCCTCGTCCCAGCTGGCCAGTCCAATGAGATGAGAGACCATTCGAGACATCCCGGCCCGTGAGGCGCAATGCAGGGGCGTGTCGCCATTGTTGTTTTGCACAAACAAAAGGTGTTTTGCCTTGCTATGGATGATGTCGGCGCTCCTCAAGAAGCCATCGCTGTCACCATATGTGGCCACCATATGCAATGCAGTGCCCCCTTCAATGGTGACCCCCTCCAGGAGTGACAAAGCAGATACCGAAGGCAGCTGGTTCAGAGATGCTTCAACATCCTCAGGAGCTTTCTGCGCCGACGCGCTCTTGTTGATGCAGCTGTCGGAGCTGTATGCCGTTAGCAGGTCAAGAAATTTTTGGTTATACCTGACAGATGGGCTGCTTCCACTGTTGAGAAGATGTTCCAAGTCTTGCCAAGAGCCAGAGCACGCCGATGATAGCAGGAGGGGGTTCATGGTGACTGCCGGGAGAGGCTTTGTTGTTGAATCCTCTTTGCTCAGCAGATCTTTCAGCTGCTGACAGTCACCGCGGTCTGCGGTCACCATCAGTTTGGGGTCCACCGACACCGCTACCACGGCATTCGCCTCCATGGGCAAGCTAGATAGTCCCTCGCCACTGCTGCTCGGCATCATCATCGCCATTTGAGGTGCAAATTCTCCCTTCCCTCTTCCTTCTTACAACCAGGGATTGCTTACAACATGGATGTTCAGTGTATGATGGCTGCCTAAGTCTGGCATGTGGTTCATGTGTAGCTGTACAAATCTGTACCAAGTGTACTAACTACTAATCACATACAAAGTCTTCTTTTCCTCACCAATTGAGAAAAAGTCGTCGTCTTCTCCATTCCTTGCTTAGCTCGCGTGATCCAGATCGACTAATTAATGCTGCAAAAAGAACAAGACGGATTAGTTTATTCAGTAACGACACATAGTTGATACTATAATATGCTATGCTCCAAACAAAGCATTCGTCTTCGTCGTTTCCTCGTGACTATCTGGTGGAGCGTCCGTTGCAGTCATGCACACTAAACATATGAAGATCGATGGCGATACTCTAGATGCCAACAATTCCGAAGTTTTCAGCTAATTTCAGATTCAGATGGAGTTAGTGGAGAACGAACAGAAGTTGCAGAGGGACTTACCAATCGGTGCTGCCAACGCGGGCGGGGCGCAGTCAGGACAGAGACGAGCGGGCGGCCGAACCGCTGCGGCGCAAAAATTGTCGCTGAAAGATTCAGAATATACGGCCGTGAGTCCGCTTGAGACATGAGGAGCAGCGGGAGCCGAGTCGTCGGCAGAGAGGCGAAGGTGTTTTCTCGGTGGACGGCGGCGCGCCGCCCCGGAGGAGTGGGGAACATCCGGCATTGGGTAACCTGGGTGAAGACATGCGGGCCCCACAGGTTATGCAATCGGACTTACTTTTTTTTTTAGATGCAATCGGACTTACTAGTAGGCTGCTTCGTCCACCTCCAATTTTATTTTAGTTTTTTTTCTGGAAGGAAACGAAAATTCATCTATTATACTACAATAAAAAAACAAGGCAAACGATTTACCATTTTCATTAATTAGGAAGAGATTTTTTTTTTTTGAGCGCAAACATCTGGATATATTAAGTAAGGAAAACAGTACAGGAATCATCCAGAGCTGAAACAGCTGCTAACAAAGTACAGAAAGAACCCTGAAGAAGGGTAAAAAAGCAACTAAGTCCTTGAGTTCTTCTGCTGCAGGCACGTTCCGCCGCCGCCGCCCGAAGCGCCCGTCTCGTTGGAGACGAAGGCCAAGCACCAGGAAGCTGCCGCCGTGTTGCCGGGAGAGCACCTTTAGAGGACACAACCTCGTTGAGATCGCCGCAAGAGCCACCCGGCATAACCGGGATTGGAGAAGGAGAGAAACAACATCGGCGGGGACTCGCCCCGGAGCACTCCGACGGTCGGTCGACGCCGGCGAGGCCGGCTCAAGACCCGCAAAAGCTCGCCTCGAAGGAACAGCCGCAAACAAGACGCTCCCGAACAGGGTCCGGAGCTCCACGTCGACGCCGGAGCAAGCATCGCCGCGGCGGCGGAGCACGTGACACAAAATCCACGCCGAGGTCGACGCCGCCGCTGCGCGCGCCTCGCCCGGACAAGCAGCCTCACGTGCCCGCCGTCCACCCGCAGCTCACGCACCAGCAGGGACGAGTCCGTAGCATATTTATTCGACGCCGCCGTTGCCACCGTCAAAACCGAAGCAACGGACACGCGAAGACCTTGGCCCGCCGATCGACCCGACCGGCGGCCAGACACGGCCACTAGCCCATCGACGCCGCCCCGAAGAACGTCGTCGCGGTGGGGAGAGGGCTGCAGCAGTTTATTCCTCCCCTGCGTCGGCTCCGCCACCAACCCGACGCCGAGCGGAAGAACTACCCTACTATTTACACACCTAAGGCACAGATCCCGGGCCCCTCCGCTCTTCCACCGCCGGAACGGCGGCCGGAGAGGAGAGGAGCCGCGGATCTGGCCGTCGGTGGCAAGGGAAACCTGGGGTACTCCTCCTTTTCCTCTCTCGTTCACTGTAGCAGGAAGGAGAGGAGAGAGGATCTTCCTTCTTACACATGCTAGTTAATTAGGAAGAGATTTTAGAGACAACGGTAACTGAAATGGCTAAATATTGTGATGCAGAGGTCATCAGCTAGCTCAGTGAAGCAACAGATACAATTGGGCGAAATTCGAACTGAAGTCAGATCACATTGTAATCAAGGTTGATATATGCCAGTACAGGGCGAGCCAAGCAACAAAACGAATCACAAATAAACTGATAGCCGGCCGCTCCAGATCAGAGAAATGCTTCTCCGGATCTCCGGGCTACGGTCTCCGAACCAACCCAAAGGGCGAGCGGAAAAGTTAAGATGATATATAAAATGACGCCATGGGGTTTCCTGAGATTTTTTTGACTTCGTTCAAATAGCTACCTGGCCAAAACAGGCCCCCGGAACATGCGGTATCGCTGTACCGGGTGTGCGGGTGCACCCATTCGCGAACAAACTAAACGGACAAAAATTAGCACATATAATGATGTGACTTAGAATTAAAAACATTTTTCCGGAATTTCTGGAGCGACAGATAGTTGAGTCCTAGTTCAAATTCGGTCAGTTTCCAGCGGATTCGGCAGGACACCGCCGGAAGCCGCATGGGTTCCAAAAAGCTAACGCGTGCACATGTCATGTGATAGGTGGTGCGTAGGTGGTCTACTATCGTCGCACGGAGGTTTCACGTCATACTAAAATACGCCACATGTAGCCGCTTCACAAATAAAAATCGTTTGGGCACGCTAAAGGGCACGCTAAAAATGAAAAGATGGTCGCCCGTGGGGCGGATTAGAAATCCGCACCCGGGGTCTTGCTTCCCATCCTAGGGCCACACATGTGCCAAATATGACCTCGTTTCGGCGCAGTATGCCATGCCGAGGCTGGTTCCCACCTCATTTCCCCTAAAATCTATAGAACTCCGGACGTGATAGCCCTTTTGGTGAAGGGTTTTCAAAATAATTGCCATATCCCAGTTTTGACAAACTGAATAGTTACTATGACATATAAAATGACGCCATGCGGCTCCGTGGGATTTTTTTTTGACTTCTTTCAAATTGACATCTGGCAGCCCCCCCGGGACATGCGGTATCGCCGTACCGGGTGTGCGGGTGCACCCATTCACGAACAAACTAAACGGACAAAAATTAGCACATATAATGATGCGTCGTAGTACTAAAAACATTTTTTCCAGAATTTCTGGAGCGACAGATAGTTAAGCCCTAGTTCAAATCTGGTCAGTTTCCAGCGGATTCGGCAGGACACCGCCGGAATCCGCATGGGTTCCCAAAAAGCTAACGCGTGTACATGTCATATGATAGGTGGTGCGTAGGTGGTCTACTATCATCGCACGGAGGTTTCACGTCATACTAAAATGCGCCCAATAGTGATATACTTCTCAGTTCTCAGGATTATCCAGAACATTGATAGAGAACTTACCAAACTGAACATATATGACGGAGAGGGATGAAGTATCATCGCTAGCAAATAACAACAGATATGTGGTTTTATACTCATTATATTTGAATACAACAGTCTGAGCTCCGAAGGAACATGATTTGGATGTTGCACTATGAAAAAACAGGAAACTCAATTGATAAAAGTCCACAACAAATGGCCTGCTCATCCTGCGAAAAAACAGGAATATTGAGACAAAACCTACCAGATTGAACACATATGACGGATAAGGATAAGATATCACCACAAATAACCAAATGGGACAACACACCTGTTATATTTTTCTCATCATGTTTAAGAATGCAACAGTCTGAACTCACAATGATCATAATTGAGGTACTGCACTATGAAAACAAGGAACTTCAACAGTCCAAAACAAATGGCCTCTGCCATAGCTGGTCTAGCAAGAGTGAAAGCTTGAAGTACCTGTTTCCTAGACTAAAAACAGAAGTGCAATGAGTGCAAAAAAAATTTGTAACTTTATTCTTGAGCATACTGAGTTTTCCCTACATATGGAATCATTTGGCACAAGGACCCCCACCACTGAGAATTCTCTTGTTATGAGATAGAAGGACCACAAATCAGGGCAGCCTTGCAATGCCATTTATAGAGCAATGTACGGCATGGACCAACTTATAATGTATTATTACAATCCAAACACACAGTTTCATGGAAATCAAATATAGGAAACAGAAACTAACCGAAGAGGAAAAGTTGCTCAACAGGACTGTTCATCCGCAGCTTATTGTCTTGTTGTGTAGATGAAATTCAATTCTGGAATGTTCATAAGCAAAAGCATATAGGCTGTATGACATGGCTTGTGACCTTGTTCAAACATAAATATATGTGCTTATGAAGGGGCAACATGTTACAAGCTTAGAACAGTATGCATCCTTACAAACTGTTGTCCAGATTCAGAAATTTTAGGACAAAGATTATTTTCAGTGCAAATGATAATTACACCATATGATACAGATAATATTCATGAGTGTCAATAATACTATTATTGTTCAGACTGTTGCAAAATGTAATTTATACTTTATCCTTATCAAGACAAGATAAGCAAGGAAATACACGCACTGAAGTTGGGCTACATATGGAATCATTTGCCATGTGATTCTTTTTCTCTTATTGCATATATCTCATAAAATAACATAGATCCCAATTGATCTTGTCCATCATCTATTACGTTCCAGTTTAATCATATAAATATGTAGCAAGTTGCATATAAATATGTAGCAGTCGCGGTTAAATAATAAAACATGCCGTATAACATGGACAACTCTCAGTATGCAAAGATCATATTTTCCCTCTAACAACCATTCATATAAATTACCAGCAACTCACACTTATTAGACTTAATATCACAAAATCTAATCACATAAACACCACACACAATACTCAGTCTGACCTACTGCCCACATGCATCACTCATGAATCTTCATAAGACAAGCATCTATGCAATCCTCTTGTGAGAAATTAAAGCGAAGAAAAAATCTGAGATGGAATTGAGGTTGTTAGAGGATTTGAAGCGGAAGGGATGTCGTTCGTGGGTCTACCAGCATGTATAGCTCAGGCCGACATGGTCGTCCTTGCCGGGAGAGAGACATATTGCGGAGGAGGTTGGGTTCACAGAGTGTTTGATCCCGGTGGACAGGAATAGGACATTTCCCCCCTCCTCCCCTCTCGCGTCTGAACAGTGTTTTGAGAGTCCCTCTCTCTCCGCCGGCTCCCCTCTCCCTCTCCTCCGGCGGCCTCGCCGGCCGGAGTGACTGGGGGAGGGGAGGCCGGCCCCCTTCTGTATATAGTAGTATAGGTTTAGCTTGTGTTCCCCTAGTGGAGTCTGGCGATATGCCGGCGGATGGTGAGCTTCCCGCGCTTCCAAGCGGCGACGGGTGGCCGGTGATGGAGGTCCTGGTGGTACTGGCGGCGTGGTGCTGGTGGCTGCCGCTCAAGATCTCCTCTCCCCTGTCCAAGAATAAGCTTGAAGATGTGGTCAGGGCTCTGGATCTAGGATCCGGGGTCAGGGCTACAGCTATGTGCAGATCCAGGGCGGCTGAAGGTTTGTGCCTCCTGCTCGGTGCTCGCCGTGGTGGCGAGAACGACGGGATGCTCCAGATCTCCGTCTGGCTCCTCCTGGTTTTGCACCGGGGGACAACTGAAGCACCTCCCGGGAGTTTCTACACGGCTGTCCTCGATTGGCAGTCGTCTGAACTGGTCGTAGGGCGACTACTCCCTCCTCCTTCGTCGGCGGCGACAGTGTTCTCAAGCCGGCGGAAGCAGGTCTACAACAACCTCCAGGCCATGATGCCGCAGCGGAGGCCTTTCAGCTTCGACGGAGTTAGCTCCCGCCTCCATGCCCCAAGTGGTTTCGTCCCCGGCGGCATGGAGGTTGGCTCCGGCGAGCTCTTCGGTGGTGGAACCGGAGCTGGACTCAATCGCGTTTTCACTTTCCAGTCAAAGGTCCTTTGTGCTAAATGTGTGGGTCGATTTGTAATTTCCTACTTTTCCTGGACCCTTTTTGTAATTTGCACCACCACTGCTGATAATGAAAAGATGCGCTAGGTCCTTCGGGACCTTCCCCTGTTCAAAAAAAAAAAAAAAAAAATCCCGGTGGACACCTATTCCATTCCCACTACTGTAGAGTGGTAGACTGCCATAAAGTGAGCAGCTGGGTGAACATTTTTCTCCCAAGCTATAAATCCTTATTGTATTGTTTCCCAGCGCATCCTAATCCTACAATAAATCCTTATTGTAGTACAGTGAAGAACTTCGGTAGCATGATCTTAACCGTGGGCATTGGAAGAATGTGAGATCTAGTGAATACTACATGTAAGTGTTTCTTTCCTTCACTTCTGATCTCAAGTGGGCTGCATTTTTTGATGGCTTTAGGCACTATGCTCTCCTCCAACACCTCGAGAGGGAGTTTATAACTTGATCCAACCTCTCACTATTTATCAACTTACACTGCCCTGGGGAAACTATTCAGACCTTTAACTTGAACATGGTGAAGTAAATGTTCAAACGCACACTCTCTTATCTTTACTATTAAATTGGAGTTGGGGATGGTGTCCACTTTGACATCAAACATTGGAGCAATCTTAACCGTTCAGAATTATTGGCTACCAATTAGATCGGCATAAACAAGGAAACAATCACGTCCACCATTCTCCACCAATCAAGGAAAGAAATCACATCATTATTTTTTTGAAAAGATTAGATTACATACACCAATCACGTCCAGTATTAAATTTTAATCGAACGTGATTTATCCAGAGTTCGAGACGCAATTCAAGAAATCAACCCGCAGTACTCCATCCGCAGTCCTCCATCTTGTTCCGATCTTCTACGATTTATCCAGAGTTTCAGACGCGCTGACCCCGATCCCTGATCCCATCTCCCGTAGGAAGCAGCCTGATTCGCGCACCGCCTGGAGCAGCCGTCCTGACGGCGAGATCCCATGCCCATCTGTCCGTAGCCGCGCCATGCGCTCCTCCACGGCCGGCGACGACCGCGACCTCCAAGGGTTCTCCTCCGACCACCGCGCTGGCCGCCCCCCTGCTCCTCCATAGCTGGCGATGGCCGCTACCTCCACAGGTTCTCCTCCGAGCACGGCCCTGGCCGGCCCTGACTTTCGCTTCTGCGCTCCTCCAAGGGCGGCAGCCGCGACCTCCACGGAGTCTCTTCCGAGCGCCGAGCCGGCCAGCCGGCCATGCTCTCTGCCGCGACCTCCGACCTCCACGGGTCTCCTCTGAGCGCCGCACCGGCCGGACAGCCATGCTATCCGCCGCGACTTACACGGGACTCCACCACCCGAGCGCCGATGCAACATGCTTGCTCCGTTCAGCCGTCCTGTGTTTTCTTGGATGTTCCCTTATTTCACTGATACATTCATCGGATCAGTTCAGGTAAGCCTACGGTTTGCAAAGTTAAATAGATACGATGTACCATGCCAGTGAATTTATTCATCCCACTATATGAATGGTTTAGGCTATGGGTGTTCAGAAAATGAGTTGGCCTCAAGATGGCTGCCAATTAAGCTTGTTAATTCAAGTTAGTCCTCGATGCAGAAACTATTAATCTATTTTATACTTGGAATCAGCCTTTAATAGTTCAACACAATTTCAGGAAAACTATATCTGGACATCTAGATACTGCTAATATCTACATGCTAAGGTTAAGTAGTTCAGCATTTCACGTTGAACAACAACCATATAGTGCTACAAGTTACTGTCAATGATTCAAACAGATGAATAATGTAAATTGATTGCAGGTGTTCACCATTCCTGACACCAAATTGGTCGATAACTTGCTTAGGGTGTTGTTGTACTACCTCATCCGACGTTGAAGAGCTCCTGGTCCGAGTGCAGCAGCCAGCACTGCCCGACCAGGTTTTGGTAGTAGGTGTCGTCGAAGTCGTTAGCGAACTGCACATCAAAACGGTGTAAGGCCGTGTTCTGAAACTGGCGTTGATGTTGATCTCGTTGCAGAAGAGGTTAGCTTCGGCTGAAGATTTTGTAGTTTCACCACAACAAAGCGAGTTTATTTTGCTGAAAATTTTGTAGTCTCACCACAACTAAATGAGTCGTTGAATTGTCTGAACTCTGACCGGTAACAAGTACCAACGACGAACTCGTTCTACCAGCAGTTCATGCAGCACGCACTCAATATGAGTTATTGCAGTGGCGGAGCCAGAACATAAAGCCTGTGTTGTCATTTGAAATCTGTGATGTCAAATACATGTACTTTTAATTATTTCAAATATTTTTTACAAGATTAATACGAAAATACAAAGAACTTGGCACAAAGCTGTGTGGTCAAATGACCACACAGGTCTCAATGTGGCTCCGCCACTGAGTTATTGGATGGTCAAAAACATCAACATGGCTTTGTTCCTCGATGCTAGATTATTTATGTTGGTAGAGAAGTCAGACTTCATAGACCATTCAACAATTATTTTCAGGTTAATTTTATAAATGTCGATTGTTGTTTTGGTGTTCTATACAAGTGCTTTAGTAGTTGCAAGAAATCAATAAGATATAGGTGAGTCAAATATTAAGAGTGAGTGGACGGGATGGCATTGGTACGACAAATGCAAGGAATAGATAATTTATTAGGAAGGAGGAGATTAGTTAAGTTTGTGCTAGCATCGTGTCAAATTTAAACAAAAAATAGTGTTGAACCATGTATATTAACCATGTGTGCATATTGTCGATGTATTATTTTTTATGTTACTGTGTATACTATTAAATAGAATAGTATTATTTTTTATTTTTTATGTTACTATGTATAATATTGAAAATTTTCACTTTGTGCTTTGCTTTCATCCGGCCATCCAATCTGCATCCGACGGCACACAGTTTCTGGGCTGCTCTGAATAAAATAGAAACTTACGTTTTTTGGTATCAAACCAATCCCCCAACAATCAAGGAAACAGATATCTCCGTCCATCACGTCCAGCAATTATGGAAACAAATATGTCCAGAAGGAAACAATCACCTCCTGGTACCAAACAATTAAGGAAACAAATATGTCCAGAATTAAACAATCACGTCCTGTACCAATCATTAACGTTCCACCCAGCTGCAATCGCCCTCTCTCTACAATTCTTGCAACCAAGAATCGACATCCACATTACATTCTCATCCGCAATCGTCCCATGTGCTAGATTGTCTGCTGAGATGAAAGAATAATACCTAAATAAGCAGTGGATAGCCCGGCAAGAATACCTAAATTAAATGCATGCTTCATATTTCAATATGTAGAGTTTTTATTTGATAATATGTTTCACCTTTGTAGATCATGAGCGCGGCCAAAACAGATATTGTCGATGCTCCGAAAAAGAACTCACCGCCATAGGGTCGGATGCGATGTTAGTACAAGAGACAGAAAAGTCATCGACTACTAAACAGCCGAACGAGATGATTGTGTTTTTTTTCTACGCGTGTTTCCATATGCCAATGTTTAAGTTTTATTATGTTCCAATAAACTTTGCACATAAAGGTTCCACTTTCGCACGTAATGAACAATATAGGTATGGATGTCGTCAATGTTCCAGAACAAGCTACCATCATAGAGCCCCACACGATGTTGTTGGAAGAGACTTCATGGGCTTTCATGGGCTTTTACACAGTCAAAGGAGGTGCATTTACAGACAATCCATTCACGGCATAAAATCGCTTCACACAAATTGGTAAATATATTCACTTATCCAACGGTGTCACATTATGTATGTTTCTAATGGTTGCCCTTTTGAAGGTTTTTCTTCCTTATTCATCCATGGGCCACTTTAACTTGTTCTCCACCGATAAGCATGATTGTTTTGTCTCTGTTATCGATCCTTTTTCTGTGCCTCCATAGCCGGAGAGTAAAATGGTTCGATTGCACCACATGCAATTGATCTTACAAAGAATTGCAATATACCTAAGCTCTGCACTTGCATTGGCACAATTTGGTTGGGATTCCGATATATTTTTCTAGCCACTTAGGTCACCAGCTGGTATTCCGCAAAGTTCAAGCATGTGAGCATCTCTAAAATAAAGATAATGACGAGATATTTATCTACAACAATTTGTCTGGTTATTTTATTTTTATATTATGCTCTCATGGAATGGTAAACAAATGATTCATCCTATATGCACGGTGGATATTTTATGTTGCACTTTCTATTTTTCACTAAAATTATAAATGCTAACGACAAGTATTATTGTCCAGAATGTTATCGATCCCAGGAAGAATTTTCTGATACGTTTTCTCAAGTACCATAAAAATGAAGCACGAGAAAATATTCCACACATTGTACTACATATCTCGCATTGAGGAGGACATTTTTTAATATAAATAGTTAGTGGAGTACAGCTTCATATTCAAATGATGTCATAATGGTTCTCAAAATATAGTTCAGACGGTTTAGAATCTTACCAGTTTTTGATTATCTTGTGGTTGTCTTTTTATACACGTGAATTTTTACAAATATCATACTCACACAATGTGAGAGAGAAAAGCCGTAGCAACGCACGGGCATTCAACTAGTTATGTCTTAACTTCCCCTACGCTCTAAGGGACAACCTATTTCAAAATGTGGGCCAAAGTTTACATACATTTCCATCTTGCAAAGGCCATTTGTTTTGTTTTGCTCATC
The DNA here is from genome assembly GCF_022539505.1 of Lolium rigidum. NCBI lineage: Eukaryota > Viridiplantae > Streptophyta > Magnoliopsida > Poales > Poaceae > Lolium > Lolium rigidum. The sequence continues at coordinate 36,517,616 of NC_061510.1, forward strand.
AAAACAAAATCATGTTTCGGCGATCTTCCCTCTTTGCTACTCATGACGGCCAGTGCACATGTTTACACTTTTTCAGTTTACAGTCAAGTAATGAAACTTCAATCCTGACCTAAGAGCATCTCCAGTCGCGTCTCCCAAACCGTCCCCCAAAGGGATTTGGGGCGCGCCGGACAAAAAAACATTCCCAGCCGCGTCCCCCAAAGCCGTTTTTTGTTCGGCGCGGCCCGATACGGTGTCCGCGCCCCGAGCCCGTCCCCGCCCCACAGGGGACGCTCCGGGCACGCCGGACACAACGAAAAGCGAGACAGGGAGTGGCGGGGCCGACCCATCAGCGGCACATTGAATTTTAACCTAACCGTCGCCTACCTCGCGAAGGAAGTTATTCGCGCGCAGTGACACACGACGGCATCTTTGCCTTAATGGCGACGGAGGGGCAGGCGAGACGTCTCGTCGGTGCTACGCAGCCTCCACGCGTCGCCAGCGTTCGCACGCTACCGCGCGTTCCCGCGCTTTCCTCCCGCCTCTTCCCGCGCTTTCTTCCCGACGTCGGCGTCTATAAAAGGCCCTCCCGGCTCAATGGCAGCCACCACAGCCGCCGGCACCCCTTTCTCTGCCACAAGCACAACCCTCATCGCTCCACCGCCGTCTCCTCCACCACCAGTGCGCAATGATGAACCGCCCCGGCGATGGCCAGTTCCCTCCACCGTCGTCTCCTCCACCACCACCTCCACCACCGGATTCGCAGTTCGACATCGACGCCGCCGCCCGGGAAGAGCGGCGGCGGCGAGGGGCGCCGCTTTGGCGTGGCTCTTGTCAGCAGCGGTGGGAGGCACTCGAGCAGCAGGCCCGCCAGCAGCGTGAGGCGGCGCACGCGGCGGCAGAAGCGGCGTTCTACGCCCCTGACCCCGCAGCTGACGAGAACGCAGCGGTAGCAGTGTGGCAGGAGGAGGCGCTGGCGGACACCATTGCGGCGTTCGACGCCTCCACGGCAGAAGAGGCGCGGCAGCGCCGGACGGAGGAGATGGGCCAGCGCGAGGAGCGGAAGGCGCGGTACCGTGAACGGCGGGAGGCGATCGAGCGCCGGCGGCGGGAGGCGATCGAGCGCCGGCAGCAGCTGGCGGCGGAGGAGCGTCAGCAGCGGGAGGCGGCGCTGGCGGCAACGGAGGAGGCCTAGGGGAGGCGGGCGGAGGAGTTGGCGGCGGAGGCCGACGCGTTGGCGGCGGCGATGATGGAGGCGCCAATGGATGAGGAGGCCGAGGCGGAGGAGGAGGAGACGGAGAAGGAGGACGACGATGACGTCGAGTTCGAGTGGTCCGACGACGACGCGCCGTACCCGGACGAGACGGCCGATCAGCAACGTGCGCTCGTCGAGTCCTTCGAGTTGGAGAAGAATCTCCAGGACGACGCCCATGCCCACGAAGAGGCACAGATTCGTCGCGCCGTCGAGCTCTCCCTCCAAGCGGCGCAACAGGGGAGGGAAGACGTCGACGCGCTGCTAGAGCAGCGGCGTCTGGCCACCGCCCTACGCACGGAGAGGCGGCGCGCGCAGCAAGAGCTACGGCGGAGGGGAGGCGACGACGGGCGGGGCCGTCGAACACACCGTCGGGCGGTCAATAGGCTAGGTGAAATCTAGCCGTTTTCATTCAAACTTTGTAATATATAATCAAATTTGAATGAAAATCTTTATTTTGGTGCACCAATATTCATTTAGGGAGGGCGTTTGGGGGACGCGATGGGGAGCGACGTTCCCCACAAAACACGTCCCTAAACGCTTGATCTGGCGCGTTTTGGGGACGCGACTGGAGATGCTCTAACGAGTGTGTGCGACTCTGTCTTCTTTGTGTCCTCCTAGATGTACATCTCGCATAGTTGTTCTTATTAAAGATATCCTCTGCGTAGTTGAATCTATGCACTTACGTGCTTAATTAGCTCTCCACCAAAGCATCTTACCAAAGTGGAAAAAACAAATGGAAGGATACATTGCTTCTTGGAATTAGTTAGTCATGTCATCGTGTGAATCTTTAACTAGTCTAGTATTTATCAAGAAAAAGGACTATGCAAGTTTTGTTTGGACTTGCAAGCTGTAAGGGAGGCCCCCGGCAGTAAGATTGTATTAAGAGGGAACAAAATATTTACAGAGGAAGAAGGGAGAGATGTACATCGAAGAGGATTGGTTTTCTCAAAGATCCTCTTGTTCCTTTGTTTCCAGATACACCAGCCTGCCGCAATAATAATTCCAATGAAAAGAGGGTTGGCAAAAGATGACTTAGCAGCGGAGATGGCACCAATAATATCACGACTGGCGGGCATATTAACACTGATTTTGCTCCAGAATTTCTTACTGAAAGAGCAGCCAAAGAAGAGAGGCCCACAAAAGTCTCCAGGGTACATACAGGATGTTGCCATGATGATCATCAACAAGGAATGTTTTCCTTAACAGAAAGCCTCTGGTGTTGGTCTATCCATGAGACCATGAGTAGAAGCCAAGGCAAACCTCTGAGTTCATTCTGATACTTGGAGGACCAAATCCAATTGAAGACAGCCAGAGCTTAATGCCGATATTGATCAGACAAGAGGGGTGCGTTGAGATCATTCAGTACCTATTACACTATCCTTGAGCTCCACTTTGGTGTGCTGAAGACCTGAAGTGACTAACAAGAGTGTGTGCTAGAGAGGTCTCAAGCAACAGATGCAGCTAGGTGGTGTACTTCATTGGGATGATAAAGCATTTCGAACTGAAATATTAATCTTGCCAAAGAAAAACTAAAATTTCAATCATGTTATGACCACAATTGCAGACTTTTACAGTAACAAAGTACTATAGTGGGTAGAGACATTTACTGACACTTAACTCAGAAAATAAGAGACGGTCCTAATTTGTTGACGAGTAGTACTAGGAAACTTCTTTTCAGTCAGATCTAAGGCAATCAGTGATTGGAATTTTCATCCTGGTCCACCCTGACACTAATCAGGCTTTACTTTCTTGCTTTTACTTTGTTTTTCTGATTTATTTTCTGTACAAACACTGGGCGGTTTCTTTAATGGAAATCGACGAAGGGAAGCTTCGATTGGTAAAAATAACATTCATATTATAATTTTCTACTGTCAGAATTTTTTAGAATATCTACAGAATGCTTGCCAGATTGAACAAGGTTCCATCACAATGAACCAAATAGGAGAACATATCAGTGCCACTATACTCATCCTGTTTAAGAATACAACAGTCTGAACTCCAAGGATCATAATTCAGATCTTGCACTATGAAAACAAGGAACTTCAACAGGAAAAAGTCCACAACAATTGTGCCATAGCTGGTCTAGCAAGATCGGACATACATATGATATAAGCCCTTGAAATGATTGTTTCTTAGACTAGAACAAAAAACAGGGGTGCAAACGAACCACAAATAAAAAAGCATTTACCAGAGCGAAACCTGTTCCCAAGCACACAAACCTTGATTCCACCAAAACCTTGAGTTCTTGATTCATCCAGTTCCATCACACCATCCATATACACTTCTCTACTATCAGAATTATCTAGAAAATTGATAGGAAACTTAGCAGATTGAACATATATGATGGATACAGATGAAGTATCGTCGCAAATAACCAAATGGAACAACAGACCTGTGATGATATATTCATCCTTTTCTGCAAGGATCAGCCTAAACAATCTCGAGAAAAAGAAATAGGTGTTGCACCGTGAAAACAGCAAGCTTCAACAGATAAAAGTCCACAACAAATGGCCCCGCCATAGCTGGTCTAGCAAGAGGACATATACAATCAGGTCTCCAAATGCCCATTTTGTAGACTACAATAAAATACAGGAGCCCAAATGTGGTATAGTGCAGACAAATTAAACATGGAAATACACTGAAGTTGGGCAACATATGGAATCATTTGGCACAAGGTCCCCATCACCCCCACCATTGGTCCACACATCAGTGCCGCCTTCAAATATAGGCCAATTGAACAGCATGGACCAGTGAAACCTGTTCCCACTTCCCGGCACGCATTTGGTTCCCGAAGTATCTAGAACATTGATAGAAAACTTAACAGATTGAACATATATGATGGGCAGCGATGAAGTGCCGTTGCAAACAATCAAATGGAACAGCAGACCTGTGACGCTATATTCATCCTTTCTATGAAGATGGGTCTGAACAATCTCTGGGAAAAAAATATAGGTGCTGCACTACGAAAAAAAGGAACTTTAATAGATAGAAGTCCACGAAAATGGCATCTGCCAAGAGTTAGCATATACGATGAAATCTTCAAATGCACATTTCCTTACTAAAATAGAATACAGGAGCCGAAATATGGTTTATACTTGCACAGACAAGTTCAACATGGAAATACACTGAAGTTGGGAACAAGGTCCACACCATTGAGAACTCTCATGACTTTGGTAGAAATACAAGGACCACACCCATCAGTACAGCATTCAAATATATAGAGCAATGAACTGTGTGGACCAGTGGATATAACGTATCAACGGTCCAAACAAGAACAGGCTTCAAATATTGGAAAAAGAAAAACTATTGCATAACAGGAACTTCCAAACACAGCTTATTGCCTTCTTTGTGCAGGTTGTAGCATATGGCCTGTATGTGGTTATTACTTCCCACCTTGCTAATAATACAAAACAGCAGCTGGAAATTCTGTGGCTTGTGAACTTGTCCAAAGATAGATATATGCTTATGAGGCAGCAACATGTTCCAAGTTAACAGCAGTATGCATCCTTATAAACCGAGACAGATTGTTCATACTCAGAAGAGTTGGGCCAAAATATTATTATCAATGTAAATAATAATTACACTATGGTACTAAATCTGCACAGGTTCATCCAGACTCCATCTATAAGCAGCATCTCAAAAGAACGGAGCAGCGAATCTGCAACTTGTACTAAATCTTCCTGACTCTAAGCTGGGCTTGCCAATGCAGCACTACAGAAAGAATGTAGCAGTATTTGGATATAACTTACAAAGTCGCCAATTCTAAGAAACCAAGTACTGTAGAAGATCCTGGAAAAAAGTTGCCTGTGCTGCTGCCATCTTCTAAAAACGCATGGCATGTCATGAGCTGGTGGTATTGAGCTTTCCAGCCGCTCAAACGAAACCAAAAAGTCCTCTGGAGAACAGGCGGGAGCTTCTCCTCCTCCCCCTGTTGGCGCTCCTGTTGCTCCTCATCGGCGTCAGGTAGAACCGCAGCATCCCGTTGTCGAAGTTCCCGGGGGAAGTGTAGTGCACGCTCCTGCTCCTGCCGATCTTGGATTCCTTGCTGTTGAGCCGATTCGCGCGGAAACTCTGCGCGTCCCCGTTGGCTTGGGAGCTTCGGCTCGCTCTGCCTGAAACCAGCCCGTTGCGGCCAGGCTGAAGAACCTCGCCGTCGATGGCTGTTGTGTCACCGTTTCTACACCTCCGGGTCTCCTTCCTGGACTCGGAGAGGGAGCGGTCGAGGGCGTGCTCCCCCTTCCTGACGAACTCCTTGAGCGGGCTGGTGATGCTCCTGTCCCACACCCTGCTCCACCTGTTGGACCTCCGGCGCACCACGCCCGAGACCGACATCTCCGGACCGGCGTCCCCGCTGCAGCTCCTCTCCCTGAAGCTCTGTCCCACATCAGCCGAATGCCGAGCATTTGTGCTCTCTGCAGCAGCCCCGGCAGGGTTCTCTGGAACTGATGACGGTTCCTCCGCATTGCTGTGCCTGACGCGCGTGACCCCGTCGGCCGGCTCGTCGAGGCACGCGAAGGAGCAGGCGAGGGCCCTGCCCACCATGGAGCCGTCCCACGAGTGCCGCGGCGGCTCCCCCCTGCCGGCGCTGGCGCTGGCGCTGGGCGGGTCCCGGCACACCATCCACTCGCAGGAGCGGCGGAAGCTGGCCCTCCGCTCCACCTGCGGCGGCGATGCGGCATCCGCCGGCACCGAGGCCGCGGACGGGCGCGGGGGCTCCTCGTCCTCCTTGGCGCGCCGCCGCGCCCCGCGCTTGGGCAGGATGGACCGGAGCCAGGAGCCGCCCTTCCACTTGGCCCCGCGGCTCGCGCTGGGGTCCGGGTCGGATGGTGGTGGGTTCTTGGATTCGGGCGGGTGCTCGTCGGCGGTGGTGGTGGAGGGGGAGTGGTGTGAGTCGTCCATCTGGAAGAGCAGCATGAGCGTCTTCCGCAGCTTGCCCTGCTGGTCGGCGCCGGAGCCGGATCCCTCGGCGTCGGCGTGGGCGTCGCGGGGGGCGGCGGGGGTGACCTCGACGATCTCCGGGTGGGCGGGGCTGCGGACGGAGGAGAGGCGCTCCATGAGGCAGGAGGAGCAGACGCCGGCGAGGGGCTGGGCCGGGTGGCGGCCGCACCGCCCCAGGAGGCCGCCGGCGTCCGGTGGCTCCGGCAGCGCGTGCGGGCCCTCCATTGGGGTGGGCCGGGAGTCGGGAGTGGAAGGTCCGGGAGTGAGCCGAGCGAGCGAGTGGGTCAGTCGGTCAGGGTGGGGGGACAGGGAGTGGCGGGCGCGACATTGCTGGGGAGAACGGAGAAAAGGCCTAAGAAAAACGAAAACGAAAAAAGCGACTTTTGGGGCTGGGGAGCGTGTGGGGAAACGGGAGGAAAAGGTCGCTGGGGGCTTGCACGGTGGTGGTGGTGGGGTTGGATCGAGACGACGGAGGTATCCCATCCGTGGGGCCCCGCCGGAGCGCGCGGTGGAAATGCGAATTTGTCGGGGGCGGCGGAGGAGTAGTGGCGAGTGGAGGACGGCCGGACGGGACACGCACGCACGGCGGAACACGAAGGGCGCGTTTGGTAGCCTAGTGCGAATGGTGGCAGCACACCTTACACATCTGGAATGAGCCACGGACCGATATTGATCTGTTATTTGATTTTTTTAGAACAACTTACATCTTTATTCATCAAAGTAAAGTTACAGGACCATCGACATTCACCTTGCACCTGCCTATAGGCGGAGGAATCCACTTAGGAGCATGCGAGATTTGCTGGCCTTCCTTCACCGACACCATCAGTACCCTTTTCTGCGCTATGCCCAAGTCTTGCAGGAAAGAATCGACGAACCTCGAAGTATATACAGGACTTTGAAAAATCTCTTCATGTATCGCCTTCCTCCGGGTGTGCCAGATAGCCTAGAGAGTAACTAGCATCCTAGTCAAGTCCTCCTGTCCCATTGGACTCATCATCGAGAACAACCATTGTCGGGCGGAAGGCTCCGTCGATAGGCTGATATGTTCAACTATCGTTGGGTCACAAAGGGCCAAGATGCATCGGGACATTGCAAACACCAACGGTGAGTGCCGCCATGAATCCTCCTGCGCACACGATGGTGCCATGTTCCTTCGATGGCATACATCACCTGTGGGCAAAGACTGCTCGCCAGCCTCCACACACAAAAAAAAAAACCTTAATCTTTCAGGGTACTAAGCATTTCCAGAGCTTCGTCCACATTTTATCATCATTGGTTGCGCTTGATGACTCTGCATGACCATCCAGCCAGTCCTCCCTCACCCTCTTCGTTGATACCAGGTCTGGCATGCAGATTTCACGGAAAATACTCCGTGTTTCTTGAAATGCCAGGCCCAAAAATCACTTTGGTTCCTGGTACATAGCGGGATGCTCTTGATTACTTGTATAACCATAGCGACCTATTGTTTGGTAGGTCGGGTTACATCGTTTGGGCTAAAAAAAAGTTTTTCATCTATAATGGCTCTGGGAGTCAGCTGTATCTTTTTCCTCTCGCATATCAACGGATTAGTGATAAAGCTTGCCTGTATCAGTCTATCTATTTGGTAAAGGTGAGGATAATGGCCCGTAATAGTCTACCAATAGATATAGGAGAGAGCAAACTTGTTAAAAGTCTATGATGGATTGTAAGGGTTGTCCGGGTTAGTCTATCTATAGTGTAAAGAACAGGGCATGTGAATTGTTCGGAACAGTCTACCTTAATGGTAAAGGTGAGAATAAATGCCTGGGTCAGTTTACCTATAGATAAAGGACAGGACATACTTACAAAAGGGTGGGTATGCGGGGTCACGGAGAAGACAGTGATTGGCTTGGTTCTTATACTGGGCCTCACACCAAGAAAGTGTGGACGGGAAGGAACGCCCGGTTGGAACAAGGATAAGTTCTCTTATGAGAAAAGTAACGCACCTAAAAAACGCCCTCGTTCCGAGCGGCAAATAGCGCTCGCTGCTCCCCGGTTGGAGGTCTTGGCTACAGCACCATCGACATTCACCTTCCAGCTGCCTATAGGCGGAGGAATCCACTTAGAGCAAATTTAATAGTAGAGCCAAGTGTTGGCTATAAGCCATGTCATGTCATCTATAGTCATTTTAGAGCCAACATGTACAATAGTGAGCTATAAAATCGTACTACTTTATTAGTGCATGGCCCATCATTCACTCTCACATAGTGCCTAGGAGCACGTGCTAGAGCTGGCTCTTGCATAAGAGCACACTCCTCTTCTCTCTCCTCCTCTCTCTCCTCCAACTAGCCAACAATATATTATTTTAATCCTTATAGCCAGCTGACTAGGACTTAGTACTTGCTCTTAGGAGCGTGCGAGCTTTGCTATGCCCAAGTCTTAGCAAGGCGGAACACGAAGCATCATCGGCTCAGCCTCGCCTGCTCCAATTGTGAAATCGAGATTTTGTTCAGAATCGCAAATTTATCTAAATTAACGGATCACCGACACACTTTCATGGAGAAAGGGAGTAGGAGCAATAAAAGGTCTATGTAAACACAAGGTTGACGAAATTGAATTCTAAACTCCAATGTTTTTCCACTGTACTTACGAATTCCGGTCTAAATTCAACGCTGAAGTTGTTTGCTACATAGAGAAAAAATGAAAAATCTTCCCGTCTAGCCCCCACCGCGGCGGTACGCTCTAGCGTCGTTTGGTGGGCGAGTGAAGGTTTGTCTACGGCGAATCTCGCTAGATTCGGTCAGTGCTAATTCTGACCTAAGTTTCTCTTAATCGGCGATGGTTGATGCTCTCGGTACGCTCTAGCAAGACTTCTCGTTTGTCTACTGCAATAAATTATACTAGGGCAAGCTTTGTCCGGCTTCATTGAGGGACGAACGAGGACGGCGTCACGCCTTGAGCTTGTTTGAGTATTTGTAGTCATCGCTAGGTGGTACAAGGATTTTATGTTGTAATTTTTATTACTTTTGGGGTTTGTTGTAGTGTTGTTGACCAATATGAATAGATCATTGAAATTTTCGCAAAGAAAAAGTAAGATACAATTGTTGAAAGAGTGAGAATGTAAGCACCGGATGACACGATGATAGAAGCCGCAACCAAAGCGCCCTTTGAAGTTGTCACACCACGCTACCAGCATCCCTGATCCCGAGTACCAAGACAACACCTCCAACAAGGGATGTGACGTCAACGATGCTACTGTCCGGACTAGCATGTTGATCCTAGGGTTTCCCTTGGAACTCCAAGGAGAGCGGATCGGGGGAACAACGACGCCCTCCATGGAGGAATGGCAACACCCGCAGGCGCCGCCGCGTCGATGCCGGACAGGCCAACAACAATTTCTCCCGTTCCCCCACCACCACACCCCTAAAAGGATCGGTTTCCGAGCAGCCTAGCGAGGATGGACATGCGGGGTTTTGGCGGGTGCAACATCTGCAGTGCCACAGAGCACACAGACATCACAGCTGCCGCCTAGCCACCCTGCACCCACCCATCACCGAGCATGTCGCACCTCGCAACCACCATCACCTCTACCCGCTAGCACACGCTACCTTGGCGTGATACGCCGATGCTACATGCAGATCTGGGCCACCTGCCCACCACCAGCTCCTCCACTCCCACCCGAGACGCACGTCTGACGACTAGCACCGGCCTCTGATGTCGCCAGACCGCAGGGGAAGAACCCCTGGAGAAGCTACACCGCCCCCGACTCCGAGGTGAGGTTGAGTTTCTGGAGAGTGTGCGGGGTTGTCGAGATCATGTAGGATGAGCCCAAGGAGTTAGTCAAGGCCGGCGAGGCTGCTGACCTTGCCAATGCGGACGAGGATGGATATTATGGGAGAGTTGTGAATTTGATTAGAATTTTTTTGGCAGAAGTGATTTAGAGTTGTATTTTTCAGATTGAAAAACAGCTCCAGGGTTTAACTTAGACCGAAATTCACGAGTTCAAGATACATATTTTTTTTCTAATTAAACCGCGTGGCGGGACAAGGGATGGATGGTGTCAGGGGTGGTCCAGTGTCCTGCCGCCGTGCACCCTGTACGTGCCAGTGGGGACTCGCCCGCTCCAGAACGATCACAGGACTCGCGGCGCGGGCTTTTATTTCTGTCATCATTGGACATTGCCTGGCGTCGGACATCGCAGCTGGAGTCCCGGCACGGTACGGCCATCACCGGCCGCGACGAGCGTGCGGCTGTCCCGGATCGCGGTTGCCGCCGTCCTGCCTGCCTACCCTGCCAGCGGCGACAACGCACGCACTATGCTAGTGTAGTCGTACGGGTTTCGCAATCAACACATCTTCCTCAACGCTATGTTTCGGCTTGTACTAGGTGCAAATGAATCTACTAGTACTCCTTTTGGACCGGCACGATAGTTTAAAACAAATTTAATATCAATTTAGACAGTAAAATATAAATTATCCGTCTATAAAATCTACTCTCCGTTCTGATTTAGTCTATATTTTAGAAAAAAATGAGACAATTTAATGTTGCATTAATTAGTACTATTTAAATATGTGAACAACCAATATGAAATAATAATGTGCAATAAAGAGAGCTAAACAACTTCGTTTTTGGTGTTGTCGTTAACCAAAAGTTAGAATGTAGATTATTTTAGAACAATTTTTGGGACTAAAATGTAGACTTTTTCAGAACAGATAGAGTATACCATTAGATTCATATTTGCAAAAGGTTTTTCATGATATAATTGTTATGACATAAATTTTATAGTATTTTATTGACTTAGAAAATGTTCGATACAGTTTTTTGCTTACCCCATTCATCAGTGTTAAATAGCGCCGTAACACAAGCTTCATAGCTCATTCTCGTACAACCTCCAAAGGACTCAACGTTATCCAGATACAGATGTATCTACATGCTAGTCACTCGTTTCCGCATGAAGGGAGTAGTAATTACCAAAGAGAAAATGTTATGTGCATCTTTGTTGCTCCAGTGAAAAATGAACTAACCAAATAGTTGTTCCATCCCATAGTTCCCATGCTGAATCACATAAACGTAAGGTCCAGGCATCATATGAACCACATAAAGCAGACATGCAACAATACGGGGGCAACATCACCGATTCCTTCTATTCTCATGCTCAACAAGTAACAGATTCATGTCAAGACACACAACAAAAGGGCCTTAAGTCATACATTAATAATACGACAACTCTGGCAATCTGAGCATACATCTTCACATACTATAGGGGAAGATGATGCCGGTTCAGGACAAATATGTGACGCTGTCAGAATGGCGACCCTGAAACTCACTCTAAAGCCTCACTCACGCCTCCAGGTGACCACCTTACTCGGGCACATTCATAGGCGGTTCCAGGCTCTCGACGAGGATCTTTAGGTCTAGATCCTGGCCCTCAAACTTCTTGATGAAAGGATGGTTCTGCAGGAACATGAACAGCAATTCAGAACAAAGTTAAGTCAACAATGGTATCACAGTTGGACAGTTCTACAAAAAAAAAACTTGTTATGAAGTAAACAGGGAATGCTGACCAAGAGTTCTGAAGCAGACTTCCGTTCTGCAGGATCCTTCTGTATGCTGCAAAGCAATAGAGCAATATGAGAAAAAGGATTTCCTCTAGAAAAATAGCAAAATGTAATGAAACTACAGTATGATATACACTAACAGCACGTATCTCTATCTCTCTAGAGATACGCAGGCAGAAATCATCAGTTGCATTCAAAATGTGCAGATTACCATAGGAAAAGATGAAGCAATAAAACATACAATCAGTGAACTGAATTGGCTTCAAAAGAAAGGAAGTTCTAAAGGAATATCTGAATGGTAGACGTGACAACACAGCCAAGTGCTGCAGGTCAAACATGATGTGAGGACTGGAGTGAAAACAGAGTCGCGGAGTAAATACATATAAGTCTACTACTGTATCAGTTAGTCACAACTTCACAGTGACAGTTCTGTCTATCTGGGAAACAATTTACATATTGACATAGCTGACTTAAATTAATAAGCACATTTTTCCATCAAACGTGACCATTAGGATTGTTAGACGATCAATAACTCAAACTGCAGATTAGTTAAACTTATAGTTTCAAGTAACAATTCAAGCAGCACGGGCACAGGATGACCAGCTCCTGCCTGCTCTTACCCGCTGCGTCTGAAAGGGAGAAACGGGATACTACAAAGCAGGAGATGCGGGTTCCACGGTACCCAGTCAATCTACTCTAAGCATGTCAGCATGTACAACCAGCCAGAGATTGGAGGGGGCCACATCATGCATGCAGCTGCCAGGGTCGCCCCATCTAGCTAGCTACTGCATGCCTCGTGGTATAATCGAGGAAAAGTAGGCGCAGCCGCTTATCCTGCCAGCGTTAAGCAGGATCGAACTAATGAGATAACTGGGTTTGGCTGGTGGGACAGGAGGCAGGCCCGTCCCACTTTCATCGTTAGTTTTAATAAGGGTGAACTAATGGGATAACTTGGTTTGGTTTGGCTGGTGGGACAGGAGTAAAAAAACACCTACTTAATTATGGTTTGATTAAAAGATGGTTTTTAGTGGCAGGTTGCCCTGACCTAGAGTAGCTGCTGTTGCCTAGAGATGCAAAGCCAATACGTTTGGGAGGGCTGTAATTTCTTGGGCCGTAGTCAAATGTAAAAAAGTCTATAAGACCATTGATTCATATGTTTGCTGTTAAAAAAAAAAAGACCTTTGCAAAATATGGAGACCTGTGGATTTCACTAGTTTTTTTTTTTTATAGAACACTGCAGATTAAAGAAGAGGTGTTCTCTACAATTAATGATGCTCAAACGACCACACTAAAACAGTCCTATTCAAAAAGACACTTGTTCAAAGGGAGAATAATACTTTAATAGACAAAACACACTTGTGCAAAAGGGAAAATAATAATACGTAATAGACAAAGTCCACAAGTTGTGAGAAATGAGGAAGCAGGTACTCCCTGCGCCCTAAACTGTAAGGCACACTTTATTTTGCACGATATTTGATGCATGACTTTGACCACTAATGTGTACAGGACTATATGGATAGAGAATGCATAAATGGTATCATTGCATTCGTCTTGCAAAATTCTTTCATTTCATATATCTTTATAGTAATTTTGTGGAGATATTATAAAACAGTCCTATTCAAAAACACGCTTGTTCAATGGGAGAATAATGCTTAAATAGACAAAACACACTTGTTCAAAAGGGAAAATAATAATACTTAATAGACAAAGTCCAGAAGTTGTGACAAATGAGGAAGCAGGTACTCCCTCCGTCCTAAAATGTAAGGCACACTTTATGTTGCACGATATTTGAGGAATGACTTTGGCCACTAATATGTACATAATTATATGGATAGCAAATGCATCAATGGTATCATTGCATTCGTCTTGCAAAATTCTTTCACATATATCTTTATACTAATTTTGTGGACATATTATAAGTACAAAGTATAGTCAAAGTTGTAAGTTGTTGGCCAGCAAAAATCAAGGCGTCCTCACATTTTGGGACAGAGGGTGCACATCTTAAAACAAGTTAGCCTTACCAACAATAATATATTTGCGGTTTGAGTGTTCCTAGGTTTCTTTGAAGGACAAGCAAAAAAAGTAAGAACTTTGGGAAACAGGGCAAGAAGTTCGTTCAAATTTACTACTACTGAGCAAGAAGATAAGCAGGAATGCAGTAAGTGAGCTAGTTTCATGTGTAATTTCGGAGAATTCTGTGTAACATACCAGGAAGAGATGAATGAGCAGAATTCTGGTGAGAACTGATCTGCAGGTGCAGAAGGTGGTGGCTGGTCAACAATTGCTTCTAATAGTTCATAGAAGCTCAACCAACCATCTCCTTCTGGAGGAATATAGGGGAAGCGGCCAATGGCACATTCAAGTATTACTAAGCCCAAACTCCATACATCACTCTTGTAGTCATAGGAGCTGCCACTAATCCGCTCAGGCTGCACAAGGAAGAAAAGTAGAAAACTATGACAACAAATTTATGTGCCCCAGATAACCATTATGACCATAAAACAGTCAGAAGACAGAGTAGATATTTTTACATACCGCCATGTAGTTGTAGGTTCCAACAAATGTATCACGCTGACCTATTGAACTTGCTAGCACTGCACTTACGCCAAAATCGGTGATCTTTACTTCACCTTTATGGTTGACTAACAAGTTAGATGGCTTTATGTCCCTGTGAATTACATGCCTTTCATGATGAAGATATAACAGACCCTCCAAAACCTGATTATTAAGACACTATTGATGTTAGATGTGCCAGATTATAGCTTCAAACTTCCAACAGATGACACAAGTTAAGACTAATCTGAATACAGAAGTTCAAAGCAGAAACCATAGGCCACGCATATGCATACCTGCTTGCAAAGTACTGCGAGGTATGGCTCCAGAATGGTTTTAACTTGTTTAATTATGTCTGCAAGAGATCCACGATCCATGTATTCCAGAACAAGATATATTACACCATTGTGGTAAAAAGATTGATGGCAAGAAACTATATGTGGGCTCTGCGTTGCTTGATTTATTTTGAGCTCCTGTACTATTTGTTTGCGAACTGCCTCCTGAATGTTCATTTGAATGCCCTATGAAGGAATTGCGGTAGTCAATTAACTGATAGATCATATGGACGACAATATGCCACAGCAGTACAACAGAAGGAAAAAATGCTTGAAAATGTTTTATCACCTGAATAACATTGCTTAATCTATTCTCATTCATTAGCATCAGTTCTCATTAAAATTAGAGTTTCATACAGATTTTGCAGGTCAAGGTCAGCCAGTGCAAGATGTTTTCGCCACAAATCATTTTAATGGTGTGCATCTCTGTGAATTTGATTGAATATACTGCAATGCAATTACAAAGCTGACAAAACAAAACAACTGTAGAATAATCTGATTTGTTATAATAACACATAACATGTAATGAATCTGTTCAAACAGATATGAACAGATTGGTTTTCATGTCAACAAACATAAAATAGATAAACAGTACAATAAAGAAAATTAGCAGTCTACTGCAACTTCAAAAGAAAAAAATCCATCTTACGCATTCGTGTGGCCCACTAGATAAACTTAGTGTATGGTTACCTTCAAGGCATAAAATGTGCCCACCCACTTGTGCTGCACGAGTTGGACGACCCCACCACTTCCCTTACCGATGACCTGAATCATCTCTAGGTCATCCATTGATAACTGTAC
The DNA here is from genome assembly GCF_022539505.1 of Lolium rigidum. Taxonomy (NCBI): domain Eukaryota; kingdom Viridiplantae; phylum Streptophyta; class Magnoliopsida; order Poales; family Poaceae; genus Lolium; species Lolium rigidum. Next base: position 36,532,993 of record NC_061510.1, read on the forward strand.
ATCTTCCACCTTCATGTTTGTTGACTGCTGGGGAAAATAAACAAATCAAGATGCAATCAGAATTTAGAAACAACTTGATACTTATCCAAATGATAGCAAACACAAACTGAAGAGCAACATATCCTTTTTGAAGTTCAAGTTAAATTGAAGAACCTTTGGGGACAAGATACCCCATTCCCACTAATTGTAAATATCCAATTGGTGACATTTTGTAACCAATAACAAGCAACCTAGTACATAATTTCAATCCTAGGCATAGAAGATTCACATCTACCCAAGATAATCATGAAACCAAAATTGAGAAATATAGACTATGGATAAAATGCCTGCCAAGTTTGAACTATAAGGATAGCACTGCAGTCCATAAATCAGTAGCTTTGGTCAATAAAAGTAGCTCGTGCTGCAAATTAAGCAGACAACTGACTGCTTAAGTCAGAACATATGCTAGCATTCAACTGTGGTGGCATTCTTCACTTCTGTTTACCTAAAACCTTGGTCCAGGCCTCCCTCCTCCATGCTGACGTGAGGTTGCTCCAGTGGCACTTCCTCTGGTCAGATCCGAACTCCATATTTCCATAGCAGTTCACCCAGTCTCCTACCCAAGTAATCTTTGGGCCTTGGCCAGTTCCACATCGTTCCCCCACACAGGAAACCCTAACCAGAGGAAGAGACCCCGAGGGGGAAGAAACTGCTCAAAGAGCTACTCTGCTGGCGCAGGAGCCGCCCATTGATGAATTCATGTAGATGGATGCGCGGCCTTGGCCAGCTCAAGGGGCCTTGACAAGCTCATTCTGCTAGTGCTGGCGCAGGAGAGCTCAAGCTCAATTCTTAGCCTAAACTGCCAATTTTATATAGCATGTTTTTCTTTGAATTCTTGTTGAAGCTATCGGAGGCTTGATCTTTTACTGTGATCCTTTTTGTGTCTACACTCTACACATATTTCTGATGTACTTTTGTTTCTTCAAAACAAGAGGTACTACCTCTGTCCATAAATAGATGCCAAAAGTTTGTCTAAATTTGAATGTATCTAGTCACGATTTAGTGTATAGATACATTCGAATTTGAATAAATATTTGGCATCTATTTATGGACGGAGGGAGTAATACATAAATTAAATGGTTGTCTTTCATTGCTGGTGGTCTTTTAGACTTAATCAAAGAGGTTTGTGGCTTACCTCTGAGGAAACGGAGATGGATACGTAGGTTCCTGGTTAAGTAATTATGAACGATTGATTTTTATATGTTATTTAATATGTCCAAATGTGTTCATGTTGTATTGTACTCCGTGCGGTGACATGAGTACAATCACAAATCTTATCAAATATTTTGTCGGTACCCCCTGGTTGATTGAAGCAATAGACCCTCTGAGTGCACTGAATCAGTGGCACACACATCAATACCCCTTTCTGAATGCATACCAAGGAACGATCGAAGTAAAAGACAAACAAAACCAATTGGACGGATAAACAAACAATAGAAGTAGTCATTGGTAAATACTGAACCAAGAACTCACATTTTCATCTCCATTTTCCTCTGAGATAAGCTGCAAACCTCTTTGATTAAGTCGCAGTTCACCATCCTTGAATGTACCACTCGCCGTCCTAAAAGACCACAGACGAAAAGAAAATTATTTCAGTTTACACATTACTTCTGAGAATAATCATCGAGTCCACAATCAAACTTAAACATTAAAATGCATGATCTTGAACCGCAAATATATCATAGAAAACAATCAAGTGTCAACATACAGATTGCAGAGTCAGCTCAGAAACTGAAACCATACAAATTTCTAAGTAAAGATGTGGATTTGAATGCTTTAGTCAAAAATACAAATTGCAGAGTCAGCTCAGCAACTCAAATCATACCAGTTGTTGCAATATAAGTAGTAGACTTAAATACTTTCCAAATAAAGCTACGCTTCAGCAACCCACTAATGGCTACCGAGCTCCACCACAGTTCACAATTAAAAACAACAAATCAAACATACATACGTATAAAACAACTCTATCCATCTGGGTCTAACAAAACAATATCTCACACTTTTAGACATATAGCTCAAACCTTCGGTGGCATAAGGGGGAAACGCAAGGTATACAAAAATCAGGATCGAGGAGACCTACAGGAACTTATCGACGGGCGTCTCCTGCGCCGGCACGTCGAGCTTGAGGTCCTTGAGCGCTTTCTTCCCCCTCATGGTCCCTTCCCCCGGTTAGGGTTTATCTAGCGGGAGACGGGCAGAACTGGTCAAAAGACCGAAGTAGGTTAGGGATCGGATGAACTGCTACGAAGATACGGATTTCGGAGCAGGCCGGATATGCTCACCGGGGGCACGGCAGACGGACTGGGGAGGAGGAGCCGGAGCGTTGGTGTAAAGGCGCGATCTTGGGTCGATAAAACCGGAAATAGCAGCGCGGTTGGTCAAAATGGAGGCACGTGCGGCGACTTGGGGTGGACTGACAGCGGCCGCGCTGCAAGTTGCTCGCGCCGCTCGGCCGTTGCTCTCGCCGGGAGATGAATCGAGCTCTCCCTCCGGGTCGACGCCGAAGATCCCGACGGCGACGGCTTGGGATGGGGGTCGGCGAATGCGCGGATCTGGGGTCGGGGGCGGCGAGCGGAGTGGCGGCAAGGGACGGCGTGGGGCGGCGAGGGGGCGGCGCTGGTCGGCCGGCGAGGGGCGTGCGGTGGGGAGAGGCGGCTGGCGAGCGACGGGAAGGGGCTGCGAAGGAAGCAGGAGGGCTCTCCTCCTGCGTGGTCACTGGTCGGTCGTCAGTGGTCACTCTCAGCTCTTCAAGGCAGGCTGCTAAGTAGAAAAGGAACCATCGTTAACAATGGCCCAGCCTAGTTTAAAGCCCTGCCTGAAGCAAACAGTCGAGCAGCTTGGTGTTGGGCTGTGATGGAGGAAGTGCAAGTCATGCCGGAGTCATCACAAAAGATGTGAATAGATAGATAACTGGCTTCGAATCCGTTTTAATGTATCCATATCCGATACTGAAGAATCCAATGGTAAGGATATCTGATTTTGATCTTTAAGTGGTACTCCGGATACGGTACAAAATATAGCATGCGGATATGAATTATCTAAAATTTAATTAGGATTATCTTAATATTTTAAATCGGATAATCTGATTTCTGAGACAAAAGCCAAGGCTAATCTGACGAAGATAATAGTTATTGACTTAACAAATTAGTTTGGCAAGCATATAATAACTCTAAATTTCTACTACCACTGGTAGACTGATGGTTCAATTATTTAGCTTTTATTTATACTATCTCATCAATGCTTGAGATTTAGCCTAAATTGTGTATGTGTTTTCTTAACTAATTGACTCCCACAAGGCAGAAAGTTTACACCCCCTCGTCACAAAGTTTGCAAGAACTAGAACTATCTACGGATGAGCATATATATATATACGACTATGTTTTGTTTCCTGTCCGAGTTCCGATTCAAATCCGTAGTTTGATATATCCGCCTCGAATCCGCAACCGGTCAATATCCGCTTCGATCTGAATCCGAGAAAAAAGTATGGTAAAGGATATGATATGAGCAAAATCTGATCCGATCCATTTACACCGGGAGTACTGGCAAGGAGCAGCACAACAACAAATTACAATGGTTTGTGTTTGTCTATTTTACTTTCAGTTTATTCCTAATTATTTGAATTGTGTAATCTTCCATTATGGAGATTGGTAACGGCTTAAAGCAATTTGATTGTAATTCAATTCATTGTGATTATAAGTAGAAAGTTCATATTCTTTAGCCATTGATAAACAATTTGTCGGACAAGTTTGTCAGATAGGACTCGACACAATTGCCACAAAATATACAAACTCCAAAATCAATACTAGATACCCGAAATACACATGCCACCACGGTATAAAGAGTTTTTGTGTACATAATTAGATAGTGTGTTTTCCTATGTATGTTCATTTTTAGATTATTGTGTACATAAATTAGATAGTGTGTTTGGTAGTTTAATTGCTTCATTGATTTATTCATAGACCATGGATAGATGAGTGGATGATCCAAGATATGATGGAAGAGGAAGCCAATGCCGTCATCAACGAAGATGAACACTTGAGAAACGTCTCTTACAGGGTTTACAAGCGGAGCTAAATGCCACACCCAAACATGGAGGCTCGAAGTTAGGGAGAAAGAAGACCAAGACAAGTCAGAGGATGGAGGATCATTGCATGTTATACGCCGACTATTTTTATGACCCGCCAACACATGCCCCAAATGATTTGTGGCAGCGCTTTAGGATGAACAAAAAGTTGTTCGTGTGAGGAAGTATGAAAATTGCACTGAAATGTTTGGTTTTTCATATATTTATAAAGTGTGGCAGGTTATGGACTTGGTACACTTTTTTAGGCATGCATGGAGGGACTCACGGTGATATCAACATGTTGCAGCGAGTTCCTATGTTCGTGAAACTTGCTGAACGCCATGCTCCGAAACGCACCTATGAGATCACTATCCACCAATACACCAAACGGTGAAATGGTACTACCTAACCGATGCCATCTATCTAAAATGGTCAACATTTATGAAGACAAACCCATCCCCTCTATGTCAGAAAAAATCTTGGTTTGCTTAGTGCCAAGGAAGTTGCAGTAAGGATGTCGATTAAACATTTACTGTGCTCCAACCTCATTTTGCTATTGTTCGAAGCCTTAATTTTACTTGTTCAACAGATTAGAGGTGGGAGATCGTGAATGCTTGTGTGATAACACGGAACATGATCATCGAGAGTGAACGTCTGCTTTAATGATTTGTGATTGTCCGTATGGCAGTCAGGGCTATTTTGCCCAAGTTGATCAGTAGGGTGCCAGACGAGCTTGCTGGTTCCTTAGGTGCATGTGGGATCGGTGCAAAAGTTGTTATTTCTTATCTGCAAAATAATCAATATTATATAGAGTTTGTGGGCGCTCGAAGAATATACCGTCTGATTTTTTATCTAGTTGTACTTGTCAAAATTATATTTAATTGAAATTGTATGAAATTCTATTTATATTTTCAGTTGTTGTAATAATACTTACTTATGTGTTGAAAACTATGCAACATTGTTAAAAGTATGGTTATATTTGCAAAAAAAAAATAGAAAATAATCTATGTGTCAACGTCTTATTGAAAGATTGACCGGTTCACCCAGCTCTCCCAATATGGGGGCAACTAGTGCTGACGCTCCTATAGCACCCATTTAACGCTACTACCTAACGGTGTATTGAGGGTGCGGCTAGAGATGCTTTAAACCATAGAGATATCGTTGGTCCTAATTAATCTACATAAGCGCCTCGGCCAGCACCTACTTATTGTCATCTTTAAGCTGGGTTTCATTGTCGACTCATTCTCATGTCGCCTCTACCACTGAATCACCAACGATGGTTTTGATTTATTCCGGTAGTTGTGTTCTAGGTAGGACGATTACATCGTGTGACATGCGGTCGCAGCTGGAGGTATCAACATCCAAGAAATTGCCCTACAACAGGTCAACAGCCTTCTCTTCCTACAAGTTAATTTAATTTATGGTCAGTGCGCCGGCCGCGGTCGTCGCCGTTGATCAAAGCTACTGTAGAAGTAATACTCGAAATTACCAAGTGGAGATTATTATTGCAGAAGGGGTGCAGATCCGATATGCCCTGGTCAAGTGGCGATGCATGGCGCTTCGCTCACGGACACAGCTGCTTCCGTATTCCGTAGCCTCGATTCGTACGTACTAGGTCATCAAAACGCGGCACCGGCGCGACTTTGCGGTACCGATCGACGCTAGGTACGTACGTACGCCACCGGCCGGCGGCGGCCCGCGGTGAGGCGCGCGTGGCAGCTGGGGTGCACCTACGCCGTGGATTGATTCGGACGTGCCGCCACCGGGGAGGGGAATTTTTGGTTGGGAAGAAGCAGGGAAGAAGAAGGTTGCCTCGCTTCCAGAGTGCCTGCCGCTGCCGACTAGGCTTTGCTGACCGTTGACCACTCGCCGTCACTGGTCGCTGCGGCGTCCGAGCTAGCTAGGGTCGCGCCGGTTCCATTTCCACTTCTACCTACGTACACCATCGATTCTATCTCTAACCTACTACAAGCTCTGTGTATGGGGCCGGCCCACCTGCCATCGACCTGGACGGACTCCATACTAGGTAGGCGCTGGACGAATGAACCGAAATGGATTGACTTCGGATCTACTCACGCACGCACACATTCCTCTTCTACACGGCAACCCACCCACACGACGGCTGCCGTGAGAGGCAGCCACAGACTTTAATTACCGCGGTTTTTCTTCTCTATCAGCTGGAGTAGTTTTCCGCTAACCCATTTCAGCGGGCACATACGCCGTGTGTGTGACTGTGTTCTAGTCACTACGGGAGAGATGCAGTATGCCGACGGCCGCCAGCCGTCGGCACAGCCTAGAAGGCCGTCGGCACAGTCTGTGCCGACGGTGACCGTCGGCATAGCGTCGTCGGCATAGTTCTGGTCGGGGACTGCCCGATCACCGTCGGCACAGACTGGCCGTCGGCATAGATTGTTGTGCCGACGGTAAAACCGTTGGCATAGTATTTCAAAATTTTCAAAAAAATATTCAAAAAAAAAATTGAATTTTTTTTTATTTTTTTTCACTTTTCTTCTTCTACTTTTTTACTTGTTAATCTTTCACAATCACACTTAGTACACTTAATCTTAGGTTAAATTGCACTTATGGTCAAGTAACCCAGTTGGTCACCCATCCTCACACTACTCCCGCCCCGGCACGCTTAACTTCTTGGTTCTCTTCGGATGAGCTTCCCTGAAAGAAATGACACCTTGATGTTAATATTACCATATCTATCATATTAACCCTTTGACCGTGATGTCACACCTCTATATTTTTAAATTCTAAACAATTATTTAAGTAAACAACAATGAATATATATGAATAATAATATAGAATTTGAAAAACAATTAAATGATTTTATTTTTTGTTTTTTATTTAATAAGGAATAATTAATATCAGTAAATGCGAATTTGGCAAATAATATGTCTAAATTGATCAGAAAAATGAGAGGAATACAAATATGACATCCATATCATCTTTTGAACCTAAAAAGTTAACTTACCCAAAAATCATGAGCATTAGATCAAGTACCTCTAGTTTAAATTTGACTGACTTTATCGAAAATGAGGTGGGAAACGGCCTCGGCATGGCATAGTTTGCCGAAACAAGGTCATATTTGGCACGTGTGTGGACCCTAGGATGGGAAGTAAGACCCCGGACGCGCATTTCAAATCCGATCCACGGTTGGCCATCTTTTTATTTTTAGCGTGCTCAAACGGTTTTTATTTGTGAAGCAGCTACATGGGGCGCATTTTAGTATGAAGTGAAACCTCCGTGCGATGATAGTAGACCACCTACGCACCACCTATCACATGAAATTTGCACGCGTTAGCTTTTTGGGAACCCATGCGGCTTCCGGCGGTGTCCCGCCGTATCCGCTGGAAACTGATCGGATTTGAACTAGGGGTCAACTATCCGTCGCTCCAGAAATTCCGGAAAAATTGTTTTTAGTTCAACGACGCATCATTATATGTGCTAATTTTTGTCCGTTTAGTTTGTTCACGAATGGGTGCACCCGCACGCCCGGTACGGCGATACCGCATGTCTCGGGGGTCCTGTTTTGGCCAGATGACAATTTGAACGAAGTCAAAAAATCCCACAGAATCGTGTGACGTCATTTTATATGTCATAGTAACTATTCCGTTTGTTAAAACTGGGATACGGCAATTATTTTGAAAAACCCTTCACGAAAAGGGCTATCGCATCCGGAGTTCTATGGATTTCAAGGGAAATGAGGTGGGAAACGGCCTCGGCATGGCATAGTTTGCCGAAACGAGATCATATTTGGCATGTGTGTGGGCCCTAGGATGGGAAGTAACACCCCGGACGCGCATTTCTAATTCGATCCACGGTCGGCCATCTTTTCATTTTTAGCGTGCCCAAACGGTTTTTATTTGTGAAGCAGCTACATGGGGCGCATTTTAGCATGAAGTGAAACCTTCGTGCGATGATAGTAGACCACCTACGCACCACCTATCACATGACATTTGCACGCGTTAGATTTTTGGGAACCCATGCGGCCTCCGGCGGTGTCCCGCCGTATCCGCTGGAAACTGACCGGATTTGAACTAGGGGTCAACTATCCGTCGCTCCAGAAATTACGGAAAAATTGTTTTTAGTTCAACGACGCATCATTATATGTGCTAATTTTTGTCCGTTTAGTTTGTTCGCGAATGGGTGCACCCGCACGCCCGGTACGGTGATACCGCATGTCTCGGGGGTCCTGTTTTGGCCAGATGGCAATTTGAACGAAGTCAAAAAATCCCATAGAGTCGCGTGACGTCTTTTTATATGTCATAGTAACTATTCCGTTTGTTAAAACTGGGATACGGCAATTATTTTGAAAAACCGTTCACGAAAAGGGCTATCACATCCGAAGTTATATGGATTTCAAGGGAAATGAGGTGGGAAACGGCCTCGGCATGACATAGTTTGCCGAAACGAGATCATATTTGGCATGTGTGTGGGCCCTAGGATGGGAAGTAACACCCCGGACGCGCATTTCTAATCCGATCCACGGTCGGCCATCTTTTCATTTTTAGCGTGCCCAAACGGTTTTTATTTGTGAAGCAGCTACATGGGGCGCATTTTAGTATGAAGTGAAACCTCCGTGCGATGATAGTAGACCACCTACGCACCACCTATCGGATGACATGTGCACGCGTTAGCTTTTGGGAACCCATGCGGCTTCCGGCGGTGTCCCGCCGTATCCGCTGAAAACTGACCGGATTTGAACTAGGGGTCAACTATCCGTCGCTCCAGAAATTCCGGAAAAATTGTTTTTAGTTCAACGACGCATCATTATATGCGACAATTTTTTCATTTTTGGCGTGTGTGAAAGCCATGAAACCTCGAACATTATAGCTCGTTTCTAAAAAGATTTGTTTAGGTATTTGAAATATTCCATTTTTTATATTTTTCTATGATAGATCTTGTTTTTCTGCAAAATTTGATATATTATACTTATTTTTCTCAATTAGAATGATTTAGTTGTGCTTTTTTGAAGACTGTCGTGCAGAAATAGAAAAAAGCTATGCCGACGGGTTTGTAGTAAAAAAAAAGAAAAAAAATGTTGTGCCGACGGCCAGACTGGTCCTGTGCCGACGGTCAGAACTGTGCCGACGGTGACCGTCGGCACAACCGACTTGTGCCGACGGCCATTTTAACGCCGATGGCCATCTTTGTTGCTGCGGTCCGGATGCTTCTGTACCGACGGCCCCGATATTTGGCCGTCGGCACACACGGCGGCCGTCGGCACATCTGTGCTCTCCCGTAGTGAGTACCAGGATTTGTTTGTATAAACACTAGATGCAGCGTGCTTTTCTTCTTCCAAGAAATGCAAAAGGCGCGTTGGAACATCTAGCAGCAACACCAGTAGACCGATATAGGCATACCATTTCGTTCAACTGTTCAACATACTAATTAAATAGAACTGGCCAGCTAACAAACTGTTGGAACATGTCCAAAATCGTATACCGTTCTATGTCCAGCATGTTGAATATAAATACTTTGTCCATTCTCTTTCGATTAGTTCGGATTTTTGGTTTAAATAACTAGTATAACAATTTTTCATGGTATCATAGTCAAGAGGTCTCAAATTCAAGACCCTTCTCACGCAGTATTAAAAACGAAAGATTTTTTTTGCGCCATTCACTGAACCAATATTACCATGCATGAGGTTGCCACCGAAATAGCCAGGCAAGGCCCACGCCCGCCTTTTTTATCGCCCACGCACATCAATGACGTACAAGAAAACTCATGTTTCGAAGTCGAGCAACAAAGGGGGAATATGCAACGAGTTTGCGACATGACATTGTGTTATGGCACAAGCGCCTCCTCGCATCCATCTTTCCTCGTAGCCCTTCACCTACTCGCCTGTACCTCCACGGTATCATGGACCTATTATTGTAGTCGCAAGCGCAATCAAGTCGGCGAGCCCCTTCTTTCTCATCTTATTTCCGGAAATGCTTTGGTGCGGTTCAAATGGAGCAAAGATGATATTTGAGCCATTGCATGGCATAGGGATGCCCATCCATGGGGTCCGTACATGTGCCTCATTTCAATCTAACGACATTCTCTAACCTATGTCAAGGTAACATTGAGTCGTGAGCACTACGCTGGTGAACCCCACCCGTGACTCAAATTTATGAAAAATTGTGCCACATTTCACCATCTTCCTCCTTCTGATCGACGACGGCATGCTGGGCAAAGGTCCCCAAAGTTCAACAAAATCTGCCATATAGGAGTAGAAAATACTTTATTTTGACATTTTCTCTTGGTAATTCAGATTTCAGAGATCTGGAAATTGAGAGAATATGATCATGAAAAACGGAAAGTGGCATGCGCATGATTGAAAAGTTCGCAAGTGAAGGCGTGGCCTGTGTCCGGGCCCGCATGCAGCTGTGGTCTTCTCTCAACTTTCATTCTGTGTCCCAAGTCATGAATTAGTCCTCCTTGACGCGCGCCCAATTAATCGTCGTCAAAACCGCCGCTTTCCGCAGCACCACCATAATAAACAGCGAGCGCGTCCCGCCCCCCTCTCCCTCTCTCTCCCCGCACGCGGCTGCCGCCACGCCACGCCATCGCCGATGAGGAGCAGCAGCAGCAGCACCGCCGGCTCGGCGGCCGGGAGGAGGCGGAGGGACGTCACCGGCGACAGCAGCGACGACCTCTCCCGCTACTCCGTCGCCACCACCACGGCCTCGTCCGCACCCTCCGGCCGGTCGTCCGCAAGCGGCAGCGGCCGCGCTGCAGCCATCCTCGACGCCTTCCGCTCCTGCTTCGCCCCCGCGGATGCGCGCCTGCCGGAGACCTCCTTCTCCGACGACTTCGTCTCCGACCCCTCCCAACAACGTACGTGCCCGCACGTCTTCCCTTTTCTTTCTCCAATTCCTTTTGGTGCCTTTTTCTACTTTGTTGCGTGATGATCATCATATTGGTCGTCAACGGTGCCTAGTCAACGCGTATATCTGTACTGCAACAGTTTTTCAATTGTATTTTTTTTCAATTGTATTTATTAGGAGGATGATTTTTTACTGGGATCTTTGCAGGAGTACTATTGTGTGCAAGAGCACCCTAGCTCGTACTCCACACTCTTTCTATTTTTGGCTATAACAAGGGTTTGAGTTGTGGTCTTATGTCAGTGTCTCGTAGACTCGTAGTAGCATGTTTGCGGCAATAAGAATACATAGGATGCGTTCTCCTCAATCACACACCCTACATCAGTTTGTACTTAATGTTGTATCCGTTCCATTCGATTTGTCTCCATTTGATCATGACTAGAACCCATCATGGGTAAATGTTTCAGTATATTATTTTATGTAGGTTAAATTAATAAGACCGTTGCCGGCAGAATGATACAAAGTGCTGAAAACCAGCTAACAAGAAACGAATAACATCAAGCACACAAAAAAAGAATGAAGAACAACTAGAGCTTCAAGTCCATTGTCCCGTCCTGCAGTCCGGCTCAAGAAGATACGAAGTTGGTGAAGAAGAGCATCATCCAGGTACTTGTACCATCGTCAACCTCGAGAGGCCAACAACGCCACAACGTCATCGGTTTCCACCTCTGAAGAAAGTTCCCTGCTTTTTCGTCCCGGATGGGGGTGGGAGGGGGGGGGGGGACCTTTCATGAGGCAGATAGCTTTCCCTGAGCATGCATGGGCATTGAAAGCCTGCTGCGGGAGAAGAAGACTTTGAGCACTCGCCTTGCCACGCCGCCACCCACAGACTTCACCTTCGCCTGCAATACCAACCACAAGACACAGGACCAAGTTGCCAGGAGAAGATATACAAGATGTTTCTGTATGGCTTTTGCTAATTCCAGATTAATCGGGAATTAAGTTAATTCCCGATCAACTCGACAACCGTTAGATTTGCATTGTGATTCGTGCATACGAGAATTACACATGGATGTGTTGCATATCCTTTGCTTTAGTTGCACGTGAATTACACATGAAACCAGGTTGACCAGGAATTAAACTAATTTCCGATTGAACGGGAATTAGCCGCGTCCTTTCAGTGTACTACCTTAAGCAAACCCCATCGTAGGGTATCGTTTGCTAATTCCTTGTCAGTTTGGAGTCGAATATCAGGCCCTCGACCTCATCATTGCAAAACAAAGAAAAATAATGTTAACGCCTGACAAAATGACTATGTGACACAAACATGAGTTGTGGTATATTGGAATCGATGCTGTTCAAAAATTTCGACAAAGTGTTAAATTCATCATAACCCAAATGGCACTTCGTGAAAAGAATCGTTAGTATGGTTTCTCGCAAGTTCAGATGCGATATTGATTTCTTATTTATTTACAGTCTCACAGTCGGCGAGCTCTCGCGGTACTACCAGCGGAAGCACTTTAGCGAGCAAGAGGTCGGCTAGAGGATTGTATGGCCCCGTCAGGAATTCTTCAGAAAGGGAGATACCTGGTGATAGACAGTTTTCGCTGCCAGAGATCCAGAAAGCAACAAAGAACTTCTCACCGAACCTGAAGATTGGGCAGGGTGGTTCCGGGACAGTATACAAGGGTCAGCTCAGCGATGGCACTCTCGTTGCCGTCAAACGGGCCAAGAAGGTTTGCCCTTATTTCTTACGCTCAGTTTGCATACTTGGTGACTGTTCCAAGGCTACATTGGTTCCTTTTCATTTCAGAATGTGTATGACAAGCATATGGGTCATGAGTTCCGGAACGAAATTGAGACACTGCGGTGCATTGAACACCTGAATTTGGTAAGGTTTCATGGGTTCCTTGAGTATGGTGGTGAGCAGTTGATCATCGTGGAATATGTTCCCAATGGCAATCTTCGAGAACACCTTGAAGGTAGTATTCATACGATCCTATGTTGATGAGTGCAACGGTTTTTGGCTTTCTATTTGTATCTTACTGAATCTAGACTATGCAGGTATGCATGGAAAATTTCTGGAGTTCTGTGTCAGATTGGAAATTGCAATTGATGTGGCTCACGCTATTACATATCTCCACACCTACTCTGGTAATTTAGAGTTATTATTAATGTTATTTTGTCACATTATTTGGATGAAGATTTTTTTTATATATTTTGGTCGTTTTGTTCTTGCATCTGAAAGGCTCGGCTAATGATCTTGAAACTCCGGGTAACTAATAGAGGAACTAATACTCCCTCCAATCCATAATAAGTGTCGATGTTTTAGTTTAAATAAGCTCAAATTTGAACTAGACCCCTGACACTTATTATGGATCGGAGGGAGTTATTGTTTGTGATCAGAAAGTGTCCCTCAAGAAGACATTAAAGCAAGACTGTTAGGAATTTAATTAAGCACTTCTTTTATTTAGTTCATACTGCAGAATCCTCTAGGAAAAAACAGAGTACTGTAGTATATGGTTCTCTGCATTTGCTTTAACTTCACAGGGAAGATATAGCTGAACCTGCGTTGAATATTTCTGGAGCTGGCATCACAACAACCGACGCGTATGATATATTTCCAAGTACTAATAGGAGTTAAGCCTATATTTAAACCGGGATACAACACTCCATATCAAATTTGGACTAAAACAATAGTTGGTGATAGTGGAGTCATCATGACAGGAACTAGTCTTGATTGAAGAGTTCCATATGTTAAATATCTCAATTCAAAAAGGGGAAACTATGATCCATGGCACTATTAGGAACTGATCTGCAGATACCAGAGTAGATGCTTTTTTTTGTCACATAGCTGATATTTTTAATAACACAAAATCACTAGCAATTGGATCCTGACCCATATATTTCACGCATGCAGATCAGCCTGTCATCCACAGGGACATCAAATCCTCGAACATTCTTCTCACGAATAATTTCCGTGCCAAGGTTGCCGACTTTGGATTTGCCAAACTGGCCCCAAATGATGTTACCCATGTCTCTACTCAAGTCAAAGGAACAGCAGGTTATCTTGACCCAGAGTATCTTAGCACATACCAGCTCACTGCAAAAAGTGACGTCTACTCCTTCGGAGTAGTGCTAGTGGAGTTGGTTACTGGGAGGCGCCCGATAGAGCCAAAGAGGCATATCACTGAGCGTGTCACCCCAAAATGGGTTAGTTTGTGCCATTCTCATAATTATCTTTGTATCTTTAATGGTTTTAAATGTCCCATGAAAAGTACAATAATTTCAGTTATATGTTGGCAACTGCCATATCTTTCGTTTTGCTAAGTGTGCTCCCTTTATGGTTGGCACAGGCCATGGAAAAATTCGCGAAAGGTGATGCGATATTAACACTGGATCCAACTCTGGAAGCGACCGACGCGACCAACCTGGCAGTCGAGAAGATGTACGAGCTCGCTCTGCAGTGCTTAGCTCGCAAGAAGAAGAACCGGCCGAGCATGAGGCGATGCGCAGAGATCCTGTGGACTATACGTAAAGATTACAGGGAGTTGTCTCAGGCTGAACCAACCACCTCCTGAACTGAGACAGCTCATATGGAGCAATCAAGAAAACTGAAAGCAACATTTCAGTTTGCTTATCTCCAGTTCAAGTCAAAAGCATGGAGGCATGGATCACCAGATCGCTGAGCGATGAATCTATTCCTTGACTTACGGTCTGTGAAGCTGTCAACGAGACGACTGGACTTCCTAGAAATTGTGTGCCTATTAGATAGCAGCTAGGAAGAGTTACATAGAAGTTCTCCTATGTATCGGGCCGGGTCGTATATATTATGTAAGTTTTCTACTTTTCTTACATCACTAGATGGTTGAATAGCGATGATTTCTGAGGAGAGTATTCCCTGTGGACAAAATGCGTTCTCTGTATATGATTGCGAAAAAAAATCAATGACGGTGTTGTCTTTTTTTTTCAAAGAAGGGGTATAACTCAGGCCTCCAATTCAATCGATGTACAAATCCAATTTTATTACTGAGTTCACGAATCAAATTTAACACATTTTAAGGCAAGTTTTACAGTACCTTCTACTCCTCCCGGAACATGAGAAATATAATTGAATCCAACGGCTGGGATAGATTAGGCCCAGCAGGCCCAGCTTGTAATTCTATGGAAAAAATAATGACCACCAAGACCTGCGTTGACGAACAAGAACCATAGGACCTAACGATGCCGCCTCCACCCCGCATTCGCGCCGCCACTGCCACCTCCCCGCTGTCCAATCTACTGTGGACGAGCGAGCGAGCGCGCCGCCGCAGTCTCCACACGGGAGGTCGCATCGGTCGACCCCTTCCACCCTGCACTCGTCCGCCGCCACCCCCTCTTGTGCCACTGATCACATACGTGTTCACCGTTGTGAGTAGTTTCTCATATTCCTAGGGACATAGGATGAATTTGCGATGACTTCTGTATCCTGTAATGAGTATTTGGTCAAATTTTATACTTTATTGTGGTTCTATGTTGGTTATGATATTACTTCACATGTATGGGCTCATAGGGATGCACCTTAGAGTAAACAAGAGAGGAGGGACGGCTAGAGATGACAGAAACCGTGTCACGATTCTTGGATTGGTAATACTGGTTCTTGCCACATATAATTACACACCTTAGACTTGTCCTGATGCTGCATCATATAGAGGATTGAGATTTCTCTGAAAAGAGCATTTGAAATTTACCCGCAATTTAGTCGACCTTCACTTTACATTCAACAATTTATAAATAAAAATACAAATCCCTGCATCTTTTATTGTTCTCTTGTTTTTGCCAAACTCGTTAACTAATACCTTCGTATCCTCGTGAATTCGACACAAATTACTTATAGAAATGTACTATAATCAAAACCCCCACACTTGTGGGTATAAAAAACATATCACATTAACTTTCACTTTATGATTTCACTCTATAGCTATTTGTAGCAAAGGACTAGCAATGAAATATTTATTTGCCACAAAATTTGTATGTTTACACCGAGGGAATGTATACATGAGATGTTGTACGACTAACTATCAAATTTCGGTATTTTTTTTATCAAGGTACCCACATTAGGTTCAAATAGGATGCAATAATATGATGGTACATTTCTTGCAAACATTTAATTCAAGAGACTATCATTTTGGGACGACTTTTTCTGGAAGAAAACAAGATCACAAATCTGTAAATAGTTAATTGTTGATGTACTACCGCTACAAATGGGAACACCGTGCTAAGCGTCAAGAAATCCATCAATAAATGTAAAATGGGACTTACCATAAACCAGTTGGCGTCCGAAACCCACCGGCGAGCTACGGCTAGCAACACGAAGAGCCGGGAACAACCTAGGGCTGCGGCTGGCCCTGGTCCCTCCGAGCGACGGTCCGCAAAGCTCCTGGTACGCACGTCCCGATGCTGGTGCAAGGGCGTGCCACCTGATCTATACCGATCAGGAAGGTGATGGATTTGCTTCGCTAAGTTTCCTGCATGGCATACACGTAAACATTAAATACGAGCCTCGATCGGCTCTCAGGTTGTCCCGTGAATCGGCTCAAGGAGCCGATCCACCCATGACTCGTATAGGGTTTACGATTGCATGGTGGTCCTGCTTGATCAATATGAAGCTAAAACGACCTACGACGATTTAAGGTTTTCACCACATAATCGGAACATCCTACTCGTGATTGAGCCTGGCAGCCACGCACGGTGATAATAAACCGACCCTAGACAAGGCCTAAAAACCAACGTTAAGTTGATCCCCGGAACATCCTGTCTAGGGTTAGCAAACTACACCCTACGCGCTACTGGATCATTCAACCCGTTTGTAAGGCCTAACTATGTAGATATTAAACTAATCCTTGAGGAATCAAGGAGCAATCATAACGGATCGGATCTACTAAACAATGATCAAGCAAGGTACCGCCCTTACACCTAAGAAAGGTGTAAGGACGGCTAGACGTCTAAGGGTTGCATGGACGGAAGCATGTAGCACGGTAGAACAATGCTAACCCTAACACATCTATGATAACTACGTTGCTCGCCATCAAAAAGGCTTCAGTACGAGCAACGCATGAACAACGAATAAACGTATCTTGCCTAGATCGCAAGATGCGATCTAGGCAGCATGATGCTTACCCGGAAGAAACCCTCGAAACAAGGGGTCGGCGATGCGCCAAGATTGGTTTGTGATGAACGTGATTGTTGTCTTTCTCAATAACCCTAGATACATATTTATAGTCCGTGGACTTTCTAACGTGGGAATAATCCCAACCGTGCACGAGCCAAACTCTAACTAAGCGACACGTATCCTACTATATTTACAGATACAAGGGCAAACTGCCCAAACTTCGTGTACAAGGCCGGTTCACGTATTTCTTCCATGTATATTCTTCAAGCCCAATCTTGATCGCGGCCCACCTCTAATCCGGTCAAATTCTGGTGATAACACATGCCCCCCTGGTTTTGGAATTGATAATTCCAAAATCACTCTGCTTTTTCTTCGTCGGGTCATGTCGTGGCAGAGCAGAACCGTCGCAGTATCCTTCATCATGATGCCTTGCCTTCTCAACTTCTCCGCGTGATTTGACCGTTTTTTTTTCTTTCGGGCACCATCTCCTCGGAAACTGCTGTGGCATTGAATCTCCACTATATCCCCTTTTATTTAACCGCACCGAACAGTTCGCCTCTTCATCCCCTTGCTCTGCTCAGGCCATCGGCACCCAAAAAACCCCAATCCAGAGCAATGTCTTCCTCCTCTTCCTCCTCCGCCTCATCGGATCTCTCCTCCCAGTCCTACTCCTCCTCTTCCTCCTCCTCCCGCGAGCCGACGCCAGAATGGGACCCGGTGGCGGCTCAGATGGCGGCGCACGACGAGCGCGCCCCCGAAGAGTGGGACCAGGAGGACCACGCCTCCTCCGTCTGGTCCGAGGACGACAAGTCCTTGACCAGCGGAGATGAAGAGCTCCAGTTCCTCGCCGATGGGGAACTGGAGTCGGAGAGCGAGGATGACTCGTTCTCCTGGGACGGTTACACCTTCTCCGAGGAAGAGGAGGAGGAAGACGACGACACCGACTCCCTCGAGGATTACCCGCCGGCGAAGCGGTTCCACACCGGGTCAGATGATGATGATGACGACGACGATGACGTCGATGATGAAGATGATGAGGCCCCCCCTGGGGGCCGCTGGAGCAGTGACGAAGAGCCCGCCGGCAGCAGCGCCAACGAGAGCTCCGATGACGACGACGAGGGCAGCAACGGCCCATAGACTAGGACCTAGTAGCATAGGCCTAGCAGTAGTAGTAGATCGGCCAATAGGCCTTTCTTTTGTCCTTCCTTCCTTGAGCAATCGGCTCTTTCTTTGTAAGAAATCCTTTATTAATGAAGAAATATTCCCCAAATAACCTTGCTTCTTTGTCGATTTTGCCGATTGTCAAACGAAGTTGCTGCACAAAGAGCCGATGGCAGAGCATCGGTTCCTACCATAACACGCATTTCAAGGCCCAAATCGGTTGCTTATGCAGTCAAACAGATCCCATCCGTGTCCATGCCATCCTCAAATCTCAAACGCACAGATTCAAGAAATCCAACGAGAGAATCATCTCAAATGCCATGGGTTCTGGCTTGGAATTGATCTGTTAGCCTACTCAATTGAGCTTGTTCTGTCTAGAGTCGATGATAATGCATCGGCTTTTTCATTATTCTAAAGTCGATGTCCATGCATCGGCTGTACTGATATCTATATTTCTCAAGTCGATGTCTGCGCATCGGCTATGATTTGTATATATAAAAAAAAATTTACTGGCCGATTTCATGAATCGGCCCCCATATTTCATTTACTGGTCATCCCACATGCTTGGGAAATATTTCTTGAGATGTTGACCGTTGACAGCTACTGGGAACTTAGCACCGTCCAGCTGCTCTAGCATGTATGCATTACCCTTCAAGGCTTGAACGACTTTGTATGGACCGTGCCAATTAGGAGACCATTTGCCATATGCTTTATCCTTGGTTCCTAATGGCAACACTGCTTCCCATACTAGATCACCAACTTGGAACTCCTTTGGTCTCACCTTCTTATTGTATGCACGAGCTACCCTGGCTTTGTTCTCTTTAATCTTTTCCAACGACCAAAGTCTAAGTTCCGTTGCATCCTCAATAGTGTCACTCATCAAAGCTGCATATTCTTCAGCTGTTAGGTCATTCTGAAACGTGACACGTCTTGATCCAGCCGTAATTTCCCAAGGAAATACGGCTTCCTGCCCATAGACAAGCTGGTAAGGCGAAGTCTTTATGGCTCCATGGCATGACATGCGGTAGGCCCACAAAGCTTCTGACAGTGTTTCATGCCAAACCCTAGGGTTCTCGTCAATCTTCCTCTTGATCAGCTTGATCAGGCTCTGATTAGACGCTTCAGCTTGCCCGTTGGCTTGAGCATAGTATGGAGATGATCGGATCAGCTTAATCCCCATGTCATCGTAGAATTTTCTGAATTCTTTAGAAATAAAGACCGAACCTCGATCGGTCGTGATTGTTTGGGGAATCCCGAACCTATGAATGACGTGTTCTTTGATAAATTTGATAACATCTTCTGATTTTACCTTCTTCATAGGAACGGCCTCCACCCATTTGGTGAAGTAGTCTGTAATGGCCAGGATCCACTCGTGGCCTTTGCTTGACAGCGAGGATGGATTTTGCCGATCATATCCATGCCCCAACCTCGGAATGGCCAAGGCTTGATGATGGGATTCATTGCTGATGCGGGTACCATCTGAATTTTCCCGAACATCTGACACGCTTGGCATCCCTTGTAGTACTTGAAGCAATCTTCAAGCATAGTGGGCCAATAAAACCACGATCGCCTAATCGGCTACTTCATCTTATGAGCCGATTGGTGAGTTCCACAGGCGCCTTCGTGCACCTCATGTAAGAGCCGATTAGACTCAGTTGGTCCCAGGCACTTGAGTAGTAACCCTTCCAACGTCCTGTAGAACATGTCATCTCCAATAAGGACATATTTCATAGCCTTGTATCTTATCCGTTTAGGTGCCCCCCGAGCCGAATCCTTCAAGTAATTGAAGATATCGGCTCTCCGATCATCCTGTTCCGAGGAACCGCACTCGAACTTCGACCCGTCCGGTATGTCCTTGTACCCTGACGCCATTTGCGCGAGATCATTGGCATCGGTATTTTGAGATCTTGGGACCCAATTGAAATTGATGTACCGAAAATGTGTCATCAGCTCACGACATTCCATCCAATATGGGAAGAGGGACTCACTCTCGCACTTGTATTCGTCTGTGAGCTGGGAAATCACCAACTTCGAGTCTCCAAAAAGCTCCACCGCTTCGCTCCGGCTTCCGGCAGCAACTCCGGTCCCTTGCGTCTTGCCTCATATTCGGCGACATTGTTTGTGCAAGGGGTAGATAGTCCGATGGAGAAGGAATATGTTGCCCCCGAGGCGACACGAGCGGAATGCCGATGCCACAACCATCGTCACAAGCCGATCCATCGAAGAACATAGCCCATGCACGTATAGATAGTGCTTGCTATATTAGTATTGATCCGTTCGGCTATGAGATCAGCCAACGCTTGTCCCTTGAGCTGCTTTTGCGAGGCGATACCGGAGATCAAACTCCGATAACGCAAACATCCACTTACCAAGTCGGCCTTTCAAAACAGGAGCCGACAACATGTGCTTGACAACGTCGACTTGCATATGACGATGATTTCTGTTGTCAAAAGGATGTGATGGAGCTTAGTGCGGGTGAAGAACAGAGCGGAGGCATAACTTCTCGACCTCGGGATACCTTGTCTCTGCATCCAACATCCTTCGCCGAGGTAGAATACAACCTTTTCAACGCCCTCGTAGAGTTGTACCACCACCGAAGCAATGGACGTGTCGGCTGCCGATAGGTAGATATAGAACGGCCTGTCCTGCTGAGGCGGAACTAGCACGAGCGGTGTTGTTAGATACCGCTTAATCTCATCAAACGCCTGCTGTTGTTACTGCCCCCGATGAAACTCGTCATCAGATTTAATCTTGACCAACGCCATGAACGGCTCAATTCGTCCTGAGAGATTAGAGATGAATCGCCGGACGAAGTTGATCTTGCCGATAAGACGTTGGAGCTCCTTCTTCGTGGTAGGTGGCTGCATGGTACGTACCGCCTCCTGACTTTTCAGGCCGATCTCAATTCCTCGTTCATGAACAAGAAACCCTAGGAACTGACCGGCTGTCACACCAAAGGCACACTTCTTTGGATTCATTCTGAGTCCAAACTTCCGAGTTCGGTCTAGGATGCGTCGCAAATCATCCAAGTGTCCTTCCATGGAGACAGACTTGACCACCACGTCATCGATGTAGATTTCCACCAACTTGCCGATCAGATCATGAAAAATATAATTCATGGCTCGTTGGTACGTTGCACGGCATTCTTCAAACCAAAAGTCATGACCACATATTCGAACAAGCCTACTGATCCTGGTACTCGGAATGCAGTCTTGTGTATATCTTCTGGGGCCATGAAAATCTGGTTGTAGCCGGCATTGCCATCCATGAAACTCAACACCTTGCGGCCAGCGGCTGCGTTGATCAATGTTTCTGCCACAGGCATTGGATATTCATCCTTTGGAGTGGCTCTGTTGAGATCTCGGAAATCTATAGCCACACGCCATCGGCCGTCCTTTTTCTCCACGGGTACAATACGGAGATCCATTCGGCATACTCGCATGGCCTGATGACCCGGCGGCTAACATTTTCTCGATCTCTTTCTTGACTTCTTCGAGAATTTCGGCCTTCATCTGACGTGCTCGTTGTTGGAATGGCCGAAATCCTTTCTTGAGAGGGAGCCGATGCTCGATGATGCTCCTGTCTAACCCAGGCATCTCTGTGTAATCCCATGCGAAGGAATCTGGGTACTCTTTTAACAGAGCTATCATCTGGCTCCTGAGATGTGGATCTAACTTCTTGCTGATGAAGGTTGGTCGTGGCTTATCCCCAGGACCAATGTCGACTTCTTCTAGCTCATCAGCCGATGTAAACCCATACCCTAGCTTTCCGTCACTCGTCGGATCGACACCGAACACGGGGAAAACGTGTGGTAAGGATAATATGGGCCGATTGCTGGGATCGGCCCCCATCTTGATTGCATCGCTCAAAAGAGGTTTACATCTTGTTCGTGCTTCACTATGACTACGTGACATGCTTAAGACAAGGTCATTACTTTTTATTTTTTGGGGCCGATCACAAGGATCGACCTTCCCATGTACGTTCATAGACTTTGCTCTTGTTACACGGTCAGGCCAGTGGATAAGACCAGCCTCACCCCGTTTTTTGACACGTCGATGTACTCGCGGTCGTCCAAAGTGATGCACGAGAGTGGCTCTTGGCCTTCCGTCTCCCAAACGTTCATGCCAGCCGTTGAAACCTCGGCTGTATCGTCGCGCATGGACGACTTCTACTTCATCTCCATCCCACTGGATTAGGCATTGGTGCATCGTAGATGGAATGCAACAGTTGGCGTGGATCCAATCTCTCCCTAGCAGGACAGCGTAAGTGTTCTTGCTATCGACGATGAAGAATGTCGTAGGGATGGTTTTCCTCCCTACGGTTAGATCCACGTTCAGAACACCTTGTGCTTCTGATGCTTGGCCGTTGAAAACGCTCAATGTAACGTTGGTCTTGATCAGATCCGAGCTAGAGCGTCCCAACCGACGTAGCATGGAGTATGGCATGATGTTGTCGCCGCTCCGGTGTCCACCAGCATCCTATTGACGAGGCTGCCCATTGATATAACCTCGTAAGTACGGGGCCTTCGGGTGTCACGTAACTTCTTTCACGTGGCTTCTCAAAGATAACCGGCCGTGGGCCGCGATCAAGTTGTGCCACGGTGCGCCCGTCTAATCTCGGAGCGCAAAACTCCGTTCGGAAGGATGAACACCATGTTTGTACTAGCCGATGTCTCATCATCGGCTTTCCTTTGCTTGGGGCGCCACTCCATCTTTTGTGGTCGACCCTCTTCGTCCAAGGTTCGTTGAATTTTCGCGGCCAGATCGGGCCGCGCCTTCCTTAGCGTGTGCAGGTATAAACTTTCGGCTTCCTCCAAGCCACGCGATCGGCTGAACCCTACGCTTTTGGGAACAGTGAGTCCATCGGGGCACCACCTTGGCCGGTGGTACTTGTCCTCTTCTTCTTCGTAGTCATCTTCTAACTCCTCGAGGTCTTCTTCCCGAGAGGACTCAGATTGCTTGTTCCTAGATGGGAGAGGCCCTAGACGTTTGAACAACGACACGTCCGTTGCACCCTTCTTCTTACGTCTACATTCAGGCGGTTGCCGGTTGTAGGCAATCGGCTCATTCACGAATCCCGGCAATGTTTGAAGAAAGGACAATCCCAGTGCTTGTCCACGTCTTCTTGTTCTCTTGACCTTTCCTTGGTACGGCGCTCGTATCTCTCCTCATCGCAATCATGCCGACGATGTCTCCTGGCGTCCCTGCTAGCTAGACGATCCCTTTCATCGTCGCTGTTGTACCGCCGGCGCTGGTCGTGTCGACTTACATATTTGTTGAGGAGATGATCGGAGAGAGGTCGTCGATACCGCACATTCTTCACTTCCCCCTCAGTGATGTAGCGTTTGCCGTCGTGCCGGAGCCGATCGCGTGGAGCGGCTTCCTCTTTGTCCTTGCTACGAGAGCGGCTGCCCTCGCCTTTGTCCTTACCAGAGTGGTGCCCAGGCTCGACCATGTTAATGCTCAACGAGAAACCTGGCTGGCACCCCTCGGGGTAAGCGTAGTCCACCGTGTTAACGGCGGGGAAGGGGTGTGTGTCGACTTTCAGGGCGTCTTGGTTGAAAATTAGACGTCCTTGTTCTATCGCCATTTGGATCTGCGACGCCACACCCTGCGGTCGTTGGTGGTATGGGAGAACGTGTTATGCCATTTGCGGTATGGCTTTCCGTTCAGCTCCTGTACCGTGGGGATTTTGAGGCCTTCGGGTAACTTCAGCTGCTTCTCCTTAAGTAAGAGGTCGAAAATTTGCTCAGCTTTAGTGACGTCAAAGTCAAACCCTCTTGGAGGACCTTGTGGCTTCACCCACTTGCAGGACACGGGGCTTGCCCCCCGAGTCCATTCAGCCACTGCTACCTCTTGATCTCCTGCAGACCCTTCATCTTCCTCTGTCTCAACCAGGACTACTGCACGCTTGAATTTATCTTGGTACAGCTCTGGGTGGCGCTGTTCATACAAAGACAGTTTCTGAACCATGTGCGCCAGTGAAGGGTAGTCTGCTTGGGAAGCCATGTCCTTGATCGGTGATGCGAGACCCACCACCGCCAACTCAACCGCTTCTTTTTCAGTCAAACGAGCCGAATAACATCGGTTCCTAACGGATCTGAAGCGCTGGATGTACTCGACACCTGTTTCTCCGCGCTTCGACGTACTTGTGCTAGATCGGCAATGCCGGCCTCGGAAGCTTCGAGTGATGCGCATGTGGAATTGTTCCTCCAATTGCTTCCAAGTCCGGATCGAATGCGGTGGCGGTGATGTGTACCACCCAAAAGCCGATCTGTGAGGGAGCTGTGCAAAGAACCTCACGCGTAGTGCATCCGCAGGCGAGATCGTGCCCGGCTGCGCCAAATATTGGCTTACATGCTCGATAGAGCTGGAGCCATACGACCCACTAAACTTGGAGAATTCGGGGAGCCGATATTTGGGTGGTAGTGGGATCAAATCGTAGTCGTTGGGGTACGGCTTGGAATAGCCGATTGCCCTCCTTTTCGGCACCATGCCGAGCTGGTCTCTCAAGATCGTGCGATCGATCCGCGGTGCTAGGCTGCGGGAGTGGAGCTACGAAGATTCGCTGGCGTGGCATACTTAGCTAGCCACGCTTGCTTCTCAAGATCTGAGCTAGCTGCGGGAGTTGAGCTGCGGACGTTCGTCGGAGTGGCGTACTTAGCTAGCCACGTACGCTTCTCAAGATCCGATCCGAAGCTCCTCCTGGCTGTTACGGAAGTCCCTGGCTGTTGCGGCCCTGGTTCGTGAGTGCCCGATTACTTGCTGTCTGGCACGTATGTGCAAGTGTATCCGTGAGGAATTTCCTTAGGCGCCTCATACAAGAACTGGTAGTCGCTAGGATCGCCACCGATCTTGTAGACGACGAATGCCGGTGTACTCGGCACCTCGCGAGTGCTGCCAGCGCGAACGGCAGCGGTGGTCGGCTCTGGAGTGGTAGCTCTCCTTGGTGAGTCCCTAGAGCCGGCCCTGACGGAGAGTACTGATGCCTCAAGATTTCATGGAGCACCCGAAGAGCGACCCGCTCCAAAGTGTTCACCAGGCTCTCAGAATGGCGGTGTAGCGAATGAGCTACCATGAAATTGATCTCCTGACGCAAGGACCTGGTGCGTTCTTCTGAAGGGGTGGACAGGTCCACTCCATCGAGCACGCCTTCAGGTGTGAACCCTCTCCACCTGATTCCGTGCGAGCGGGTCCTGTGGAAAGAGCCGATGAGGTCGGCTTCGAGGATAGCTTTGACGTCGTCATACTTCTTCTTGAGCTCCTCGGGCAGATCCTCGTATGTTACTGGAGTACCTTCCGCCATCTCAGATGTAGATGGCGTTGCAGTTGGTGTCGAAGACTGTCCCACCTGGCGTGCCAGAATGTGTTGGCGTCCGAAACCCACCGGCGAGCTACGGCTGGCAACACGAAGAGCCGGGAACAACCTAGGGCTGCGGCTGGCCCTGGTCCCTCCGGCGACGGCCCGCAAAGCTCCTGGTACGCACGTCCCGATGCTTGGTGCAAGGGCGTGCCACACTGATCTATACCGATCGGGAAGGTGATGGATTTGCTTCGCTAAGTTTCTGCATGGCATACACGTAAACATTAAATACGAGCCTCGATCGGCTCTCAGGTTGTCCCGTGAATCGGCTCAAGGAGCCGATCCACCCATGACTCGTATAGGGTTTACGATTGCATGGTGGTCCTGCTTGATCAATATGAAGCTAAAACGACCTACGGCGATTTAGGGTTTTCACCACATAATCGGAACATCCTACTCGTGATTGAGCACGGCAGCCACGCACGGTGATAATAAACCGACCCTAGACAAGGCCTAAAAACCAACGTTAAGTTGATCCCCGGAACATCCTGTCTAGGGTTAGCAAACTACACCCTACGCGCTCTTTGGATCATTCAACCCGTTTGTAAGGCCTAACTATGTAGATATTAAACTAATCCTTGAGGAATCAAGGAGCAATCATAACGGATCGGATCTACTAAACAATGATCAAGCAAGGTGCCACTCTTACACCTAAGAAAGGTGTAAGGACGGCTAGACGTCTAAGGGTTGCATGGACGGAAGCATGTAGCACGGTAGAACAATGCTAACCCTAACACATCTATGATAACTACGTTGCTTGCCATCAAAAAGGCTTCAGTACGAGCAACGCATGAACAACGAATAAACGTATACTGCCTAGATCGCAAGATGCGATCTAGGCAGCATGATCTTACCGGAAGAAACCCTCGAAACAAGGGGTCGGCGATGCGCCAAGATTGGTTTGTGATGAACGTGATTGTTGTCTTTCTCAATAACCCTAGATACATATTTATAGTCCGTGGACTTTCTAACGTGGGAATAATCCCAACCGTGCACGAGCCAAACTCTAACTAACCGACACGTATCCTACTATATTTACAGATACAAGGGCAAACTGCCCAAACTTCGTGTACAAGGCCGGTTCACGTATTTCTTCCATGTATATTCTTCAAGCCTAATCTTGATTGCGGCCCACCTCTAATCCGGTCAAATTCTGGTGATAACAAAACCACATGTACAAAGTATCACTTCTTATGAGGATTCACTCTCTTGTGATGCTTGTAAACCATTTTTCAATTGCGAACTAATTAAGACAAAATAATAGTTGTAACGGACCTCGTTTGCATTTATCTCACATACATACACAAGTTTTGTATAAACCAAATTTTTTTTTTTTTGGCATGGCACATGAACTACTAAAGAGGGCGGAAGAGAACAATGAGAGAAAATATCAAGCCGGTTTATATCCAAGAAGAACAAGCGGGATGGAGTGATTAAGAGAGAAAATGAACCAAGGAAGAAAAATGGAAAGAGTTGTAGAGTAAAATCCCCCATACATATCTATGTGATTCTATATTCTATTACGCCGCAATTTCAAACCCTAACCTATTAGATCCAACACCCTTGTTGCCCTGCCGCACACCAGTAGCCAGATCCAAGCCATGAAGATACGCAAGAATGATTTGAGAGTACTTGGATTATCGTACTCAAGTGGGAAGCAACAAGTCTCACCTCCAAGCCAACCCGCAAGGTCACCTCCTACACATACTGTCCATGACACCACCAAAAAAAAGCGTCAACTTGACCATTAGCGAGAGATACAACATAGTGCGGTCCTCGGAGGAGATCCGTGTGTTGAACCGAGCAACAAAGAAGGTTAGTACCTGCATCATGCTCCTAAAACCGTATCTCATTATGTATTATTGTCAATGTTCTCCCGACTATTGCATCTCTTCATATCTGCTTGCCTTCTTGTGATCCGATTAACATGGGTGGTAGGTTTTCTCTTGCATGTGTCTAGGCCTAATATGACTATCATTAGAAATCGCAAATGGAGCGCACAATCATGTGGTAAGTTTTTCGGATTGGGCGAGATCCAAGGGAACCCTTGGCTAGATCCAGCTTTGTCCAAGCTAGCTCTACGGGGTCTTACTCAAACCCTAGTATAGCAACATGTGTTTTATTGAAGGTCTGGCCTTAACTGGTTGTGCCTGGCAATGACCTTGTTGGAGGCATTGTTTTGAGAGCGGGGACTATCTTCAGGGTGAAAACCTAAGATCGTTGATCGGGCAACGATGGTGTTCGCGCCTTGTTCCCTTCTTGGAGGCGTCGTTTTTGGAGATTCATGTATTTCAGGTGTTGTCTTGGCGGTGGATGTATTGCTTGTTGTTAGGCCCGAGATCTTGTAGCGGGACTTTTGTTTCTTAGTTTTCTTTTCTTCTTTTTGGCTGTGTGCATCCGTAGTGCCATTAGGGTGGTGCTTTGTTGCAGAGGCTGGGTGTAATTGGTATCGTTTTGATATTAATATATTCCCTTTATCGAAAAAAATGTGTTTTATTGAATATTCCACATAGCTCCTCGAATTTTTGTTAAAAATGCTCTCAGCATGTTTGAGTTTAATTTATTGGACATTCTATGTTGCTAATTTAGGTTGCATTATTTCAACTTATGTTCTATCTCACGTATGATCGGTGGTGTACTGGTTGGAATCTTAGGAGGGTTACTGTGAAGACTATCTCCAGCACATCTCGTGTAGGGGGGTGTGCAATTGCATTGCCCTAAACAAATTAGAAGAGGGGTTAAAGATGGATGACATGCCCGAGGAACATACAATTACCAAATATATGCTTCTCGAAAAGATGGAGGAAGAAGTTTTTGTTGAAAACAAGATGTACGAAGATGTAAAGATGATGAGGATGAAGGCAAGAGAAGATTCCAACAATGGTAAGGAGCGCAAGGAGAAAGTGGAAGAAACAGTAGGAGCCCCAAAGACCATCTTGAGTAGCTCCAATTCAGATGAAGAAAAGACTTTAGGTGAAGTGAGTACACTATCTGACTCCGTACGGTTCGGGACATGATTATTACTACTATATACAGAGTTTGGCGTATTCCCTGAGTAGTAACGTCGTTTGAGCAACAAAGTAAACCATTAAAAGCCAGCCCACTCAAGACTTCACTGTAGTACGAGGAAACTGGCTAACAAGCAGAGAATATGGTTGTTTGCTAGTTTGTGACAATAGCTTGGAGGCTTCTTTCTTTTGCCTTGCAGTTGCATTGGCTTGGCTCTATCACATTGAACGTGTAGACTCTTTGTGTTGTTTGTGTTTGTTTTATCATATTATGTATGTATTTGAGATTTGGTTGTTTTGGCAAGAGTTTCAGTTTGGGACCAATTCCATGTTTATCACTTCAAAGTTACTATTGGATTGTAGACCAATGATCACAAATAAATTGCTGAAATATTTTCTAACAAAGTGAAGAGAAAGGAAATGTTCTACCTTTTCTCACTTCTCTCCTAACACCTCATATTTTCGTTTTCTTCCTTCCCGTCTCAATTTCTCTCCTTCCGTATGCTTACTTTCTCCCCCTATTGGAGGATCCCACCTTCACTGTTGCTCCCCTGTTGGAGACTCGCGCACTTCCCCCTCCCCCCTCTCGTCTCGCTACAGTTCTTTGAGAGTCTCCCGCCGGAGACCGGGCCAATCCTCCAGCCTCCCCGCCGGCGTAGTCGGTCGGAGATGGCCTAGGAGAGGCCTTTGGAGTTAGGTTAGTGTATAGTACTAGCAGATCTAGGTTGTTTAGGCTTTATGCTGGTGTTTGGCGCTATGCCGGGAGGCGGCTTCCAGATCTTTCGACCGAGATCTTTAGCTTCCCTGCAGTCCTCTTCTTCAGCGTGGTACTCCGATGGTTGGAGTCAGCAACAGTGAAGAGCTGGGTGGCGGGTTCCTCCGCAAATAAAGGACCTTTATCTCATGCTGAGCTCAAGATTTTCTTGTTGGTGCTTCTCCTTTCCCGGCCGACCGTGGTGGCGAGGGGGGAGATGGAGGTGCGGCTGTACATGGAGCCACGGTTCGACGAATGCGGGGATTTCATGTTGCGCCTGAGAGCTTCCACGCTCTCGTTTCTGGAGTTCATCAGTAGAGGACTGATGCTGGTGGCAACCTCTGTCCTGCCTTTGCAACTTATGGTCGGATGGCAACCCTCCTCGACCTCGCTTCGATGGTCGTTCTTCCTCCAGGCTTTAAGCAGTTTCGGAGGATCTTCAGCTCCTGCTGCTGGGCAATATCCAGTGGTGCTGGCCCAAGTGGTGCGTCCCCGGTGCCGATTATGGTGGCGGAGCTCAGCTTGATGCGGCGGAGAAGGAACTCGAGGACCTGATTGCTTTTTCAATTTTCTTCTCGAGGGCCTTACTGTAATTCCTAGGGTCTTGTCTGTATATCCTAGTTTCTTTCTGCACTCCTTTGTAATTTGTACTCCCACCGCTTATAAATGAAGCAGCGGAACCGTACCCGTTCAAAAAAAAAGAAAAAAAAAAGAGATCCAGTGGCATAACTACAAGGCGATTTGGCCTGTCTCACGGTGAGCAAAGTTGGAGCGGTGCATGCAGCCAACGTTGTGGAATTGTGGTGTTGTCATGACAAAACATCCTTTGCCAATGTCATTTGGAAGTCAAGGGTTCCATCAAACAAACAAAGGAAAGCCAGGTTGGCTTTCACTGCTCAGTCTCCACCTATAGCTGAATTATTATGGATAGTGCATACAACCTAAGAGATGAACTGGTGCCTAATTAGCTCTGAATTGTCACCACAAGCAAACCTTGGGCCAGCAAAAAGAACAGTTAAATAACACGAACTGATGGTAATGCTTCATAGTTGCAGTTTTACAGTTCGACCCAAAGTATCCAGGCCAAACAAGAGAGTAACTCATCCACCCCAACTGCTGATCCACGGGCTGTGGCGATCATTTCAGGTACTATCCTTGACTAAATATGCACTAATACTTTTTATCAAGAAAACACAAAAAGCCTTTGCGTTTTATTTCATTGAATAGTTTGAATAAGCACTAATACTGTCAGGGTAACGAACATACATCAGCGTTGTAACAATCCTTCCTAAGGAGTTCGTCAATACAATATGGCGACATGGTCGCCAAACCACAACAACCATTCCTATAAGCCAAATGAACCAATTCATGGGTTACGTCATTACAATGACACACAAGTCTTCCGTCAGAAAAAATAAAATGAGTTCGAAAGAAACATTTGTACCTAACAATAGTCCTCATGATCACAATCACAGACGTAATTTTTTTCATATAGATTACTCACCTATAAGATCATCTTACCACAATGAGAGAAATAAAAAGGCGTATCAACTCACCTTAAGACGCAGGAGTATACACCTGTCTGAGAACTCCTTTTCCCAGTGACACTGCTTACGTCGTTTCAATTCAATGCCACTACTTATAAAAGAATTCTTTTAGAGATTAAGCATATATATTACACAGACAAGAAAAATAACAAGCTCATTTTATCTCAACAGTTGCAGCTTATTAACAGCTCCATGTATAAGAAACCATACGCAAAAATTGAGCAGGGAAGGAAGTTGATGTTAATACCGTCAGTGGCCATAGAGTTAAATACTCTAAGGTCCAGAAGGTCCAATGAGGTTAGTTTTTTTCTTTTGCAATCAATACAAAACTTACCTTTGGTACTATCTCAGAAGTAAAAGAAATATGGTATATCAATCGAAGTGTTCCTTCTTTTGCGAGAAATAAAATGATAGTATGCGTTTATGCACTGCAGAGAAGTGAGGCTCAAGCATATGCTTTGCTTTTCACAGCTAGCTGAAATCTACCAAAAACACCATTTCTTAACCTTTCTGCAGAAGGCAGGTAGATCAGTAATAATTGTAAACCAGAAGAAAACAAATAACATGCTCATTTCTGCTACATTGCTAGCAAGACAAAATAACAGATTTATGTGCGAAAGCAATATGAAAAGCCTAAACAGTAAACATGCCCTGTCAGAGAGTACAACTATTTTAGGCTTTTAGCTTTCAACAAACATATGATCTAAGAAAGTAGCTCCCGTGCAGCTGCGCCGATTTGGTTGATACCATCCACTGCTTGCTGATCTATGTAGTTTTTCTTCTAGAAATGCACGGAAGAACTTACTAGAGGGCAACAACATTTGATTTTCAAAGCTCTCCACGGAAGGCCTTTTGCAAACATTACAGCAGTTAATGATGGAACAAATTCACAGCTTATTAGGTATCCAGGAACAACTCATATGGTTCAACACAGGTGGAAAACTAAGCAAAATAAACAGGTTATCTTGTATTTGCTGCAAATGTTTAAGCGGAGAGGCATCAAACTAGTATCATGAAGCCAAAAATAATATACTTCTTACTTACAAGTCCCAGGTTTGATATAGGATTTGTTGTGAAGGACAAAAAACAGCACTGTAAACAACCAACACCACAGATCCTATCAACAAACGTTTGGAACTAATATTCAAGCAGACGTAGTTAAAGTTTCTATTGTAAATGAGAAACCAAATGTCAAACTGAGCATCGAAGGTAGTTAATATCACCATAGAGGTAAGTACTCCAGGGTCCAAAAGCTCAAATGGGGCCACCGTTAGTTTGTTTTGCAATCAATACAAAGCTTAGAGTCTGTACCATCTCATAAGTCAAAAATATTGACTATGTTCCTGGCAAAGATACATTAATCAAAGTGTTCCTTCTCTTGCAAACAAGAAAACCATAGGATGTATTTATTTAATCCTGAGTGCTGAGATTCATTCATAGCTTTTGCTTTCCAAGCTAGTTGAAATCTACCAAAACACACACACACACTAAAGTTTACCTATCTGCAGAAGCCAGGTAGATTGCTAGTAATGTAAAGCAAAGAAACATACAAATAGTTTATTTCTACTACACTAACTAAATACTCGCGCGCTGCTATAGAAGCTAAACGGCTCGTGCAATGCTATAGAAATATCTTTTAATTGCATGAGTCATTCAAGCTGGTGTGTCATCGTAGTTCCTAACTTTGTGCAAATCAGAAAATAACACATAATATACTTCAACTGAATCAGCTAATCAAAAGATCGTGATACATCCGTCTACTACAAAGAATGATGATCCATAGATAATTATGGGAGCTAACTAGTTGGCAACTTAAGAGGTAATCTAAGAGGGTGAACGGACTGCCGTCATTTCAGCAAGGCAAAAGAACAGATTTATATGTGAAAGCAAATTCAGCACATGCCCCCAGCACAAGGAATGAGTCAGGTGCGATAGAAATTGTTATGAGTATCAAGAGCTTATAAAGTAGACATGCCCTGTCGAAGAATACTACTAATTCTAGCAAAAATAAAATCTAAGAAAGTAGCTCCTATATGCTGCGGCATGGATTTCGAGTCAACGAGTCGTTCTTGGGCAGCGACTCAGAGACTAGTCGTGACTAGTGAAGACTCATGTCTAATACTAATATGTAAGTATGTAATACGGAGTATAATATAAGGCTAGGGGGACAACTGGACAAGGGAGTGGGGGAAAACCTGGGCAATTCCATACAATGGCCAAAGCCTTCCTCTAGGTTTTTGGGTTTACGGGGGAAACTGGGAGCTCGATGTAGGTTTTCATGGGAAGGGGAGATAATATTGGAAAAAAATATGACAGGTGGGATCTTTTTTCAGTCGCACGACTCATAGACTAAAACCTTGACTAGTATACTAGTCAAATGAGTAATCGAGACAACAAGTCGATCTTTCAATTGCTGACTCGTAGACTAGTCACTCGACTCGAAATCCATGTGCTGCGGTGATAACCGGTTTTGTTGGTACTCCCTCCGTCCCAAAAAGGATGTTGCAGATTTGTTTAAATTTGGATGTATCTATACAATTAATCGTGTCTAGATACATTCAAATTTAGACAAATGTGCGGCATCCTTTTCGGGACAGCGGGGGTACCTTCCATTGCTTTCTGATTATGGAGTTTCTGTTCTAGAAATGCAGAGAAGAACCTAAAAATAGAGGGGCACAGAATTGATTTTCAAATCTTTTCATGGAAGTTCAAGCATTACAGAAGTTAATGATTGAACAACTTCACGGCTTACCAAACAAACATTCAGGAATATAACTCAGATGGCAGTGTAAGTGAGAAACTAAGCAAAACAAGCCGGTTATCTTCAACTACCTTCTTGTTTACAAATCCCGGAGTTGATATATCACTCGCTGTGAAGAACAAACATCACCACTGTCAACAAACACTGCAGATCTTATCAACCAGCATTTGGAAATGTACAGCGATGTTCAAGAAAAGCACAGTAGAAGCTTCTAAACTAAAGATTGTAACATTTTTTCTTCAATAAAGAAGCAACAACCCCGCTATAAGTTGTCAGAACTCGGAACAATTGGGCCAAGGAGCTTCCAAAAATAATGAAGCCATCTACAATAGCAAGCACGAGCTTTACCCCTATCCTAACTCTGCAATACTGAATAAGCTTTTACCTCTGAGGTTTGCACCTCTTCTTATGCCGGATGAAGTCAGAAACATAGTTATATATCTTGCTACACCCAGGTGACCTGCATCTATAGGGCTTTTCCCCTGTATGAACCTGGAAATGATCAGCCAGAGAACATGTCCACTTGAAAGCCATACTGCAATCCTCCCACGGGCACTTGTAAGGTGTATCTTCGTTGTGACTGCTCTGGTGGCGTCTCAGATACTTGTGGCATCTGAAATGTTTGCCACATGACTTGACCGTGCAAAAGTTCTTCTTGTGGACAGAAAGTTCGGCTTTTTTCTTGAATGTCATGCGGCAGTAATCAATGTCACATTCATATCGTCCTTTCCTCCTTTTACACCTGCTTGAAGCTGAATTGTCTGCAGGGTCTCTCTTTATGTCAGCAAGTTTAATTTCTACAGATCCAGCAGTTGACATCGCACTCTCGCAAGGAGCAGTTCTGTCCAACGTTGCCTTTTCCTCACATTGATCACAAATGTCACCATCACCCATTTCAATCTGATCTGTCTTCATCTCTGCCATATCCAGCTTTCTTTTACCGCTGCGCCTAGCATAACATATGATATCAGTCCTCCCTGATTTACCAACGCTTCTAGCTACTATACCTGATACACATGAAATACTGGGTGTGTCATCGTGTGGTGTTACTTCATCAGCAGTTGGACTCTTGTCAGGACCAGTGCTCATGGAACTTACGGAAACAACCTCGTCTGCTGCATCGTCTCTAGAGGGCTGCACTTTGTCGCGAACAGACACTCCTACATTTTCAACCTGCACAGTGGCACAATCCAAATCACAGTCAAGAGGCTGTGTCTTATTTAAAGCAGTGTCGGCATCTTCACTGCAAACATAAGCCTCGCCAGTAACTTCTGGTTCTGCAGCAGCTTCCTTAGCAATAGAAACCCCCTCCGCAATTTCCAGTTCAGTACATTCATTTACAAGAGAAGGTCCACCTGTAGCTTCTGGTTCCACAAAAACTTCAGTGTCGAGGTTAGCAGCTCCTGCGATTCCTGTCTCAGTGACAACTTGGCTCACAAGAGAAACTCTTTCTGCAAGTCTTGGATGAGTTGTGCCTTCAATAGTAGGGGAACCTAATCGTACACAGTCCATTTGAGTAGCAGATTCATTCACAAGAGAAGCTTCCATTTTAGTTTCTGGTACTGCAGCGCCTGCATTGTCAAGGGGAGCTCCAGTTGTAACTTCCAATGCAGTGACTACATCTGCTGGCTCAGTTGCAGCTTCAGTCACAAGTGATACTCCCTCTGAAACTTCCCGCTCAGTGGTAGTTTTATTAGCAAGAGAGTCTCTTTCTGAGTGTCCTGGATCAGCTGCAGCTTCAATAACATGGGAATCTAACCGTATAACATCCATTTCAGCAGATGATTCATTGACAAGACAGGCTTCCATTTTAATATCTGGCTCCGGAATGCCTTGGTTGTCGATGGGAGATCCAGTTGTAACTCCTGACGCGGTGACTACATCTGGTGACTCAGTTGCAGTTTCCGTCACAAGTATAACTCCTGCTGTAAGTACTCGATCAGTAGCATTTTCATTGGCAAGAGGATCTAGTTCTGGAAGTCCTGGATGAGTTGCAGCTTCAGTAACAAGGGAACCTAACAGTGTAAAATCCATTTCAGCAGCAGATTCACTGACAGAAGAAGCCCCCATATCTGTGTCTGCAACGCCTTCGCCATGGAGAGGAGTTCCAGTTGTAACTTTCAACACAGTGACTACATCTGCTGGCTCAGCTGCAGCTTCACTCGCAGGTGAAACTCCTTCCGAAACTTCTCGCTCAGTAGCAGCTTCATTGGGAAGAGAAACTCTTTCTGGAAGTCCTGGATCAGTTGCTGCTTCAATAACGAAGGAACCTGGACGTGTAACACCCATTTCAGCAGCAGATTCATTGACAGAAGAAGCTTCCATTTTATCCATTTCAGCAGCAGATTCATTGACAGAAGAAGCTTCCATTTTATCCATTTCAGCAGCAGCTTCATTGACAGAAGAAGAGGCTTCCATTTTATCAATTTCAGCAGCAGATTCATCAACAGGAGAGGCTCCTGTTTTACAATCTGGTTCTGCAATGCCTTCGGTGTCGAGGGGACTCCAGCTGTAACTCCCAATGCAGTGACTACAGTGGCTGCCTCAGTTGTAGCTTCACTCGGAAGAGAAACTCCCCCTGAAATTTCTCGATCGGCAAGAGAAGCTCCCCCTATAATCTGTGGTTCAGCGACCGACCCACTCTCAAGAGAAACTCCCTCGTAAACTTCTCGCTCGGCAACAGCTTCATCAGCAAAAGCAGCTCCCCTTATAACTTCCTCCGAAACTTCTCGTTGAGCAACAGCTTTACCAGCAAGAGAAGCTCCCATTATAAATTCCGGCACGGCGATCGACCCACTCGCAAGAGAAACTCCCTCCGGAACTTCTCGTTCAGCAGCAGCCTCACCAGCAGAAGGAACTCCCATTGCAACTTCTGGCCCAGCGATCGATCCACTCACAAGAGAAACTTCCCCGGTAGCCTCCGGATCGGCGACAGAGACATTAACAAGAGGAGTTGTCCCTCCAGCTTCCTGCTCACCAGTAGCTACATCAGCAACAAAAGCTCCTCGCTTGACCGCCGGCTCAGTAACAAGTTCACTGGCAAGAGTAGTCTCCTCCATATATTCTGGCTCCGCAGCAGCTCTCCCAGTAACTTCCAATGCCGCGGCATCTCCACTCGCAGACTGCTCATAATCCATCTCGCATCGTTGAGCTTGAATCGATTCTGAAACATCAAAAGAAGAAATATTTTGCACATTTTAGAGCAACCTTTTTTTAGAGCAACTATATTTTGCACATTAGCAAGGCATATATGTGCATTTTTTTCTGCGAGAACAAAAGCAAGTTAGGCATTGCACTACTGGAGCGATCCTTCAAGTGGCTGGGTAGCACGCACCTTTCGGCGCATAAGGCTGTGGAGGCAGGCCGGCGTGGTCGGCGCTCTTGAGCTCGCCTTGCGGCTCCGGACCGGCAATGTGGCCCTTGTGCTTAATCCCCTCAGGAGCAGTCTGCGATTCAGGGCTCGCGGCAGCTCCCCCTGTAGCTTCCAGCCCCGCGGCATCTTCCCTGGCAGAGTGCTCATGGTCTATCTCGCATCGTTGAGCTGGAGTCCATTCTGAAACATCAAAAGGAATAATATTTTGCACATTAACGAGTCATGCATTTGTTTTTGAGAGAACAGAAGCAAGCTACATATTGAACTAGTGAAGTGATCCCTCCCTAGGGTGGGCACACACACACACCTTGTGGGGCAGGCGGCGGCTGAGCTAGGTCGTCGCTGTCGCTCTCGGCTTCCGGCTCCGGACTAGCAATGCGTGTGTGGCCCTTGTGCTTAATCCCGTCGGGAGCAACCTGCGATTCCGCCCGGAAACAAGAAGGTGCAATATATAAGAACCCGTTCCAGCTGAGGCAAAAAATCGCAACTTTCCTCAAGAGGCCAGAGCGACGGGGCGGAGTAATGCGGGTGAGAGGTGTAGGAGGGGACAGACAGGGGGGGTACCTGCGGGTCGGAGCCGCGCGTGAGGTCGCAGAAGGCGCAGTCGTCGGCGGCGGCGTGGAGCCAGGGCGCCGCCGCGGCCGCGCCGGGCGGCGGCGGGGGCGAGGCGGCGGCCGAGGACGCGAGGAGGCGCGCGGCGTAGCGGCGGATGCGCATGGCGGCCGCGGCGGGGGCGCGGGCGGGGTGATGTGGACGGCGGGGCGGACGGTGGATGTGTGGGGAATTTTGGTGTGTGTGTGGGGGGAGCAGCAGCTCGTGGGAAGAAAGAAGCGAATTTTCTGGTGGCGTGGTGCGGTGGCTCCCTCTCGCGTCCGAGCTCCTGCTCGCTGCGTCTGCCTTTGTTGGCGGCGTCAGCTAGGGTTGCTGCCGTGCCGTCACTTGACGACCTGCGGCTTCCGTCCCCCGCGCGTGGGGGCGAGCAGAGGGAACGAGGAGCTCCTTGTTGTCTTGGGAAGCCGGTCCGTTCTCCCCTCCAACCATCCGCCCTTGAAACTCGGAGCGGCCAGCCTATGCTTATAGCCAGAGTGTACGTATTCTCGTAGTTAATTTGGAAATAACATATACTGATAGTGAGTTATAAAAATGTAGTATTTTATTAATGTATGGCGCACTTTCGCTCTCACAAAGTGCCTAGGAGTCCACTCTACTTCTCTCTCCTCCTCTCGCTCCTCCAACTAAGAAATAATATACTATTTTAATCCTTATAGTTAACTGAGTAGGATTTATTGTACTTGCTCTCATGCAATGCAATCCATGCATAAAAAAGCTGATGTGTCACTAATTAAGCAATGACGAGAGATATTGTACGGATAGAACTATTGTTTAAAATATAAACTTTCCACGCTGAAAAAATTGTTGAATTAATACATAGTTGATGTTTATCATGCTATAACAAAGTGAAGCTTGTAATAATGATCTGGAAGGGAACCAAATAAAATCCACCTAGAAATGGCACCCGTAGGGTATGGGTATGGGTGGAGCCATCCATACAAACAAGTGGTACCGATGAGTAGAGCGGCAATTACACGTATACAATCAAGGGCAACCCACTTGTTGATGTCTCTCGTACATTCTAGAACTTTGTTAGTTACTTACAATTCTTACACCCAAATTCGAAATTCATATATTTCAAAAATATTTCTTACATGATACTCATAACGCACAGACATTCTAAAACACTACCAATACATCTACATTTTAAACAAGAATGTATATGAAAAAATCTAAGCTCGATATAATTTACAACATGAAATCTAGGGATGGCACCCGCATGGGTATAGGTATGGATGGAGCCATCGATATGTCTCAAACGTATCTATAATTTTTTATGTTCCATGCTAGTTTTATGACAATACTCACATGTTTTATATACACTTTATATCGTTTTGATGCATTTTCCGGCACTAACCTATTAACAAGATGCCGAAGCGCCGGTTCCGTTTTACTGCTGTTTTTGGTTTCGAAATCCTACACGGAAATATTCTCG
Source organism: Lolium rigidum (assembly GCF_022539505.1). Taxonomy (NCBI): domain Eukaryota; kingdom Viridiplantae; phylum Streptophyta; class Magnoliopsida; order Poales; family Poaceae; genus Lolium; species Lolium rigidum. The sequence goes on from NC_061510.1 coordinate 36,572,077, forward strand.
GAATTGGACGAAACAAAACCCACGGTCTTATTTTTCACGGAGCCTTCCATAACACCGAAGAGGAGACGAAGAGGGACCACGAGGCGGCCACGCGGCCGCGCCCCTATGTGGTGGGCCCCTCGGGCGTCCCCCGACTACTGCCTTCGCCTATATAATCCTTCCAGTCGCGAAAACCCTAGTACCGAGAGCCACGATACGAGAAAAGTTGCGAGCCGCCGCCGCCGTCAGCCCCATCTCGGGGGTTCGAAGATCGCCTCCGGCACCCTGCCGGAGAGGGAATCATCACGGAGGGCTCTACATCACCATGCCCGCCTCCGGACTGATGCGTGAGTAGTTCATCCTTGGACTATGGGTCCATAGCAGTAGCTACATGGTTGTCTTCTCCTATTGTGCCATCATGTTTAGATCTTGTGAGCTGCCTATCATGATCAATATCATCTATTTGTAATGCTACATGTTGTGTTTGTTGGGATCCGATGAATATGAAATACTATGTCAAATTGATTATCGATCTATCATATATGTGTTGTTTATGATCTTGCATGCTCTCCGTTGCTAGTAGAGGCTCTAGCCAAGTTGATACTTGTAACTCCAAGAGGGAGTATTTATGCTCGATAGTGGGTTCATGTCTCCATTGAATCTGAGGGAGTGACAGCAACCCCTAAGGTTGTGGATGTGCTATTGCCACTAGGGATAAAACATCAATGCTTTGTCTAAAGATATTTGTATTGTTTACATTACGCACAGTACTTAATGCAATTGTCTGTTGTTTGCAACTTAATACTTGGAAGGGGTGCGGATGCTAACCCGAAGGTGCACTTTTTAGGCATAGATGCATGCTGGATAGCGGTCTATGTTCTTTGTCGTAATGCCCTAAGTAAATCTCATAGTAGTCATCATGATATGTATGTGCATTGGTATGCCCTCTCTATTGTCAATTGCCCAACTGTAATTTGTTCACCCAACATGTTATTTATCTTATTGGAGAGACACCACTAGTGAACTGTGGACTCCGGTCCATTCTTTTACATCTGAAATACAACCTACTGCAATCATTGTTCTCTGTTGTTCTTTGCAAGCAAACATCATTCTCCATACCATACGTTTAATCCTTTGTTTACAGCAAGCCGGTGAGATTGACAACCTCACTGTTAAGTTGGGGCAAAGTATTTTGATTGTGTTGTGCAGGTTCCACGTTGGCACCGGAATCATTGGTGTTGCGCCGCACTACACTCCTTCACCAACAACCTTCACGTGGCCTTCATCTCCTACTGGTTCGATAACCTTGGTTTCTTACTAAGGGAAAACTTGCTGCTGTACGCATCACATCTTCCTCTTGGGGTTCCCAACGGACGTGTGCTTCACGCGTCATCACCATCACATACCCGTACTCATCGGGCTCTATCTTACCCATCATTCATATCCATACAGGTACAATTTTTTTCACACCCATCGTCAGGGTAAATGGGTACCCGCGGGTAAATATACCCGCGCTTACGACACATCAAATTGACAAAAAATATTCGTAAATAAGAACACGGGAACATAATTTATGAAAATAGCATTATAAACATCAATACATATTATGAACAAGAGCATATTATAAACAACGTATTTGGATGTGATCACGTAAAGATGATAGAGGTGAAGCGATCGTAAATCGGGGTCTAATACTCACTAACCTACCAGCGAATTTGAAGACGCGGGAAACATGAGGTTCGGCCTAGTTTGTCAAGTTTTGGATGGGTACATGGGTATGGGTTCTACAATCCTATATCCGTACCCGCTCTACTCAATGGATATAATATTTTCCTATTTACATATCTATGGGTAAGTTTTTTGTCTCATACTCATACTCCTAATGGATTTTTACTCGGCGGTTACGCGGGTCATTGGTACTCATTGGCATCCCTAAATCCACATGTATCAAGTTGTGTTCGAAAGATTATTTTCTTCTCCTTTCTTACGAGTTTCGCTAACAATTTATTGGACCGTTGGTCAAGAGAAATTTAATTGTCGTCCAACCTGGGGGTGGTGGTGGTGGTGGTGGGGTGTGTGGGGGGGGGGGGGGATTAATTTCTTATGAAGCCATAGTATTTGTTTCCACACTCATAATATTGCCAACTGTACGAATTTTATTTATCATTGTCGCGTTGCATTTGACCCATCGCTGACCCCTCCACAACTTAGATCCCATGTCAAACAAGTTATCTAGTTGTAGCTTAACTCTGCAAATTTGACAAAGGTTGATTGCCATCGTGAAATGCAGTTCTTGAAATCCATACTTGAGAGGATTGATCCAACATGAAGAGCTCAGGGGCATGGATACCACTAAACGTTATTAACATGAAAGGCGAGATGTATGCAAGGAGAACCAACAAACAAGTGGCACTGATGAGCAGGAGCGGCAACTACATATATACAATACAATCAAGGGCAACCCACTTGTTGATGTCTCGTACATTCTAGGATTTTCTTAGTTACTTACAATTCTTACACCCAAATTTGAAAATCATATATTCCAAAAATATTTCTTACATGATACTCATAACGCACAGACATTCTAAAACACTACCAATACATCTACATTTTAAAGAGCAATGTATATGAAAAAACCTAAACTTGATATAATTTACAACATGAAATAATTTTAGGAGGCGTATTATTTTTTTTACTTTCCTTAGGTTTTGGATAAATTCAATGTAATGAAAGAATTCTTCACATTTCAAACTAAATTTAAAATGCTAACACAATATTCGTGAGAAAATACATATTTCAATTCTTGCACGAAACAATATTGTAACTCTACAACAACTTGTATATCATAATATTTGTGGCCCAGTTGCATGGTTAATAAGGTTTTACAGTTTAAACGGTTGGTAGGAAATAATGAATTATATATCAATAAAAGTAAAAAAGATTAATACAAATGTTTTACTCCAATATTAGAACTCGCTTAGACTACACCATCCCAAGCGGGCCCGCTTGGGATGACAACGCGTACTCTTGCATCGTGGGGTACGGCCCAAATTACATCTAGGGTTAGCCATGGGAGTGATATGATGACGTTACGAGGATAAAACAAGCCGGAGGTAAGGTCGATTTGGTGACCAACGATGTCATGTGCATCCGAGATGGCCGAAATCGGGCGATCGATCCAATGGCATTGGATGTGGATCAAGAGCGATAATGAAATAACTGAGATTGCCCATGGAAGATACATGCCAACTACGTCATAATTTTTTTTTTGCAGATTTAACTATATGACTTGGATGAATTGTATCAAAAGCATTTAGACAACATATTTTTTCCTCTCTAATAAAAAACATCATATTTTCCTCCACAATTCAAAAGCTTTACTCTAAGTACTATTTTCTAGCTTAAATGACGGACGAAGGATTTTTAAAAATATATGTTTCTAACAATTAAACATAATTGTTCTATTTTTATGTCTTATTTGTATGTACAAAATGGAATCATGTGTTAGTTATATGTTGATTTGCATTGGTAAGCACCAAATTAGTGGGAAGTTGCAAAACTTATAGCCATAATGCAAAAAATACAACTTTAGATTATTTCAAGAAGCAATCATATTATATCGTCATTTTCTAGGAATTATCCTTATCAAATTACATTGCTATTTTTTTTTGATCTCGAGGGTTTACAAAATTTTCTCTTTGGGGCATTGAGTAACACTTACTCCCTCCATCCCAGTTTAACGAGTTGCGCACGTAGTTTAAGAAATTGCTTTGACCATTATTTTGGTCAATAAAATATAAAATATATGACATAAAAAATATATCATTCGAAGCTTTTTTTTTGCATCTGAATGTAATGATATAGATTTTGTAGACATAAAATTTATATTTTGTTGACCAAATCAATGGTCAAAGTTTGTCTTAAACTACGTGTGTGTCTGTTAAACCAAGACAAGGGGAGTATGTAATTTAAGGAAATTTGTTTTCCCCATTTATTAGTATTTCTATCATAATTTGTGCAATATGTATTATTATTATCACACACGTAAATTATATGTGTTGACCTTACATGCCTTGGGAGGGAGGTTGTCTCATAGGCACACATTTACCTTAAAGCATTGCTGAGATATAATTAACTTTATGAAATTTTACCCAAATATGATCTCATACAACTCCAGCATGTTATTTTTTTATTACTATAAACATTCAGAAGTGCAAATATGTCAGTATAAACATGCTGTCACACCGCGCGAGTCTTGCTAGTATATATTTTGGAAGGAGGTGCAGATGTTTGAGATAAAGATAAGCAACCAGTGCAAAAATCAAGTCCATCAAGAACAGAGAAAACACACTCATACTTGATTTCCGCTAGCCACGAGACTATGTGAAACAGGGTAAAATTTAGGTGCAATATGTGTGCATGAAGGACAGACTATCTGACATCCTGACCAAGTATATTGCCATGAAAAAATATTTCGAGATGAGAGAAATGATTGAAATTCGTGGAATCGAAATAAACACAACAAGCTTAAGGAGATATGGTTGTATCTCAGAACTTTACGTAGGAGTGAGAGACATAGTTAATTGGTCAGTTTGGACATGTGGTGCATGAGCAAGACACCGACCAGTTGAGTTTGTTTCAGAGTCTAGGTTCAAGTTATTTTTTGTTGCCAAAAGTTTCTCTTGGTGGGCTGGGAGCAATGCAATTGGTGTCATCAGCATATTAAATTATATGAAAGTGTTTCAGTCCGTTGTGGGATGGGCAAATGGAACTATAGAATTTGCATCAGATCAAATAAATTGTGCTGTTAACGTAGAAAAGTGGTGACGACGGATCACCTTGACGCACACCTCACCTGTAGTGGCTTGGGGAGGACCCTGAAATATACATATTCCGTATTGCCATATTGGAATTAAATACAAAATTCATTTACAAGGGAGAAACTACACATTGAATACAACTACATATTCCTCACATCACATGCATATGTGTGCAAATCGTGTATTCCCAATATCTATATAAAGAGGCTCCATAAATTAAACTGTCAGCTATTTACCTCCTATATGTTTCAAATGATCCCGCAAATGGTGAAATTATCGTGTAAGATGAAAACTACGTTTATTTAATCAAGTTCCGTGCATGGAGCTAGGATAGCTTCCTGCCTTTGTCTTCATTGGATCAGATATTATCCTTCAAGGTTATAATCATTAGAAAGCTTTTATATGTGGTTGTTTGATTGTAGGATTGGTCCATGCGATTCTTCAGAAACAATTGATTTGCAGTATTATTAAGCTAGGATTTTTTGACACAAACTTTTTGAAAATATTGCTAATCCTTTTCCTATTAATATGTAATCATACTCCATTAGTATTCAAACAGGCAACAATGCAGCCCTAATTAACCTCTTCATATTCATATGTTCTTTACTTATTCGAATCAACTCGAAAGAGCTAAGTATGTACATATCCAAGATATGCATGAAGTATCTGCTATCGCTGCTACGGCGAAATGTACATATAAACATTCATGAACAAGCACCAGAAGATGATAATTGCAATATATAGTGATGCTAAACAGCAGAGAGCAGAAATACAAATAGTACTAGCTAGCACCCTCAACAAAGAGTGTCTGCAATAGAATGAACATCAAAATATTTGTGCTAAATTGCTGACGAACACTATCAAACAGAGGTCTATCCGTAACTGTGTACCACACAAGCAGAAAGTCGTTTAAAAAGGCATGCAGTGTATATAGTATAAGCAAAATATAAGAAGCAATGGAATACCCAAGATTCAAAACACAAATTAAGCACCAGTGTGCATGCATGTATACATCCATAAATCATGTGTATACATGCATGAGAGATCAAGTTGCACCACCGTACGTACGCGCGAGTGATCACTGATCAGTGCCTGGGACGAGGCCCGAGCCTGAGCTCCAGGTCCAGCAGCTGCATCCTCTCCGCCGGCTCGCCGTCCTGCCGCCGCTCTGGCATCCCTTCCGGCGCGCGCCACCCGCTCCCGTGGAACCCAAGGCCCAGCTGCAAGTCACGATCATGGTCGTCTTTGGAACCGAACAGGCTCAGCTCCCTCGGGCTAGGGGTACCAGGGCTCAGGGCCAGATCCGCGTCCACTCCGGCCGCAGCGCCGGCGCCGCTCGTGTAGTACAACATGGCGAAGCTGCCGCTGCTCGTTGGCGATGCTGCCAGCTGCGGTGGCGGATAGGACGCCGAGTGCCCATACCACTTGGTGGCTGGCGCGTCCAGGCGGCGGGCGGGGGCCGGCTTGACGCGGTCCCGGTCGCGGCGGTGGATGTTCATGTGCCCGCCCAGCGCCTGCGCCGTGGTGAACCCGCGCTTGCAGAACACGCACTCGTAGTACGGCCGGGTCGCGGCCGGCGGCGCAATCACTGCTGCCTCGGCCGCCGCTGGCTCGGGCGATCTCACTGTCTCGTCGCTCTGGGCCGCCGTGCTGTCCTTCTCCATGTCGCTAGCTACGATCTACCTCGATGACCCGCCGGTATCTAGCTCTGCGTACGATGCTGAATTCGAAGGGTTTGACGTTGGGGTGGTCAGGATTCAGGAGATGGGGAAGAATGTGTGTGTGCAACAACGAGGTAGTATATTCAGAGCTTGGGGGGACAGGGACAGAGACTGAGATTGGCAGCCAGCATTTCTATTGATATTATCTCTGCGATTTCTGAATAAAAGATTGTGCACGGCCGGCCGGCCCTGGTGCCTAGCAGCTGCCCTCGCTATCTATCCATGACTCTGCCCTAGCTAGTTGTGTACTCCGTATATGGTGTGCAGTATGAATGGATGGAGCTGCTTCACACCCAAGTATCCTCTTGTGAAAAATATTATACTTCGTCACTGATAGATTGTTACTTCGATCGTTTTGTTGTTTGGACTGTTTGCATGAGTGTGCTTCAAGTGTGTGCCGACTGTAGTACTGTCGCTGCACCTAAGTGTGTGCTAGGAAGAAAATGTGTTCAGACTTCAGACTGTTGCTGCACCTTCCGATTTTGGCAAAGTACGCAGGGCCTAGAAGCTCCAAGCTCTCAACTTTGATCTTTTTAGAGCCAAAATACCTTGACTTACTGTTACCCCTTACCCACTCCACATTTGTCGACTTATGATGAAACGGAGGACCGAAATTTCCTTTTCTTAGTATTGCAAGAGTATTGGTAAAATCTCACTTGATGTGCTTACTTTCTTCTGCAAATTTCAAAAAACCACAACTATTGAAGTTAGGGTATCAAAAAACCACAACCTGGATTTGTTTTCTGAGGAACTCAGAACTTTAAAGATAACTTGTTTCAACGAACCCAAATGATGCAACTCAGGGCACTTGACAACTTCTTCGACAACCAGGTCCCACTAATCAGGTCCATGTAGCAAAGGTGGCTGATTCCTCTCGGTCTTTTCCTGTAGACCGGACCAGACTAAACCAAACGGTTTGAAGTTTTTTTTACTTTCGACCAAAATTAGTTCAAGAATTGAAACTAAATAAAGTAGGATAATTAAGATTGGTTCATTCCATCCGTGAACTTTACTTTAAATTTTCAAGATTTAATTGTCAACTTCTAAATTTTGATTGAATATTGGCCAAAAGTTACAAAACTAATAGATTCAAATCGGTGTTACGACAAAACATTACCCTCACTACATGTAATTTGAATTACCAATTTTTAAAATAGTTTGAGATTTTAACAAATTTAACCGAAAGTTACAAAAGTTGCCAAAACTTTAAGACTGTTATGCCAAATGAGCTCACTGTTTGTTATGCCAAATGAGCTCACTGTTTTCTAGTTTAATCACTAAATAAAGTTTGAATTGCTGATTTTTTTTTCAAAATTTCAGTTTTTTTTTGAATTTTTAAGCTAATTTCAGCCAAAAGTTTAAAAAATGTGATAATTTCCAAACACTTCGGTTCAAGTTCAGTCTGATCTACAAGAAAAACCGAGAGAAACCCGTGTCCTTTGACACGTGTATCAGAAACGCTGTCGCACGGACTAAATCGTATAGTTTGGATTATGTGAAACAATTTACACCAAAAGTTCTAATTTTCTCGGAAAAATTCTTTCGACAAATGTTGTGAAACTCTAACCCCAATAGTTGTGGTTTCGTCAAATTGTCTCTACTTTTTTTACTGGTACGGGCAAAATATATTGCTGGTGTATGGCCCTCTTTTTGAGAATTCAGAAACACCCAATCAATTCGAGTTATGCGGCCTGGTCTACTTATGTTCAGCTGGGTGCAGCTGCTACCGCTTCTCAAGTTGCTGTCATAGCGTTGAACTGGCCCTGTCCAGGTCGATAAAACTTACTAAACTATATCTGAAATATATAATACTCTTGCTTTTCTAAATAATGTAATCTTAGATTGGCGAGCATGTATGGGCAGACGGATACAGGTTTCAGACAGCTCGCACTGTCTGAAGTCCAATGTGCCAATAAATTTACCTGCGACGTTTCTTGTTTGAATTAGTATTTTTCCTCCTAATTTTGTTTCCATCCGTTTGGATTCTTCGGGAATCGCTTCCAATTGGGAACTTTTTTATATGAATGTGTGACTGTAAAGTCGATCTCGAGTTCTTCGTTGATGCATGCACCTGTAAACCAGGAACGTCCTTTTCGCGGTCAGTATCTGTAGATTGAGATGTAAATGGAATTGGTGAATAGTTTAGTTCTTTAACTTTACATTTGCACGACGTAATCTGCTAAAATGTCATGCATGATTGTGATCATACGAGATGCATGACAGTATAGCTGAGTCAGTCAGTCAGTCTCTCACTCACTCGCTCCTTAACTGATGGTAGTGAAGTTGTGGCCAAGAATATACTCGTCACTGTCAATGCCTTCCATGTCTAATTATCAGCATTCCCTTGTGTGCCTGCTCTGGGGTCCGTACTTCAAAAGAGCGAGTGAAATGGAAAAATCCCAGTTGAACCTGGGTGCACGTGAACCCAGGTGGGAAATGCATTTTCCCAGTTGAACTCTGAAACAAACGCGGTATCTTTCTTTGCTAGGACGAGAAGTTCAATGCAGCGTTAGACAAAACCGAGAAGGGAACTGCTCACAGCTTGTGCTCATGCATGTTCCCTCTGCGTTATCATCCAACTTACGGAAACGGTCCCAATTGTCACCTGCCCGCTCCGATGTAAGCCCCGCCAGCTCACCTCAGACCTACAGATAAGCCACAGTTCATTGTAACGAAGGACCATTTCAAGGTGCTGACCACGGCTGTGTGCGTGTGATCAAATGTTGCAAACTACATTTAGAAATTTGCAGGTTTTAAATTCTCCTATGTTCAGTACTTACAGCTCATGTGTGATTATTTGTAAGGATAGACGTATACCTTCAAATCGTCCTATATATGTTCAATACAGATCATACGTGCTGGTCAAATAAACTGCAAGTAACTTTCAAACCTCTCCAGTACAAAATAATCTCTCGAAGCAAATTAAGTTCAGAATATTAAATGCTTACAGCTCATGTGTGTGATTATTTTCAGAATTTTACAATACTTACAAATATGTCTTCTGCCAAGTTTTAAAAGGTGAGTATGTATGTAGCTATGTTCAGAATCTTATTTTCTGACAGTGATGTACTAGTTTTTTTGTTGGAAAGTATCAAAAGGAAAATACTACCACCAATGAAGTTTCGATTCTATATTCTCATACATGTTACAAATTGTGAAGTATGAAGCACGCATATACACATTGCTAGCAACAGAAACCCCTATAAACATGAAAATTAAGATGTGTTGAAAGAAGTACCGATCTGGAAACTGACATAACTAGTTATTGAGGGTGAAAGGATGATATACGAAGGAAACCACCTGTTGACATCTCACAGCTCTCTATATATTTTTACACTAATGCTTAAGATACTCATAGGACCCATACCTTATAAAACACCCCATCATAATATTTAGATATTTACGTCATTCTGGATATGAACATACATAAAACTATATTGTATTAAGTGGTCCAAATTATTTT